>NC_142066.1:104350048-104660448 GCF_059756535.1 Pantherophis guttatus
GGGCAGTCCGTGATCTCTCAAGTGCAGGAAATTACAGAACGGCATTGGGATGCTTGCAATGAGTCTGCGCGGTTCTCTGGCCAGTTCAAGTCCTTCTGGGTCGTCTACGTAGTTTCGCACATGCGCGTTGCTCATTTCTTCTTTGGTGGCGTCGTGGAAGGTTCTCTCCCTTTCAGCTCTCTCGATCCGCTCCTCCTCAGATGAGTCGGTCTCTGGCTCGGTTTTTGGGGTTCTGGTGGTGGCGACGGTTCTTTTCTTCTTTTTGTGTGCGTTGGTATTCGATCTTGTCTGTGGTGTAGGGCGAAATCGGCATGGCTCTCTGGGCTCGGGCGTTGTCGCTTTCGAAATCAGGATGGGAGCGTGCAGGTCTTGAGTCGCCGGTTTGATTTCTTGCTTCTTCGTAGATGTCTTGGTAATTTTCAGTCTTGGCCCAAAAGCAGCAAAAAGCGTTTTCATTGCTGATTTTACTTGAGATTTTGTTAAATCGTCTTCACTTTCTGATTTTGGATCATCTGAAGAGTTTGAGACTTCTTTCTCACTTTCTTCGTCTGATAGTGTTTTTCGCGCCAGAAATTTTGAACTGAGCGTTTTGATTGGCTCTGCTCCATTCTCTTTTGAAGTTCGTTGAAACCAAGATGGCTGCCATTCAAAATTTCGCGCGGGATCACATCTTTTCTTTTTAACAACTATTTTCTCAGTAGTCATCTCACTTACGGTTTTTTGATCTTTGGGTTTTTCTTTAATGACGTTTTTCTCTCTCGCTGCTCCGCTGTTCTTCAGCATCTCCTGGAGGTCCGCGATGAGACTTTCATCATTCTTTTGGCTTTTTAGTATCTTTAATATCTCTGACCTGAGTTCGTTATTTTCTATTTCGATTTCTTTCTGGTCATTATTTTCAC
This sequence comes from Pantherophis guttatus, assembly GCF_059756535.1. Taxonomy (NCBI): domain Eukaryota; kingdom Metazoa; phylum Chordata; class Lepidosauria; order Squamata; family Colubridae; genus Pantherophis; species Pantherophis guttatus. The sequence continues at coordinate 104,350,948 of NC_142066.1, forward strand.
TCATTAGTTCTTCTTCTTCAGTGGTGTATTCTTCGGATCCTCTCGAAATCGCATTGGTGGATTCGTTGATCATCTCTTGATCAGTTTCTATTTCTTTGCTGTAGGCCCTGGTGTTGGGCCTATCTTTCTTTGACATTTTTAATTACTTATTGAGTCAATTAACCATCCTCTGCTACCAGCTTGTTGCAATATTTTCAGGATCAGACTCAATAAAAATAATAGGAGTTAGAGCTTTAAATATATTTCTTTTTAATTATGATAGGCATTCTATATTCACCGAGTATTCAAGGTAGAAGCAGCAAGAATGGTGAGGGTGGCTCCTTATATATACAAGGGGTGGAGCTAGGAATGGGAGTGGTAAGTTATGAATACATTAAAGTCCAAAGAATAAGTTAACCTCTGATGTTCCATATATACATTATTTACACATTGGAGAATAAGGCATTTACATCTGACAGAGATGTTTGGTAAAAGCAAAAATGTACAGAGCCTGGCATATAGCACTGAGAAGTCCAGTTGTGATTATTGTTGCTACTACGGAGCCTTGCCTTGACAAGAAAAGAAGTAATGAAATGTAGATCTTTCTGATTTTAGAATCATTTCTAAATTCATAACCATCAGACCTCTGTATCAGGAATTCAGGATCCGAACTACATGTAGATGACCTCAATGTTGTCTGTTTTTGAGTTGATATTTTATTGTGCTTAAATTTACTGGATACAATAGCAAAGCTAATATTTTCCTTTAATTATTCTGGGTTTGTAAACTTTGTGGGCCATTCGTTTTGCCTATTTTCTGGCTCTCTGATTCAAGATAGCTGTTACTTGCCCTTCCATCCAATCCTGTTCTTAGATTTATACATGGGTTAGAACTGATACCTGCACCTCCCCCATCTAGCTGCCATAGCAACATGCAGCCATGGCTACAGTTAATGGGAAACAAGCTTGTCTGAAAATTGCCAATGTGCTACTGCTTCTTATTCATGATTTATAGGAATTTTTATTTGAATTAGGACAGTGACAGCAAGATGGGTGAGAAATTGGGAGGAATTTAATATTTTTTTTCACATTGCTTCCTAATACATAAGACATATTTTCTTGAGGAATTTTGCAAATTACCAAAAGAACAAAAATATGCACTGAAAAATATAAAGGAGAGAACAATTTAGTTTTGCAAGGAATTAGAAAGATTTTTTAAAAAAAATAGAATCATGGAGTTGGAAGGGAGCTTGGAGGTCTTACAGTTCAACACCTGTCCACTGCATTACAGATAACCCTCGACTTACAACCATTTGTTTTATGACTTGTCAAAGTTATAATATCACTGAAAAAAGTAACTTTTGACCAATTTTCACATTTATGACTGTTGCAGCATCCAAAACTCACATTATCAAGATTTGGGCACTTAGCCACCTGTATTAATGATAGTTGCACTACATCAGGGTCATGTGATCACTATTTGTAACCTTCCCATCTGCCTTCAGACAAGCAAAGTCAATGGAGGAAGACAGATTTGGTTAACATCCACATGATTGACTTAACATCTGCAGTGATTTCTTTAGCAACTGTATCAAAAAGGTCATTAATAACATCCTTGCTTAGCAGCAGAAAATTTGGGCTCAATTGTGGTCATAAGTTGTGAACTATCTGTAATTATATTATCCCAGACAAATAACTGCCCAATCTTTTCTTTAATACTTCAATGATGGAACACCCATGATTATAGGAGGCAGGCTGTTTTACTGCTTAATAGCTCTCATGGTCAGGAAGTTTCTCCTTATTTTTGGCCTGCGGGGCCATTCTGGTCTACCCAATGCAAAGAGGAAACACTCCAGCAGTTTGGGGAATGGTGTCAAGATGGCTATGCCCATTCAGTTGGCCACACCCACTTGGTTGGCCACAGCCACCCAGTCAGCCACAGGTAGCCAGCCCCCCAAGGTCAACCACAGCCCTGATGCGGTCCTCAATGAAATTGAATTTGACATGCCTGCTCTAACCTATAACAACCATTCACTGGTGATGGTATGATATACACTACATCCACAGCATTCCCTTAGCCCACTGATTTAGATACATTGTCAAAGAAAATACAGATAGTCCTTGATTTATAACCATTTATTTAGTGATCATTTGAAGTTACAATGGCACTGAAAAAAGTGACTTATGACCAGATTTCACCTTTAGGGCTGTAGCAAGATTCTCATGGTCACATGATCAAAATTCAGATGCTTGGCAACTGGCTCATATTTCTGTCAGTTGCAGTGTTCTGAGGTCATGTGATCACCATTTGCAACCTTCTGACAAGCAAAGTCAGTGGGGAAGCCAGACTCACTTAACAAACATTTTACTAACTTAATAATTGCAGTGATTCACTTAACAACTGTGGCAAGAAAGGTCATAAAATGGGGCAAACCTCACTTAACAACTGTCTTACTTAGCAATAGAAATTTGGGGCTCAGTTGTATTCATAAGTCGAGGACTACTTGTAGTAAATTTTTTCTGCCACGATCTGTTTATAATACATGGGTTTCTAGCATTGTTCTACATAGCACTTGAGGATAAGACAAGTGCCAGATCCAACGCTTTTTGTTTGTAAGTGCTTGCAAACTTGCTTGATTATGTACTCCAAAATTTGTCACATGTTATTTCTAGAGACTAGGTCCGTATCACCTAGGATCCACTTTTTCCCTTTTTTAATATACTGGGACATTGGCTTTTGTCTAGTGTTCTAATAATTCTACCATATTTCGTGCTTTCCTCAAAGATTTAGTCATAGGGTCTAGGGCCGTGATGGCGAACCTATGGGACATGTGCCACAGGTGGCATGCGGAGCCATATTAGTGGGCACGCCAGCTCAGCTCTGGGGTGCATGCGCGCGCCGGCCAGCTGATTTTCGGGCCTTCTGAGCCCACCAGAAGTAGGGAAACAGACTGTTTCCTGCCTCTGGAGGGCCTGGGGGGGTGGGGAAGCCCCGTTTTTCTTTCTTAACTGGCTCCAGATCCTCTCTGTGTATCTGGGAATGGCGAAAACAGCCTTTCCCACTCCTTTGGAGGCCCTACAGAGGCTGAAAGGGCCCATTTCCCCACTCCCGGTGGGACAGGAAGTGACGTTTTTTCCTGTCCCCAGCCTCCAGAGACTCCTAGAGAGGCTCCTAGAGACTCCTAGAGAGGCTCCTAGAGACTCCTAGAGAGGTTCTGGAGGCTGGGGACAGGAAAAAACATCACTTCCTGTCCCACCGGGAGTTGGGAAATGGGCCCTTTCAGCCTCCGTAGGGCCTCCAAGGGAGTGGGAAAGACTGTTTTCGCCGTTCCCAGATACACAGAGAGGATTTGGAACCAGGTAAGAAAGAAAAATGGGCCTACTAGGCCATCATGTGCCAGGAGCGGGGAGGGAGGGGGGAGGGGGTTGCACACACATGTGCGTGGGCACGTGCGCGCATGACCCTCCCCCGCCCCCCCACCTCTCCTGGCACGCGATGGCAAAAAGGTTAGCCATCACTGGTCTAGGGAGATTGAATTTATTCAAGGCAGCTAGGTGTTGTCTCACCAATTCCTTGCTTATTTTGTTATGACATAACCTAGTAGAAACTCACAGAGATATATTAATTGGCCTTTTTGTTTTTGTGCTTTCCAATAGAAGAAGCGCTGATTGGTTCAAGGAGTTCCTTGGATGTTCTCCATGTTTCAAAGTAATTAGAAGTGAAGACAATTGAAGGGAGACACAATCCTCCATGGCAGTTTCCTTTTTAAAATTTTAATATAAGTTTTACTGAATATATTCTTAACAGAATAAAAACAATACAATTAGAAAAGAAACAAAAAATAAGAAAGACTAATAAAGAAAAGAGAAAAGGAGAAAGAGAAAAAAGAAAATATTATAAAGAAGCGGCTTCCAATTTTTTTGATAGCAGTTTTTTATAATAATAATTATTATTATTATTATTATTCGTTAATCTTTAGTGAGATTCACAGCCTTTGAGGCTGGTTAATAGCTCAGCAGCTCGAGTTCTAACCAAGGACCTAGGAACTGTTAAGGTATCGTCGGAGGATGTAAGCTGTTCTGAATAAGGTGGTTTTTTGTAGAGTCAAAATGTTCAAGTCCGGCAAATGTAGAATTTCTAAATAGCGGGGTAGCCCTTTGGGTATTGCTCCAAGGGCTCCAATTACAATCGGGACAACACACGATTTCTTTTTCCACAGTCGCTCAACTTCAATTTGCAAGTCCCGATACTTTGTGAGTTTTTCTTGCTGCTTATCTTCAATCCGTGCATCACCAGGTATTGCAATGTCAGTGAACCACACCTTTTTCTTTTCAACTATTGTTATGTCAGGTGTGTTGTGGACCAAGTGCCTGTCAGTCTGAATCCTAAAGTCCCACAAGATCTTGAGTTTCTCATTCTCTAAAACTTTCTCAACCTGATGTTCCCAGTGGTTTTTGCTGTACTCAAATCCAAACTTCTGGCACAATTTCCAGTGAATGATCTTAGCAACGCGGTCATGGCGTTGTAGGTAGTCAGTTTGTGAAATTTTGCTGCACCCACTGATCAGGTGGTCGACTGTCTCATCTTTCTCATTGCAGAGGTGGCATTTGCTGTTGGTGGTAACATGTTGATTTTTTGCCTTCATGCAGTTTGTGGCTAGGGCTTGTTCTTGAGCTGCCAAAATAAAGCTTTCTGTTTCTTTTTTCCTGATCTTAACCAGTTCCAAGTTAGTTTCTGGTCAGCTTTGCCTTCAATACTTTTCAAGTATTGGCCATGCAGAGCTTTGTGTTTCCAATTTTCAGCTCGTTGCTCAATTATTTCTTTCTTATATTCTGCTTTTGTTTTAGTTGTCTTTAAAAGGCCTCCTTTATTTACTTCCTTAATCATTGGTTCTTCACTTTTCTGGATGTAATCATTCAAGCTACATTTTTCTTCTTCCACAGTCTGCTTTACTTGTAGGAGTCCTCGACCACCCTCTGCTCTTGGTAAATATAATCAATCAACATCACTTTTAGGGTGCAAGGCATGATTCATTGTCATAAGCTTCCTTGTTTTTCTGTCCAAATTGTCTAACTCCATCTGGGTCCAGTCAATTATTCCTGCAGAGTATCTAATCACAGGTATAGCCAGGTATTTATGGCTTTTATGATGTTTCCTCCACTCAATTTGGACTTTAATATCTTACGAATTCGCCAAATGTACTTGGTTGAAGTTAATTCCTTGACTTTATTATGCATTAAGTGAGAGGCTTCTAAAATCCCCAAGTACTTGTAGCCTTCTTCTGATTTTACTGCCTTTATCATTTCTTCATTCGCTAGTTCTATTCCATCCTCTTCTATGATCTTGCCTGCTTTGGTTGCTATTGTTTCACATTTGTCAATTCCAAACTGCATACCAATGTCTTGGCTGAATTCTTTTGTGTTTTCAATTAATAAATTCAGTTCAGCTTTTGTTTTACCAAACAGCTTCAAATCATCCATGTACATCAAGTGCGAGATTTTCAGTCCTTTCTTTGCAAGTTCGTATCCACAGTTCATCTTCTTCAAAATAATTGTCAGTAGTAGCGTTGAGAGTATAAAAAGTAGGGGTGAAAGGGAATCGCCCTGGAAAATGCCTCGTTTAATTTCAATTTCACCCAGTTCTTCTTCATTAGCCATAAGTTTCGTTTTCCAGAGATTCATTGAAGATTCCATGAATTTTTGTATGTTGCTGCTGATGCCTAAGATTTCCAGGCATTTCTTGATCCAGCTATGGGGAACTGAATCAAACGCTTTCTTATAGTTTATCCAAGCCATAAACAGGTTGGTTCGTCTTTTCTTTGAGTTCTTTAGGATTAGCTTGTCGATCAGCAATTGATCCTTTGTTCCTCTTGAGTTTTTGCAGCATCCTTTCTGTTCTACAGGAAGCAAGTTATTTCTTTCCAGGTATCCATAGATTTGATTTGCAATGATACCAGTAAGAAGCTTGTATGTTGTTGGCAAACAGGTGATTGGCCTATAGTTTCCAGGGTCCTTTCCTTTTTCTTTATCTTTTTGGATCAAAAATGTCCTTCTAGTTGTCATCCATTCATCATTTTCAGGTGTTTTTAGGATCTGGTTCATCTGGGTTGCCAATCTTTTGTGCAGACTTGTAAGTGCCTTTAACCAGAAGCCATGCAGCTCATCTGGTCCATGTGCACTCCAGTTCTTCACTTTTCTTGACTGTCTTTGCACCATTGCTTTTGTTATTTTCATGTCTTAAATAACAATTATTATTATTTTCACGTCTTAAATAATAATAATTATTATTATTACTATTATTATCTGATCACATAAATGTTACTCAAGCCTAAAGTTGCATGTAGAAATGAAGGGACATCTCCACTCTGTTGGAAATGTAAAGCGCATAAAGGGACATATTATCATATATGGTGGTCATGTTCCAAAGCTAAAAAATTCTGGAACAATATAAAAATGCAACTGGAACAAATAATAACTCAAAAGGTGCCATTAAAGCCAGAAACTTATTTATTAGGAATACCTACAAGCAAATATGAAAAAGAAATAATATATTTAATAACACACATTTTGACTGCAGCAAGAATTATATACGCACAAAATTGGAAACAAGAAGAGGTCCCGACTCAAGAGAAATTAATATCCAAAATTATGGAATGCGCTGAGATGGATAAACTTACTAAGGAGATCCAAGGAAAAGAAGAATCTGAATATTATCTGGTCTGGCAAAAATGGTATAAATGGTTAGAGGGAAGTGAAAAAAGAAGAGAAGAAGAAAGAAAGAAAAATTGAATAAAAGAAAAGATATCAATAGAGTAAAATAAAGTTTTAAATCAAATGAAATTTAAGAAAGAGACACGAGATATCAATAAAATAATATCATTATATAAGGTGAGAGAAATATTGTATATTGAAGAATATAGGATATTGATATTGTAACAATTCAGATATTATAGGTAGATGTTATAAAGATGATGTTTGTTGTAAATTGTTTTACTTGCATTTATAAATGTATTATGTGGTTTCTTAAATTAATAAAAATTTAAAAAAAAAGAAAAAAGAAATGAAGGGATGAGAGGCCCTTGTTATGTTCAAAACTGGTTTTAGCTGGAATTTGTTGGCAACTACAGACAAACCCTAGAAAGTAATAGTTATTAGAGATAAATTTTAATAACAGGCAAGGAAAAATGTATTCATTTTAGGTGCCCCAGATAGATTGTGATGGCCTGAGTACTCAGCCAATGAGGAAAAGGTGGGAGGCAAATCTATGACGATGATAAGGAATATAAAGAAAGTATATTGATTACTTAAAATGTGTTCGCTGTAACTGCATGTATGTGATACACACTCTTTCCAAAGTAATAAATAAAACTACCATTTTTAAAATAAGTTTTGCCTTGCAATCATTTCAAAACTAGATAACAAATCCTACAACTTGGGAGCTGTCCTGGGATTCTTTAGACAGTTGCAGGAATTGCCGAATGGACACTGACTGGGAAGACATGTCCTGTTGAGTTCAACTGTCCTACACTGTGGATACTTTGCAAGTCCCATGTTCCTGTCGAACCTAGTATAAAAATTAAAGAGAAAACAATTGTAAAAAGGTCCTGTGAAACATGAGTGGGCACTAGGTCACTGCAACTGGGTAACTCTTTTTTTTTTTTAAAGATAATTTTTATTCAACATTTGTATCTTTAACATCCTTGTTACATTTTTACAGCTTTCTGATACTGGCATCTATAATAATATCTATAACCAATTATATACACATACATTTTATGTATTACTTACTAATTTCTATATTCATTACAATTTATACCTAACTATTACACAATCTTCTCTTATGTTTATACATTTATACATTAATTTTGGATTGTTTCTCCAACCAGTTATACCATCTATTCCATGTCTCATAATAAATTGTTTCCTCTTAGTCTTTTAATTCCATTGTTAATTTATCTGCTTCTGCACATTTTTATGATCATCATATTTGATGGAGCAAATCTTTGTTTCCAATTTTGTGCAAATGAAATTCTGGCGGCCATAATTATGTGAAGTATAAGATAATAAATTTCTTTCCTAATCTTCTCTTTTATAATTCCCAATAAGAATAGTTCGGGTTTCATAGCAATTTTTCCCCCTGTCATTTCCACTAACCATTTTTGAATTTTTAACCAATATGCCTTTGCTTTGGGGCATGTCCACCACATGTGGAAATATGTTCCATGTTGATGATTGCATTTCCAGCAATTTGATGCATTTTTTGGGGATATCTTGGCCAATCTCACCAGGGGTAAATGCCACCTATAAAACATTTTGTAAATATTTTCTTTATAGACGGCCGACAACCTCATAATTTGTTCCCCATAACTTTTCCCAATACTCTAATTCAATATTATACCCAAAGTTTTTCGCCCAAATTATCATCGTTTCCTTTACCATTTCGTCCATTTTGAATTCTTCAATTCAAAATGGAGGAAACGTTAAAGAAAATGATGATAATTTGGGTGAAAAACTTTGGGTATAATATTGAATTAGGGATTTATATATTTTAGTAATTATTTTCTCACCTGTCCCAGTTAATATTTTGTCCATTTCTTGTTGGTGAGTTTGAAATTCATATACTTCTAAATCTTTTTTATATTTTGTTTGTATTTGTAAATAGGGCCACCAATTTTAATTCCTTCATCCAATAATTTTTGTCTAGATTTCAAATTCCCTAATCCATCTAACAGTTCCTTATATGTTATTATTTTGTTAAGATCAATTAAATTAGTAGTAATAGTACTAATAGTACTTCCCTCACTTGATGCCTCTGGAAATACTTGTGGGTTTGTCTTTTACATCCCAAATAAAGGCATGCCAACCTTTCTGCAAGTCATGGCCCTCAATTGTTAAAATTCTTCCATTCTTTAGATTTATCCTTTCCCTGAGCCATGACATTACTGCTGCCTGATGGTACAATTCCCAGTCTGGAAGGCCAAAGCCACCCTTACTTCTGGCATCTTGTAACATTTTAATTTTAATTCTTGGCTTTTTTCCTAGCCATACGAATTTACTAATAATTTTATTCAATTTGTCAAAACAGGTTTTCCTCAATTTTATAGGTACTGTTTGCAACAAATATAAAATTTTAGGTAAGATATTCATCTTTATTGTGATTGATTCTCCCAATCAAAGAAATTTGTAGTTTTGCCCAATTTTCTAAATCTTTTTGAATTTGTTGCAATAATTTTGAGTAGTTGTCTTTCTTTATTGAAGATGTTCTTGCCGTGAGCCAAATGCCCAGGTACTTTGCTTTTTTGACAATTTGAATTCCTAGTTTTTCCTCTAATTTCTTGTTTTGGCCTTGCGTGAGATTCTTGGTAATTATCTTTGTTTTGTTTTTATTTATTTTCAGGCCTGCTACTATTCCAAATTTCTCTATTTCTAGTAGGAGTTTTTCTCCTGTTTCCAAAGGATCCTCTAATATAAATGCCATGCCGTCTGCAAAGGCCTGTGTTTTGTATTCTTTTCTTTTAATTTTTAACCCTTTTATTTCCTTATTTCCCCTTACCTGTGCCAATAATATTTCCAATGAAAGGATGAATAAGAGGGGGGACAATGGACAGCCTTGTCTAACCCCTTTGTTTATATCGACTTTTTCTGTAAGATCTCCATTGACCATAATTTTTGCTGTTTGCTTAGAATAAATTTTTCGCCAAATTTCATCCCGATTAATTGATTAATTAAAAACTGCCAATTCAAGTTGTCGAATGTCTTTTGTGCATCTATCATTATTACTGCCAATTGTTTTTCTGGATGAGCCTCATAGTATTCTAAAATATTCATGATAATCCTTGTATTGTTCTTAATTTGTCGTTTGGGTAAAAACCCATTTTGATCCGAATGAATTATTTTATTTAATATCTTTTTTAGTCTTTCTGCTATTATTGTTGCCAGGATTTTATAGTTGTCATTTAACAGCAAGATTGGCCTATAGTTTTAAATGAATTGATTGTCTGTGCTTTCCTTTGGAATTAATGCTATATATGCCTCCATCCATGAATTTGGCATTTTGGCTTTCTCTAATACCTCGTTATATATATATCCAACATAATTTCCTCCAAAACTTCCAGAAAATTTTTATATACTTCTGCCAGAATTCCATCTGTCCCTGGTGTTTTGTTATTTTTCTGTTTTTTAATTGCCTCTCTTAACTCTGTTAATGTAATTTCCCCATTCAACATTTCCCTATCTTCATCTGTTATACTTGGCAAGTTCCTCTCCTGTAGGTAATTTATGATATTTTCTTCTTTAATGTTTTCTTGACTATACAGTATTTGAAAATAATTTTGAATAATATTTTTTTCCCTTCAATTCTATGGTGCAAATTTCCTTGCTCATCTCGTAAATATTATATCAATTTTTTAGCTTTTTCTTTTTTCAATTTGTGGGTGAGCCATCTCCCTGATTTATTTGCTGATTCAAAATAGTTTTGTTTGGCCAATTTTATATTCCTTATCATTTCTTCCTGTTGTAGTATATTACTTTTGTTTCATTAACTCTATTTCCTTTCTGATTTCCCTGTTTTGGGGATCTTTCTGAAGTGATAGTTCTAATTTTTTCAGGTACTCCAATGTTGACATTCATTGTTCCTTCTTCTCTTTGTTTCTCCTCGCTATATACGCAATAGTTATCCCCCTCATATAAGATTTGGCAGTGTCCCATAGTTTTGTATTGTAGTATCTTTATTCCTATTCTCTTTAAAAAACATATTTAATTCCTTCTCCATTATTTGTGAATAATGTTTCTCTTTTACAATCCTTTGATCTAATGTCCATCTCTTCTTTTTTCCCCTACCTTTCCATTTTAATACTAAGGGACTATGATCCGCCCAGGTGTTCGGCATGATATCCATCTCTTCTAGATTATTGATCAATTCTGGATTCATCCAAGCCATGTCTATGTGGGACCATGAGTTATGTGGATGAGAGAAAAAGGTGTATTATCTTTTCTGTATATTTAATTGTCTCCATTTATCGTTTAGATTAAACTCTTTTACCAATTCAAAAAATGCATTTGGTAATTTTCGTCTTCTATTTTTGTTTTCTTTCACTATCTTATAATCCAGTTTATTGTCTACCACTCCATTGAAGTCCCCTATTATACAAATATTTTCACCCTCTAATTCCATTAATTTCCTGTATAATTTATTATAATTTTTTTCTTGTTTTATGCTTGGTGCGTAAATTGCTACTAGCAGAATTTCCTATAATTTGTACTTATTTCCATTATTAAAATTCTTCCATCTTTATCACTAAATATTTTCCTAGGGTTTAACCAATCTTTTATATATACAGCAATCCCTCTTTTTTTATTCTGTGTCAATGCTGAAAATACTACCCCTAATTTAGGACATTTTATGAGATCACTATGTTTTTCCTTAATATGTACCTTCTGGAGGCAGATGATATCCATTTTCTCTTTCTATAATCTTGATAGTATTTGTTTACGTTTAGTAGCTGAGTTGATGCTGTTTATATTTAGTGACAGCATCTTTATTTCATTTTCCATCTTCTTACTTATCCGTTGATCTCAGTCCTCTCCTTGCTCTGTCCTAGGTCTGTGCTCTGGTTCTGGCTCCTTCCCTCACTTGATGCTCTACTTCCTTATAGTCTCTTGTGCCTTGTTCTACAATTTTTTCTTCCGAAATCTGATCTTCCTGGCTTTTACTTTCTCCTTCGTCTTCCCTGCTGTCTTGTTCATCTTCTCCACTTATATAATGATCATAGAACTCCTGAACCTTTTCTAATGTGTCAATCCGAAATTTTTTCTCCTGCCATGTTATTAACATCCCCTCCTGGATGAGCCATTGAAACATCACTCTATATTTTAGTAATTGTGTAGAGAGAAAATGATAACTTCGTCTTTGCTCTCTTATTCTTTTAAGAGAAATTTGGAGGAAAAGAGGAATTTGTTTCAGTACAGTAATCTCCTTTCCTTTGAACATCAGTGGGTCCTCGCATGTTTTACTATATATTTCATCTCTTATTTTTTTCCTAACAAATTTGACGTGGACCTCCGTGGATAATTTGTGGGATCCTATATGCCTCATCGATTTCATTTTCCAATTCTTGTTCACCTTTTTGCAATAGTTCCACTAGTAGCTAAGCCATCAGTGCAGGGAGATTTTCTTCCTTGTTTTCCAGTATATTTTGAAAGCAGAGATATACCATCAATTTCTCCAAATTTATTATGGCTCCTTCCAGTTCCCTATGTTCCACCATCATTTTATTCGTTACTATGTCCATCTTTTTTCCCAAATGTTCCGTTTTAGCTTCAATCGACTTTATCTTTTGTAAATTTTTAATTATTGTCTCCTGCACTGTACGGATTTTATCGTCTAACTTTCATATCTCCTCCTTTATCTCACCCTTTACTTCTCCAATGTCATTCTTAATGTCTTTGTGATTTGTTGTTATGACCTCCTGCGTTTTTGGCATCATTTCTTGTATCGCTAATAAGGTTGACTGTATATGTTGTAAATTGATGGTAGAGCCCGCTTTTTCTCCTCCCAACATGGCTTCTGCTGACTTTGATCCTGAGGGGGAAGCTGTCATTGAGGTTATTTCCCCCCCCATTTTGGTGAATGTGGTAGTTGTGCTTGTCATTTTGATATTTCTAAAAAAGTTTTTCCACAATACATATATATATATCCGGTTGAAGAAAAATACATACAAAAACCTACTCTCAGGAATGCCGTGCAAGACGCAATCAAAACACAGTTACAGCCTTATTCAGCTCTTTTGGCATGCTGGTTTATTCGCATCCACATCCGGCTACACACTGTGATTCGTAAACATGATTGAAATTGGCGCTACGTTACACCAAGAATGGGGTGTTTGTATAGCCCATCTTTCCATGGAAGGTGCTGCCACTGTGTCCTCCAGAACAGTCCTAATCCCATTGCACCCGATACCACCACCCCACACCCCGCATACGGCCGCCTTCACCCAGTGCCACCAACACCAAGTATGTATATGTCCCTCGATGCTTTCAGCACGCGTTAGCGATGTCGAGCAGGTTGCCAGGCTCGACAGGCGGCTCCCCTTTCACCACGTGTCCTTCTGTAAGAGATAAGTTACACGTATTAGTAGATAACCATGGTTTGTGAGGATACATTCTATGAAACCGTCGAATCAGTCGGTTTGCTTTTACATTACTATGTGGTATCCAAGAAGCCTCTTCTACTGGATAACCCTTCCATTTAACAAGGTAAGAGAGGACCCCCCCTTGTCCATCTAGAATCTAGGACTTCATCAATCTCGTAATGGCCCTCCGTAACCGGACCAGGACGGTCGAATACTTGGATATGTTTGGCAGGTTTGAGAAGACTACTATGAAATAGAGGGTGGAACTTCCCCAATAACGGAGGTAACTTTAGTACTACAGTCACAGGATTTATTATTCGTATCACCAGAAACGGGCCCAGATATTTCGGTCCCAGTTTCCTACTAGGAAGCCTTAATTTGACATATTTGGTAGAGAGAAATACCATGTCCCCTACCTTGAATGGTTGAAATGGTGCTCATTTCTTATTCGCCTGGCTTTTATATGCAAGAGTTGCTTTATCTAATGCCTCTCTGACCTGGGGCCATACCGTATTCACCTTATCGGCCCACTCATGGGGCATTGGCAACGTTGTCAGTAGTTGATCTAACTCGGGTATCACTACGAAGTCTCATCCCATTGCCACCCGAAAAAGAGTGAGACCCGTACTGCTATGAACTGCATTGTTATAGGCGACCTCCGCAAAAGATAGCAGTGAAGACCAATCAGTCTGTTGATATGAAACATAGCAATGAAGGTATCGCTCTATCATTGCATTTGCTCTCTCTACAGCCCCATTGGTACTAGAGTGGAATGCCGAACTGAGGCCTTGCATTGATCCAATAGCCGAGAGGAAGTTCCTCCAAAAGCGGGCTGTAAATTGCACCCCTCTATCAGAAATAATATGACGGGGTACCCCGTGTAACTTATAAATGTGTTGTATAAATAGCTTAGATAGCTTACGAGCTGAGGGTAATCCTCGGCATGGAATGAAATGAGCATGTTTAGAAAATAAATCGATAATAGTCCAAATAACCGTGTTCCCATTGCTGTCTGGCAAATCGACTATAAAGTCCATCCCTATCTCCTCCCACGGTTGGGTAGGTGTGGCTACAGTCTGTAGTACTCCCAAAGGTTTTCCAGGGCGGGATTTGGTCTTGGCGCATATGGAACAGTCTTGTGTGTATGTTTCTATATCTTTCCTCATATGTGGCCACCAAAACTGATGCCGTGTTAAATGCAGGGTTTTAAGGAAATCGTAATGCCCAGCCGATTTATTATCATGGCATTGGTGTAACACCAGGCCCCGGACCCCTTCCGGTACATACATTTTGTCCCCTTTCCACGAAAACCCGTCCCTATGCGTGAGCAGGTGTTTGTTTTCCTTAAACCAGCTATCAGTGTTTAACTCCCTTTGCACCTGCTCTTTCCAGTCTATTGTAGTCTCTGTGGTTACGGCTGCTGCAGTCCTACCACCGTTGGGCACCATAGCTTGCACTATCTCATCCCGTTTGCTCTGGAATTGAGGCATCCGAGAGAGAGCGTCGGCCAGGAAGTTCTTGCCACCGGGCATGTGTTTTAGCATGAACCGGAAATGCTGAAAATAATGTGTCCACCGGACTTGTTTAGGAGACAGTCGTCTGGGAGTTTGTAATGCTATAAGGTTGCGGTGATCCGTCCACACCTCAAATGGTACCTGTGCTCCTTCCAAAAGATGCCTCCAGGTGAGAAGAGCCCAACGAACAGCAAACGCCTCCTTTTCCCAGATAGCCCAACCCCTTTCCGTGGGACTGAATTTTTTGGAGGTGTACGCACACGGGTGTAACTGACCTTGGACATTGGTTTGTAACAACACGGCCCCTACCGCAACGTCACTTGCATCCACTTGTACTATGAATGGTTTCGATTGATCAGGATGTTGTAGTACAGGTGCCTCAGCAAAACAACGTTTTAGGGTTTCAAAAGCTGTCTGGCACTCCATCGTCCAATCCAAGTGCCGTCCAGGTCGCGGAGGCCCCTTCCCTTTTGTGCGTAGCAGGTTTGTTAACGGCAGGGCAATATGTGCGAATGTTGGGATGAACTGACGATAGAAGTTGGCGAACCCAAGGAAGCTTTGTAACTGTTTCCTTGTTGTAAGGGCCAGCCATTCCAGCACAGTATTTACTTTTGTCAGATCCATCGCTATACCGTCCTTGGATATCCTATATCCAAGATAGTCTAGTTCTGTGCGATGGAATTCGCACTTGGACACCTTAACATACAGGCGGGCTTTTAACAACCGTTCCAATACCTGACGGACTAAACTAATATGTTCCTCCATAGACTCGGTGTATATTAAGATATCGTCTAGATACACTAGAACCCCTTGGTATAGATAATCGTGTAATACCTCATTAATCAATTGCATAAAGACTGCAGGAGCGCCCTGCAATCCAAACGGCATAACACAAAACTTATAACTGCTCAATGGGCAGTTAAAGATGGTTTTCCACTCGTCTCCTTGTTTTACACCTACCCTATAGTAGGCCTCCCGTAAGTCCAATTTTGTAAAATACTTTCTGGTCGCTAATGCAGCTAACAGGTCCTTCATTAAGGGTAACGGGTATAATGGTTCTACACTTACTGCGTTCAAAACTCGATAGTCCACATGTAAATGAAGCCCTCAATCCTTTTTCTCATGGAACAACACCGGAGCGGCCATACGTGACCGACTAGGTTGTATAAACCCACGGGCTAGGTTTTTGTCAATGTATATACGTAATTCTTCCACCTCATGTGGGGTCATGGCATACATGCGTGGTTTTGGCAGCTTTATCCCAGGTATTAGTTCAATAGCGCAGTCAGTGGGATGGTGTGGTGGTAACGTATCACATTCCCCCTCATCAAATACTGCCACTAGATCTGCATATACTGCTGGTACTCCAACGGGACATATATCGCTATCCAGCCCCAACGAAACTCCTTGCTCTTTCGAAACCTTCTGTGAGCTACCCGGATCTGGTCCTATTGACAGATGGAGTTCCTGAAACCCCCCTCCCACCAGATTGTGGGCTTCCATTTATCCAACCAAGCCAATCCCAAAATCACGGGTTCGATCATTGTGTCCACCACCACAAACCGTATGTTTTCCAGTGAGCTCCTATCTCCATTTTTACTAATTCTGTCATTTGGGTTTCTGGGGCTCCCCCTAAGGTAGATCCATCCATCTGTTCGAATGTTATTGGGGTTTTTAATGACCGTAACCATATACCCAAACGGGTGGCTACAGTTCACCTCATCAAACACCTTGTACACCCAGAATCAATAAGGGCTTCATGCTGTACTCATGTTGGCCCCTGTAATGGTGTCAGGTTTATGGGTATGAGGAAGGGACGGATGGGCTCACTTACCATTGGGTCATTGGTGTCCTCTTCCTCATCACTATTGGCTAGTACCACAGGAACTATCCCAGGATGTACAGCAGGACCCGGTTCCTTTGTTGTGGTTCCATTGGGGCTCTGTCCCGGTTGCGATAGACCTCTGGTCTTTTCCGGGGTTGGTCGCTCAGGGGACTTTCCACTAGCTGTCAAAGCATTCGGTCCAGGTGGGTGAACTGGTGGTAGCGGGCATTCCAGAGCCCTATGGCCAGGTTGATTACACCGGAAACAGCGTAACAGCCGCCGTGTGGAATCAGCTACTCGAGGATCAGGCTCCCCTCGCCCCGCTGCTCTGACAGGACCCAGCCAGTCTGGTTGGCATCGGATGGGGATCGTACTCACACCTCCCCTAACCCGGAACTCTCTTAGTCCCACGTCCAGGTCAATAGCTGCTTTACACCACTCAGACAAACGGGGTGGCATGCCCCGATATACACAGACTTGCCTTAGGTTACGATCCAGTCCAAGATGGAATTGATGAACAAGCATGCATTCGGGCCAACCCCTAACTCTCCCCGCTAGCCGACGAAACACTTTTACATATTCCTTTGCCGAACGGCCCCGTTGTTTCAGGGCTACAAGCTCCCCCTCAGCTACTTGTGTTCGTGTGTCATCTTCAAATCGTACCCTGAGGCCTTCCAGGAATAAGCCAACATCAGTGAGCTCTTGAGCGTGGTTGTTATGCAAGTCCGCTACCCAATCCGCAGCTTCACCTGTTAAAGTCGTTGTAATGGCCACTACCATGGACCACTGAATTGGATATAAGCACCCATATAAATCAATATAACTGAGTACCTGGCTCAGGAACAGGGCTACACGGTCTGGGTTGCCATCAAACGTGGTCTGCAGGGGGGGTGGCCCCCAGACTGGTTGGGGTCCCCATACCTCAGGCTGTCCAGCCGGTACTTTGACATCCAGCCGCTGTGAAAGAACAGCTGCGGACATCCGCCTGCACTGCAACTATCTGATCTGGTCGCCCCATCACTGTGAGAGAGTGAAGGGGCCCCGTCTTCATCCTGGCCAGCCTTTTTTGTCATCTCTCACCTCAATGACTATCCTTAACTATCGCTGACATCCAAAGTTCCCCTTTTCCATTTCATCATACTTGTATGGCTTATACCTCGGCAGATTTGCTCGCACTGCGAGATGCCCCCCTCTCGCAGTGATGGCCTTCCACCTTATCGAAGGCCTACCTTTGGAGCCCCGAGAGGTGGCATGTTTTAAAGTGGGGATTGAGGGGTTTTTTAATTAGGGTTTTTAATAATTTTTTAAGGGGAACTGGGAGGGTGACCAAAGGGGATGGGGGGGGTAATCCACCTAGGTCAGGGCCCAGCCCGGCACAGGGTAACGGTCTGGACGGCGCAGGACAAGGGATTGGGGATACCATCAGCACGGTGGATGGGAGGGGCAGATATGGCGGGAGCAGAGGACCTTATCTTGTGTCGGAGGTGCGCACTCGCTACTTGAGAGCGATTGCGCGCCCCGGTCCTCAAGGCTTCTCTCGGATACTAGGTGGCACAGTTATTCAGGACCTGGGCCTCCGGCTGATGCTGTGCAACGCCAGGTCCATGGTAAATAAGGCCCCCCTCATTTACGATCTTATTCAAGAGGGGGGAGAGGACCTGGCGGGTATTACAGAGACCTGGTTGGGCCCGGAGGGTGGGGTCCCTCTGGTTGAGATGTGCCCACCAGGCTTCAGAGCATTCCATCAGCCAAGGGCCCAGGGGAGGGGCGGGGGGGGTGGCAGTTATTATTAAAGAAGGTCTTGGTCCGAGGGAGACCACTGTGCCACAGATTGCCGGATGTGAGTCCCTCTTTGTGAGATGGGGTCATGGGGTTCAGATGGGCTTGCTGCTTACGTACCTGGCTCCCTGCCGCGTGGCAATGGCCCTGCCCGAGCTACTCGACGTGATAGCCACAGCGGCAGTTGATACACCCAGGCTTATGGTCATGGGTGATTTCAACTTGCCGTCCGTTGGTGAAACGTCGGAGATGACGGCCATGGACCTGACCCAGTTAGTTCATGGCCTCACTCATGGGGGGGGGGACATGCTGGACCTGATTTTTGTCTCTGGCCAGTGGTTGAGTGGTCTTATTATAGGGGATATAGACATGAAACCCTTGTCATGGTCAGATCACTCACTCCTTCGTCTGGACCTTCAAACCACTACACCCCACCGCAGGGAGGCAGACCCAATTAGATGGGTCCGCCCCAGGTGCCTGATGGACCCTGATAGGTTTCAGACGGAGCTTGGGCCAATTCCTGAAGATCTGGCACACGACTCGGCCGAGGACCTGGTGGCTGCCTGGGATCAGGCGGCTGGTGGGGCCTTGGATCGAGTCGTGCCTTTGCGGCCTCTGACCCGGTGTCGATCCCTCGCGGCACCTTGGTTCACCGAGGAGCTGAGGGAGATGAAATGCTGGAAAAGACGCCTAGAGAGCGGTTGGAGGGCCAGTCTCGCTGAATCTGACTGAACACTGGTAAGGTCGCATATTAAGACCTACCTAGTGGCGATAAAAGCGGCAAAGTCTAATTACTTTTCTGCTCTTATTGCGTCATCAGGGAATCGTCCAGCTGTCCTGTTCAGGGTGACCTGCTCCTTACTCCACCCGGGAGCACGGGAGGACCCCCTGGAAGGCAGGGCCAAGGATTTCGGACAATATCTGTATGACAAAATCGCTCAGATCCGGGGGGATTTGGACTCTGACTGGGTAGATTCGGGCAGGGTGGCAAGGAACAGTCTTGAGAACGTTATCTGGGAAGAGTTTGACTCTGTGACCCCTGATGACGTGGACAGGATTCTGGGGAGACTTAGCATGGCCACATGTTTACTGGACCTGTGTCCCTCCTGGTTAGTACTGGCTTCCCGGGAGGTTACACGAGGCTGGCTCCAGGAAATTATCAACGCTTCGTTGAGTGAGGGTTACTTCCCCACGGCCTTGAAAGAGGCAGTAGTGAGGCCTCTCCTCAAGAAGCCTTCCCTGGACCTGGCAATATTAGCCAACTATCGTTCTGTCTCCAACCTTCGCTTTGTGGTCGCACGACAGTTTCCTCAGTACCTAGAGGAAATGTCTTATCTAGATCTATTCCAGTCGGGTTTCAGGCCCAGGCACAGCACGGAAATGGCATTCATCGTGTTGGTTGATGATCTCTGGAGGGCTCAGGACAGGGGTTGCTCCTCTGTTCTGGCCCTGTTAGACCTCTCAGCGGCTTTTGATACCATCGACCATGGTATCATGCTGCACCGGTTGGAAGAGTTGGGGATGGGGGGCACCGTGTTATGGTGGTTCTCCTCCTTTCTCTCAGACCGGTCGCAGTTCGTGTTGGCAGGGGGGCAGAGGTCGACCTCGAGGCCTCTTATATGTGGAGTGCTTCAGGGGTCAGTCCTCTCACCCCTCCTGTTCAACATTTATGTGAAGCCGCTGGGTGAGATCATCCGTGGCTTTGGGGTGAAGTACCATCAGTACGCTGATGACACCCAGCTGTATATCTCCACCCCAGGCCACCCCAACAATGCCCTTGAAGTGATGTCCCGGTGCCTGGAGGCTGTGCAAATCTGGATGGGGAGAAACAGGCTCAAGCTCAACCCTTCCAAGACTGAGTGGCTGTGGTTCCCGGCATCCCGATATAGTCAGTTGACTCCATCACTGACTATTGGGGGCGAGTCTTTGGCCCCCTCGGAGAGGGCTCGGAATCTGGGAGTCCTCCTGGATATGCAGTTGTCCTTGGAGGAACATCTGACGGCTGTTGCCAGGGGGACTTTTTGTCAGGTTCACCTGATCCACCAATTGCGACCCTTTCTTGATCGGGATTCCCTGTGCACAGTCACTCATGCCCTTGTCACCTCTCGCCTGGACTACTGCAATGCTCTCTACATGGGGCTCCCCTTGAAGGGCACCCGGAGGCTCCAACTGGTCCAGAATGTGGCCGCACGGGTAGTCATGGGAGCTGCATGGCGCTTCCATATAACACCACTCCTGCGTGAGCTGCACTGGCTCCCAGTGGTCTTCCAGGTGCACTTCAAGGTGTTGGTTATCACCTTTAAAGCGCTCCATGGCATAGGACCTAGTTATCTTCGAGACCGCCTGCTGCTACCGACGGCCTCCCATTGACCTGTGCGCTCCCACAGAGAGGGCCTCCTCGGGGTGCCATCAGCCAAACAATGTAGACTGGTGACCCCCAGGGGGAGGGCCTTCACTGTGGGGGCACCTACCCTCTGGAATCAGCTGCCCCCAGAGATAAGGAGAATCCAAGACGTCGGTGCCTTCCGCCATGCCCTTAAAACCTTCTTTTTCCAGCAAGCCGGGCTGGCCTAATTTTTTTTTTAAGTGTTTTTAATTGTTTTGTCTATCGTTTTTAATTAATGGGGCCAAATTTATATATATCTTTTTAATTGTATTTTAATATTTGTACTTGGTGTTTTTACTTGGCTGTTCACCGCCCTGAGTCCTCAGGGAGAAGGGCGGTATTCAAATTCAAAATAAAATAAAAAGTAAAAGAAGTACTAGAGGATAAGCTATCTGTCCCGAGACCTGACTTGGCCCCTGCCCTGGAGGGGGGCGAAGCGACCCAGATGCTGTCCCTGTAGCCACACCCGCCGATGATCCAAGTGATTGGGTTGCAGCATATTGTGTGGCCGGTGGTCGGGATTGCTTTGGGAGGGACCCACCCGTAATCTGGGGCTAGCCAGGCAGAACCGGGTCTCTGTCCCTGCGGAGGATGTTGGCCAGCCAGGGTTAGGTTCCATCCCCGTCATCCACGGTTGCCACGATTGTGCATCCCGGAAGCTGGCCTCACCAAAACGCTCCTGAAGGACTTCTGTGGTGGAGTGGCCCAAACCTGTTGAATAGCTCCACTCCCCGTCATCATCTTCCACCCAGCGCCGTTCTCTCCAGCGGTGGAAACATTCGCTGTAAGGGGGCAATGCTTGGTCCTTCAGGGCCCCTGCCGGAGCAGCCAAGGTAGGGCTCTGCCACCACTCTCCTAGCAATGCCGGGGTGGCCCCCCCTTGCCGCAACAGTGTCCTTACCATCCTCTCCCTGGCTGCGGCTTTGACAGCGTTCTTTCGGACGAACTGAGGGCTGAGCTTCAGCCGGGCTTTCCTCAGCTGCAGGCAGCCCCTCCTCCTCCAAGGGCAGTGTTGCAACAGTTGTATCCACTCCCTCTGCCATTCTGTAGGCATGCAAAGGAAAGCGCCGATTTCCTCTCAGGAATGCTGTGCGAGACGCAATCAAAACATAGCTACAGCCTTATTCAGCTCTTTTGGCATGCTGGTTTATTTGCACCCGCATCCGGCTACACACTGTGATTCGTAAACACGATTGAAATCGGCGCTACGTTACACCAAGAATGGGGCGTTTATATAGCCCATCTTTCCATGGAAGGTGCTGCCGCTGTGTCCTCCGGAATGGTCCTAATCCCGTCACACCCGATACCACCACCCCACACCCTGCATACGGCCGCCTTCACCCAGTGCCACCACCACCAAGTATGTATATGTCCCTCGATGCTTTCAGCACGCGGTAGAGATGTCGAGCAGGTTGCTAGGCTCGACACCTACGATAAGAGAAGAAAGCATATATATATGCTTTGAAGTTGCTCGATATATTAATTTTACCGTGGGGAGGGTGTGTATGTGTGTATGTGTGAGTGTGTTTGGGATGGATTGAAAGTTAAATTATTTTTAGAATGGAAGGAGTGGGTTTGGAGTGGCTGGAATTAGGGAGAATGAGGGAGCTGGGCGCAGGGAATGGAGTCCCCTCTGCTGAGTGTGCAAGCAGAAGCAGATGGGGGCTCAGATATGACCCTCAGTTCGGTACAAGTGGGATGCCTTGCCTGCCAGAGAGGAGGGGGCCGCTGAGGTGGGGAAGGGGATCTCTTGGGTGATGGAGAGCTGGAATATTGCAGTTATGACTGGGAGAGGTAGATATGGCGGGAGCCAAGGGGTAAGCCACTCTCGGGGAACTAGAACTCGCTGCCTCAAAGCGATTACTTGTTCTAGCCCCTCTGGTTTTGGTTCGCCAGGCTCACCTCATATACCTGGCAACTTGGAATGTCAGGGTCCTGGGCTCAGGCTGCTGCTGTTTAATGCCAGGTCTGCTGTTAACAAGGCCCCCCTCGAGACTTAATCCTGGAGAAGCGGGCCGACCTGGCATGTATAACTGAGACTTGGCTGGGCCAGGAGAGGGGGGTTCCCCTCTCAGAAATGTGCCCAGACAGGTTTCAGATATTGCATCAACTGCGACTCCAGGGAAGGGGTGGAGGAGTGGCAGCTATTGTCCAGAAGAGCCTTTGTCCTCACAGGATCCCTGCCCCGGAGATTGTTGGATGTGAGTCTCTCCTCTTGAGGTTGAACTCAAGGGTTCAGTTGGGCTTCTTGTTGACGTACCTGCCTCCCAGCTGCGTGACAACAGCCCTGCCTGTGCTGCTAGAGGTAGTAGCCGGGTTGGCGGTGGAGTTCCCTAGGCTTATGGTATTGGGGGACTTCAACCTACCATCACTTGAGGAATCCTCAGATGGGGTTCAGAAGTTCATGGCTTCCATGACAAACTGTTGTGGCTCCGTCCTCCGAGCCTATCTTATCGGAGGAAGAAGGCTCCGAACATGAAGGAAAGGAGCCGGCCAGGCCTCCCTCTCCAGGCCCCTCCTCTCTGGCAATGCCTCAGGTGTCTGCTGAGGGAGAGGAGATTGACCAGGAGCCAGGTGTCTCCGATGACAGCGATGGGAGTGATAAGTCATTCCTGGATCCACGCCAACGAAGGCGAGATAAACGTTTGCAGCAGATGAGGAGGCATGCCAGAGATTAAGCTGAGTCACTGGACCACACCCCACAGGCTATATAAGAGAGTGTGGTGGCCATTTAGACTCTGTGACGGACAAAGCTAACTTCTGGCTAGTCACTTTGCACAACGCCAAATCTGCTGAAAGTTTCATGTTTGAGCTGGACTGTTTTGAAAACTGTGTGTATTCGTTGGTGTTATCTGGTGGAGGAACACTCCCTCTTCTTGTAGTAAAGCACTTGGCAGACGGTTATCGTATTGCTGCCAAGTTCCTGATAACGAACCTTGTGTGAGTACTTCTTTAACCCCTGGCTGGCTGTTTGTGTGTGTGTGGGGACGAGGACAGAACATCTTGTCCGTCACCTGAAACGTAAACCATCGTTTAACCACGATGGACCAACAGCTGCAGCAGCAGTTACAGCAGCTGAAAGATGCCAACCAGCTCCTGCAGCAGCAAGTCGGCCAGCTAACTGCGCAGTTGGCTTTGGGAAATGCTCCTGCAGCTGTCCCTTCACCTCCTCCTCCTCCCCGTCGGAAATGCCCTATCAATGTGCCAGATAAGTTCTCTGGGCAGCAGGAGATGTTCCCGGCCTTCATGGGACAATGCCACTTGTTTATGGCTATGAGGCCGGAGGAGTTTCCGGACGACCGGACTCGGGTGGCATTCGTAATCAACCTCCTCTCTGGCAATGTTGCCCGATGGGCCACACCCCTATTGCTGCAGAATAGCCCCTTGTTGGCAGATTATCAGGGCTTTTGGCAACATCTGAGGGTGATGTACGAGGACCCGCTGAAGTCTCAGACGGCAGCCAGGCTCCTCAAAGACCTCCGTCAAGGGAAGCGCCCCCTGCAGGAATATGTGGCTGAATTTCGGCTTCTGGGCCAGGACTCTGACTGGAACAATGCAGCATTAAGGGACGCTTTCCAGGATGGCCTCTCCGACGATCTGCAGGATGAGCTGGTGCGGGTGGAGGCACCTCAGACCCTCGATGCCCTCGTAATGCAGTGTTTGCGCATCGATGCCCGCTTCCAACGGTGCAAGACCCGCCGGCCCGTCCAGGAACCCCCGACCGTTTCTGCACCCCTGCGTCCTGCACCGACAGCGTCCTGGGTCACCCCGCGTTTCGTGGCAACCGCGGAGGAGCCCATGGAGCTGGGAGCGCTTGACCTCGACTGACAGCCCAGGAGCGAATGCGGAGATGCCAAGGGGGATTGTGCCTCTATTGCGGGGACGCTGGACATTTTGCCGCCTCCTGCCCCAGGAAGAGCAATGGGGCGCTCAAGCCTGTTCCGGAATCTCGGCGTGACCAGCCGGGAAATGGGGCAGGCCTGGCCTAGGGGAAACCCTGGGTGAGGCACGTAGCCATGCCCCGCCGGAGTCGGCAGCTGTGGACTGTGAGCCCCCTCGGCACCTGATTCTGGACGCCCGGGTTTTGTTGGCCAACCGGTCGGAGGGGCTTCAAGCGCATGCACTGGTGGACTCGGGGGCCACGACGAACTTCATGGACCAGGCCTTGTGGCCCATTTTAAGATTCCCTTGGTTCTGGTGGACCCTCTGTTGAGGTTCGAGACTATTGACAGGCGGGAACTTGTAGCAGGGCCCATTAAGTTCGTGACTCAGCCTTTGTGCCTTGCCATTGGGGCCCACGAGGAAGCGATCCAATTTTATGTGACGGCGGACCTGCATTTCCCACTGGTCTTGGGGATGGCCTGGCTTCGGGCTCACGATCCGCAGGTGGCCTGGTCAAGGAACGCCATCTCCTTCCCAAGCCTGCAGTGTGTCGACCACATCCGGCACACCTGTGCTGGCCAGGATGTCTCCACCCCTGCCATCTCTTTGCCTCCTGAGCTGACGTCCTTCGCCGATGTGTTCAGCGAAAAGGACGCGGACTGCTTACCCCCGCATTGACCCTATGACTGCCCAGTGGACCTGATTCCCAATGCGCCACTGCCCGCGGGATGCCTGTATTCCATGTCGGAGCCCGAGTTGGCCGCCCTACGGGAATTCCTGGACAAAAACTTGGCTCGAGGGTTCATCTGGCCTTCGTCCTTCCCTCTCTCGGCCCCAGTCCTCTTTGTGAAGAAGAAGACGGGGGACTTACGCCTGTGCTGCGACTACCGGCAGTTAAACGCAATCACCGTGCGGAATCGTTACCCCCTGCCGCTCATCCCGGAGCTGATGGAGAGGTTGAGGAAGGCCTCGATCTTCACTAAGCTTGATCTCCAAGGGGCCTACAATCTGGTGTGCGTGTGAGAGGGGGACGAGTGGAAGACGGCGTTTGGCACCAGATATGGCCACTTCGAGTACACCGTCATGCCGTTCGGGCTGACCAATGCCCCCGCAGTTTTCCAGCATCTAATGAACAACATTTTCCGGGACATGTTGGACCGGTTTGTGGTTATATACCTGGATGACATTTTGATCTATTCCCGGACCCAGGAAAGCCACCTCCAACATGTCCGCCAGGTCCTACAGCGCCTGCGGGTGCACCAACTCTATGCGAAGTTGGAGAAATGTTACTTCTTCCAGACTTCCATAGAGTTCCTTGGGCACATCATCTCCCCCGAAGGCATCGCCATAGACCTGCGCAAGGTAGAGGCCTTGCGTAGTTGGGAACCCCCTCGTCGGGTGAAGGACATCCAGCGTCTGCTGGGGTTCGCCAACTACTACCCAACTTTCATACCAAGCTTCGCCACCCTGACCTTGCTGCTGTCCCAGCTCCTTCGGAAGAAGGTTCCGTTCCAGTGGGGTCCCCCGCAGCAACAGGCCTTCGAGGCCCTGAAACAGGCCTTCATCACGGAACCTGTCCTGAGGCACCCCAACTCACATCGTCCGTTTGTGGTCGAGATGGATGTGTCCAATGTGGCAATTGGGGCGGTGCTGCTACAGGCCCCGGTGGATGGCGGCACTCTTTTTCCCTGCGCTTATTACTCCCAGAAACTCAATCCTTCTGAGCCCAATTACACCATCTGGGAAAAAGAGTTGCTGGCTATCAAGGCCGCGTTTGAGGCTTGGCGACATCACCTCGAGGGGGCCCGACACCAGGTGGAGGTGCGGACGGACTATCGGAACCTGGAGCATCTCACCACGGCCAGGAAGTTGAACCAACGGCAGATCTGGTGGTCGTTGTTTTTTGCCCGGATCAACTTCCACGTGACTTATATCCCGAGTGGCCACAACCAGAGAGCAGATGCTCTATCCCGCAAGCCGGAGTACTTTTGCCCTAAGGACTCCCTTCCCCCATGGACGGTGCTGCCAGCGGAATCCTTGGCCGCAATCCAGGAACCGACAGACTTGCAGGCTGGAAGCGCAGCATCGGGATGACTGGTCGCAGCAGCGGAAAGTGGAAGTCGGCCCCGCATCCCCATGGACTTTGGAGGAGGGCTTGTTGAAGCACCGGGGCTGGTTGTACGTGCCCACGAGTCCGCTCCGAGCCCTCGTCATGAACCAGTGCCATGACAACCCCGCAACGGGACATTTCGGGTTCTTTAAGACGCTGAATCTGGTGACGTGGACTTTTTGGTGGCCTCGGGTACGGCACGACGTGCACGCGTACGTGACATCCTGTGTGACGTGCCGACGGGCCAAAGCTGCGTCTGGCCCACCTCTTGGACTGCCGCTGCCGACACCGGAGAGACCAAGGGGAGCCATCTCCATGGACTTCCTGACGGACCTGCCACTGTCCGCTACGTTCACGACCGTCCTCGTGGTGGTGGATGCGCTCACGAAGATGGCACATTTTATCCCGTGCCATGGACTGCCATCAGCCCGCACCACAGCCTGCCTGTTCCTGCAACACATCTTCCGCCTCCACGGCCTGCCGGACCGGATGGTTTCGGATCGCGGGGCCCAATTCACAGCCCGCTTCTGGAAAAGCCTGATGGCCGCATTGGAGGTGCAGGTGTGCCTGTCATCGCCGCACCATCCAGAGACTGATGGGGGAACGGAGAAGGTCATCGGCATCCTTGAACAGTACCTCCGCTGTTTCGTCAACCAGCAGCAGGACAACTGGGCTGAGTACCTTCCCCTGGCGGAGTTCGCCTTTAAGAACTCCCAACACACCTCTACCCAGATGACCCCGTTCCATGCCAACGTGGGATACCACCCAGGGTTTTTCCCACTGGCCATCTCAGACTCTCCTGTTCCTGAGACCCAGGACTTCCTCTTGGAACTGCAGGCCGTGCAGCAACTGGTGCGGCGGCAACTAATCCGAGCGAAGGAGGATTACAAACGGGTCGCCGACCGCTCACGACGGGCTATGCCACCGCTGGAAGTCGGGGATCGGGTGTGGCTGTCCACAAAATACCTCCCCATGGACCGGCCAGTGAAGAAACTGGACCACCGCTTTATCGGTCCCTTCCCCGTCGAGGCAGTCATCAACCCGGTGGCCTACCGGTTGACTCTGCCCTGCTCCATGCGGCTCCACCCTGTTTTCCATTGGTCCCTTCTGGTCCCTGAAGCCCCAGCGAGCCATCTCCAACGCCCGACAACGCCTGCCCCCCCAGCCACAGCCGACGAGGACGACTCTGTGGCGTATGAGGTGGACAGCATCTGGGATTCCCGTTGGCTGAAGGGGCGCTTCCAATACCTCATCACCTGGAAGGGGTATGGGCCCAAGGATTTCAGCTGGGTGGACCCTTCTTCCATTCAGGCCCCTGACCTGGTATGGGCCTTTCATGACCAGTTCCCGTCCCGACCACATCCCGACCGTCAGACCCAGGGGAAGGACCCTGCGGTGGGGGATAGTGTTGTGGCTCCGTCCTCCGAGCCTATCTTATCGGAGGAAGAAGGCTCCGAACATGAAGGAGAGGAGCCGGCCAGGCCTCCCTCTCCAGGCCCTTCCTCTCTGGCAATGCCTCAGGTGTCTGCTGAGGGAGAGGAGATTGACCAGGAGCCAGGTGTCTCCGATGACAGCGATGGGAGTGATAAGTCGTTCCAGGATCCACGCCAACAAAGGCGAGATAAACGTTTGCAGCAGATGAGGAGGCGTGCCAGGGATTAAGCTGAGTCACTGGACCACACCCCACAGGCTATATAAGAGAGTGTGGTGGCCATTTAGACTCTGTGACGGACAAAGCTAACTTCTGGCTAGTCACTTTGCACAACTCCAAATCTGCTGAAAGTTTCATGTTTGAGCTGGACTGTTTTGAAAACTGTGTGTATTCGTTGGTGTTATCTGGTGGAGGAACACTCCCTCTTCTTGTAGTAAAGCACTTGGCAGACAGTTATCATATTGCTGCCAAGTTCCTGATAACGAACCTTGTGTGAGTACTTCTTTAACCCCTGGCTGGCTGTTTGTGTGTGTGTGGGGACAGGGACAGAACACAACCATGGACCTGACCCAAGTAGTTCAGGGTCCGACCCATGAGGGGGGACACACGCTCGACCTGGTATTTCTCTCGGGGCAGTGGAGATATAATCTGGAATTAAGGGGTATAGAGGTCTCGCCCTTGTCGTGATCAGATCATTTCCTGTTGAGGCTGGACTTTAAGATTCCACTACTCCATCGCAGGGAGGCGGGGCCAATTAAGTGGTTCCACCCCAGACGCCTAATGGACCCTGAGGGGTTTCAGAAGGAGCTTGGGGAGATACCTGACTCCCTTGTCCACAGTCTGGCCGAGACCCTAGTGGCTGCCTGGCATAAGGCGGCGTCTGGGGCATTGGACCAGATTGCGCCTTTGTGGCCTCTCAATGGCAGCGGATCCAGGAAAGCGCCGTTTTACTGAGGAGCTCCGGGAGATGAAGCTCCAGAAGAGACGTCTAGAGTGACGCTGGAGGACCAGTAAATCCGAATCCGACCAAACACTTTTAAGATCCTTTGTTAGGACTTACTTAGTGGCGATATGGGTGGCAAAATGTTCACATTTTTCTGCACTTATTGCATCCGCTGATTCTCGCGCAATCGCCCTATTTAGGGTAACTCACTCCCTCCTTAAGGTTGGGGGAATGGAGGAGCCCTTGCAGGGTAGAGCTGAGGAATTTGTACAATTTCTGTCGGATACAATCACTCAGATTCGGATGGAACTGGACTCTGATTGGGCAATACCAACTGAGATGACAGGGGCGGGTCTTAGTCCTATTGTGTGGGAGGAGTTTGAGCCAGTGACTCCTGAGGAAGTGGACAAGGCTGTAGGGCTGATGAGTTCCCCCACTTGTTTGTTGGACCCGTGTCCCTCCTGGCTGGTTTCGGCCAGCAGGGAGATGACACGAGGCTGGCTCCAGGCTTTAGTTAATGCGTCCTTGAGGGAGGGGTCCTTCCTGCAGCCTTTAAAGGAAGCGGTTGTAAGGCCCCTCCTCAAGAAGGCAGAATTAAAAAACTTTCATCCAATCTCCAACCTACCCTTTGTGGGAAAGGTTGTAGAGAAGGTGTGGGCACTTTACCTCCTGCGGTCATTGGATGAAACGGATTATCTGGACCCTTTTCAGTCTGGTTTCAGACCTGGCTATAGCATGGAAACTGCCTTGGTCACGCTGATGGATGATTTCTGGTGAGCCCGAGACAGGGGTCATTCCTCTATCTTGGTGCTACTTGACCTCTCAGCGGCTTTCGATACCATTGACCATGGTATCCTTCTGGGGCGACTAAGGGAGCTAGGTGTGGGAGGCACTGTGTTGCGGTGGTTCGCCTCCTATCTCTCTGGTCGATCACAGTCGGTGCTGGTAGGAGGATAGAGGTCGACCCCTAGGCCCCTCGTCTGCGGGGTGCCTCAGGGCTCAGTCCTCTCTTCCCTCCTATTTAACATCTACATGAAACTACTGGGTGAAATCATCCGATGACACAAGGTGGGATATCAGCAATATGCTGATGATACCCAGCTGTATATTTCCACACCTCGTCAGTTCAGTGAGGCAGTAGATCTGATGTGCGGGTGCCTGGAGGCTGTGAGGATCTGGATGGGAGTCAACAGGCTCAGACTTAACCCAGACAAGACCGAATGGCTCTGGATATTGCCCCCTAAAGACTATGTGGATTGTCCATCTTGGTTCTGGGGGGTGAGAAAGTGCCCCCCTCAGAACGGGCTTGCAATTTGGGTGTCCTTCTAGACGCACAGCTGAGACTGGAACATCTGACAGCTGTAGCAAGGGCGACCTTTGCACAGGTTTGTCTGGTGGGCGACTTTTGCACAGGTTCGTCTGGTGCACCAATTGCGACCCTACTTGGATTAGGAGGCTCTCCTCATAGTCACTCATGCCCTTATCACCTCACGGTTGGATTATTGCAATGTGCTCTACGTGGGGCTACCCTTGAAAAGTTTTCGGAGTCTACAGTTGGTCCAGAATGCAACCGCGTGAGTTATAGTGGGTGAGCCTAGATACATCCACATTACACCAATTCTCCGCGAGCTGCACTGGCTCCCTATTGGTTTCTGGGTGCAATTCAGGGTGTTGGTCATTACCTTTAAAACCCTACATGGCTCAGGGCCATGCTATCTTCGAGAACGCCTTCTACCACATAGCTCCCAGCGACCGGTAAGATCCCACAGAGTCGGTCTCCTCCGGGTCCCGTCAGCTAAACAATGTTGGCTGGCGGGCCCATGGAAGAGGGCCTTCTCTGTGGCTGCCCAGCTCTCTGGAACCAATTACCTCCTGAGGTCCGGACCGCCCCCACCCTATTGGCCTTCCGCAAAGCGGTGAAGACCTGGCTCTTCCAGCAGGCCTGGGGCTGTTGATCTCGTTATAATGATCTTGTGAGACCCGGCCACGAATTGGAGTGCATGTGTTTTAATGTTTTTAAAGTTTTTAATGTTTTGTTTTTCTTTTTAACATTTTTTATGGGATTGTTCGCATTGTTTTATTCATTGTTGTAAGCCATCCAGAGTCCCTTGGGAGTTGGGCAGCATAGAAATGTGACTATATATATATATATATATATATATATATATATATATATATATATATGCAAAAAATTAAAATATTGGGTGTTTTCCCGCGTCATTGTAAATAAGTTGGTTAAAATATTTAAAATTCTGGTTAAAATCCCAGCTTAAAATCTTCTAAAAATCCTTATAGAGCACTCTGCAAGATCTTTAAAACGTCAGCTAAAATCCTACCAGTGACTTTAAAAGTTTTTCTTATAGCAATGTTTCGACAGGCTCACAACCCTGTCATATTCAGGCTCTTGTTTCATTTAGAAGCGATGGACACCCGCATATGCACACCCGCGAAAACTTAAGAAGACATATATATATATATACACATATATATATCGTATTTCTTTGTTCCTCTCTTCCTATCTTTATCCTTCTGTATTTCTCTTATATTCTTTCCCTTTAACTGTTATAATGTTCCCCAATAATCTCTTATTATACTAAAATATAATCCTTAATTTACTTAATTAAGGATTATATTTTAGTATAATAAGAGATTCCAATTTCTAACAGTCAATTGTTTAGTACACTATCAATATTTGCTTAGTAATTATTAATATGTAATATATATAATATATAAATATGTAAGTCAATAATAACACAAATCAATCGTAGTCAATAATTCATCAATGTATTCTTTCCTTCCTAAACTTCTATTACCATTACACTTAGCAACCTTGGATATATTTCTATATCTCTTTGTATACTACTTTATTCACTTATAATTAAGTGAAATTCTATTAACATGCAGTACTAAGTATATAAGTATATGAATACACAAAGATTAATATGGATTAATACAAGTTATAAATATTTCAATATACGTATATGTAAATAAAAATAAGTATTATCTAAGTATAATAAGTACAAATATAGATTATAAATACTTCAGTTGCTATATAGATATATATAAGGAATACCAAATGCTCTTCAGTTAGTTGTTAATGGACATAAGAGTTTGTTGTTGTTGTTTTTAAAGAAAAAAGTTTTTTTTTCACCCCTTCCTTCTTCTTTATTCCAAACTGCACAATCACCTTCGTCAGTAGTTCATCTTTTTAATCTGTTGCCTCCAACGTATCCTTCAAATCTGGCACTTTCTCTTCTTAGACCCCAACAACAACATCTTGGGTTATAAAGTTTCTTTTAGCACCAGAAATATAACATACACGTTCCAATCCACTCCTTTGCTCCAGTCACCACAATAAGTTCATTCCTTGTTTGACAGCTCTCAGTCTCCACTCCCACTGCCGTCTTGCCATTCAAGCTCCTCCTTGGAGTCTCACTTTGCCGCTTCTCTTTCAAGTCTTTTAACAATCTCTGAGAGTTTTTCCCTTTCTGGCACTTTTATTCTCCTCTCTCCGGTTCTTCAAGCTGCTTTCCACTATTCGCTCCCTGTATAAATCATCAGGACATCACACCTCTGGATCCGTCATTCTCATGCAGATTTCTTCCTTGTGTATCTGGAGGGGTCTTCTTGCCGAATGGGCACTCGCACTGCTCCACAGTCAAACTCTGAAGAAACCCCTCCACCCCACCGATCCCTCCAGGATCTGACCTGCCAAAAAAGCTTCAAAAACACAAAAAATTGGGTACAAATTAGTGGGCCCCACTAGTTTGCCCCGCTACAGTGTGATGTCACAGCCGGAAGTCTGCAACTGGGCAACTCTGTGCACAGACTAAGATAAGAAAATTGGACTTAAGTATTGCCTTAGTGGTTGGGTAGGCTCTGTGAGTGTGAGACCAGGATTGACAGGATGTGTGAGATGTACGAAGTGAGTCTGGAGCACAGATTTGTGGTTCCATCTTCCTGCAAAGGGAATGGCCAGAAAAGGGCAAAGCAGGTGGTTTAGTTAACTTTGGAGAGATTGTGGTCTCTAACATGGGAAACAGGACAGGTAAGAAGTGCTGCGGGGAAAAGATAGAATTCCTAAACATTCCGCCAGATAATTCATTGTGTGCAATGTTGAAGAACTGGAAGCATAACTGCAAAACCATGACTAAGAGTAAAGAAATAATGATCCAATATTGTTATTTTGAGTGTTGATTAAAGAAATCCGATTAAAGAAATCCGATTAAAGGCACTAGTGTCTTTTGGCCTAAAAGAAAGTTGGTGAGTGCTGATTTCTTTTCTTTTCTTTCAATTCTCTAATTAACAAGGGTTGATACTGAATTATCATTAGTTGATGCTGAAGAGATGGAAATTTTCTGGATTGTAAAACAATTAGGGTTCATTAAGGGGCCTGTGTAGGCAATTGAAAGCCGTGTAGAAAGAAAAGGTTTATTGTTCTTCCTACCCAGGGTTTAGCAGGTAATAAAAAAAAGTAAAGCCTGTCTAAATGAGAAGGTGTAACACAATACACTCAGATAATTTGGCTTGACCAATTTGATGTGATTTCTGTTCAAAATTCTTTGATGTGACTCTATAATAATTGAATATAATAATTGAATGCGGATTGAATTGAAAATCATCATAATAATAATTTATCTGTGTTGGGCAGCTGCAACTCAAAATAAAACAAAACAAAAATTATGACATATTTGGCCAGCCAGTAAATTAAGTGGACTACTCAACTTGGGTTTAAACCAATGGGAAACAGGTAGGCAGTGGTTAGGGCCTCCAATCACATTTTTACTGGAATCACTCCATGAGTTTTCCCATTGCTTGGAGAACAAGCCACAGGTTGCCCAAGAAAAGAAAAACTGGAAATTTAAAGGGATAAAACCTCCATAGGTCTGGAAACATTGTTTTTATGGTATGTGTGTGTATATTGGCTGCCAATTTGCTTCCGGGTGCAATTCAAGATGATGGTTGTCACCTTTAAAGCCCTTCATGGCTTCAGACCAGGTTATCTGAGGGTCTGTCTCTTGCCGGTCACATCTACCTGACCCATCAGAGTTGGGAGGCAGGAAATGCTGCAGGTCCCATCCCTGAGGGAGATACACCTGGTGGGACCCAGAAGAAGGGCCTTCTCCGTGGTGGCTCCCTCTCTCTGAAACATCATTCCTCCAGAGATTAGAATAGCCCCCACTCTAGTACTCTTCCAGAAGGCACTGAATACCTGGTTCTGCCAGCGGGCCTGGGGAACCCAGAGCATGATGGAGCCCATTAAGTGGCTTGTGTGATCTGCTGTTGCTGGGGCGGGGGTGATTTTATTATATTGAACTATATTGATTTATTTGATTCTTATGTGGTTTTATATTCTGTAAGCCGCCTTGAATTGTCATGGGCGAATAGGCGGCTATATAAACTCAATCAATCAATCAATCTGTGTATATGAGCAGTCATTTCCAATACCTGGAGAGAGGATGACACCCTCTAATAACAATATACAAAAAGTTATTTTAAAAAAAGTTTTGGAAAATGGAGCTCATTGGCTTGTGAAAAGCTCCCTGAAATAATTATAATGATTGGTTTGCCTGGAGAAAGTATGAAATGAAATATTTATATATGGAATTGTTTATGCAAGCAGTTTGTTTTTTCTTTGAAGATGTTTCACTTCTCATCCAAGAAGCTTCTTCAGCTCTGACTGGATGGTGGGGAATGGAAGGATTTATATTCCTTGCAGAAAGCTGGTCATTTGCATCCTTTCAGAGAGTCATTGAAGCACTTGGAGGTTTTTCTGTGTCCTCAGATAAATGCCTGTGTGTTGACCCCCACCCCAAACTGAAAGGGGCTAATATTTTGATTCCCTTTCTTACAAAGAAACAGTAAATTGCATATTTTTATTGTTGTGAAGTACTGGTAAGTGGAAAGGCAATAGCAAGTGTTTATGGGAAATGGGAAAAAGAAATGAGAAAGGTCCCAAGGAAGAAAAAATCCTTTTGGGAGATAAATTTATGGCAAAATGCAGTGATTTACTGAAAAGAGAGACAGAGAGAAAAAGAAAACTTTCGTTAAAAGAATGCTGAGTAGAAAAAAAGGGGAGGATTTCTGTATAGTCTTTAAAAAAAACTTCCCCCCCCCTTTCTTCTCTTTCACTGATTGTTACTTTTCTTTCTCTTACTCAAGGACTTTTTGTCTTAGAAGAGTGAGAGAAGCAGGAAGGGGGTATTGCAGTTTTTCTGTTCCTTTTAACCAGTTTTTTTCCCCCCTGCTTAGTTCAAACATTGAGCTCTTGCCTGAGAAAGGCGGGGTAAATGTGACATCTGATATCTGCTTTTTCAGTTTTGGTTTGCAGATTTTGGTCTGCGTGTAGGAAGCTATACAGATATATTTTCTTTTCTGTTCTGATCACTATAATACAAGTTAGGCAATCAACTGGGATGTCCATCTCCCAATGAGTGGAATTTAGTTCAAAAAGTTTAAGGAAACTCAATTTCTTATATTCTTGCATTCTTGTATGGAACAGTTGTTTGCCATGATTTTTTTTCCCTTGCTAAATATTTGCAAGAAGCTGCACCTGCTGGATTGGAACAGCCTGGGTCTGTGTGAAAGCATAAACAAGATGTTCACCTACACCAGTGTTTCACTGGTCCAGCATCTGGCTTCAGCATTCCAGACTAAAGGCTACAGATCCATCTGATGCTGTTTCAACTGTTCAAGCTGTGACAGATACCTTAGGTCTACAGCTGCTGTTTAATACAACCAAATGCCTGGACAGAAGTTTGTATTTAGAACTTTCTGTGTACTTTTTCTTTTCAGGGCATTGTGTGTAATAGAGGACTTTCTCCCTGAACCCTACTTGGAAGAGCCCATGAAGTGACACCTGAAACCACTTGTAGTCCTGTTACTGAATTTGCATCTGACATCATTGCTTTAATAGCGACACTTATCCCATTCATTGACTTTTTTTTTTTTTTGCAGACTTCAAACAAACAACATAGGAATCGTGACATGTGTTATATATTTGGACTCAGTTTTTATTTCTTGGGGTCTTTATTGGTTCAGGATTAACCTTATGCAAATGTTTATATGTTACTGCCCTAATTCTGCCCTCACCCCTACTGAGTGAAAGTTTTGTATTTCACTCTCCATAAAACTGAGACAGAACTTGTTAGCTCTTATTTCTACATTGGTCCCTGGGAAGTTGTCTAAGAATGTTTAAACTTTCAATAACTATATGACAAATATAAAAACTACAATGCTGAAGGAATATACAGGAAAGGAATTTGGCAGTGGTGAAATTTGATAGTCAGATAGGAAAACATTCATCCCACCATTGTTTTGATGGATTCTTCCACATTTTCATCTGGAAGATAAGAGATTGTGTACTTCTCACAAAATTCTTTCCCCAACACCTGCCTTATAACAACTATCATGTGCAGTATCACAACTATCTATAACAACTCCTCATATAACAACTATCATGTCTGGAATAATAAAAGTTAAAATTATTTCAGAATTTTATCAGCGGTTTCAGAAGAAAAAAGATAGAAAGCTGGATGGTTCCATCTCTCCTGCTGAAGGGCCAGCTTTGTTAGCCTACTGTTCTGTTTCCAGATGATCTTTATACAGTAATTATTTAAAAATTGTATCTCAAATTGCTTTTCCCTTTTCATAGTCATCTGTTCTTTTTCTTTCATACCTCTATGACTGTAAGTCAGTAGCTTTTTTCTCCGTATTATGAGGGGGAAATAACATGGGTTTTGTTATTTGTTAACTAACATACTTTGCATTTTAATCTGATTTATATTCTTTCTTTTAAAGTGATGTTCAAAATTTATTAGCTTTTAACATTCCTAAACTGATAAAACAAGCTGGAGATTAGCTTCTGATAAGAAAAGTTTGTTAATACAAATTGGGGTCTGGCTTATCTCTTTTGTGAACC
The DNA here is from genome assembly GCF_059756535.1 of Pantherophis guttatus. Classification (NCBI taxonomy): domain Eukaryota; kingdom Metazoa; phylum Chordata; class Lepidosauria; order Squamata; family Colubridae; genus Pantherophis; species Pantherophis guttatus. The sequence continues at coordinate 104,387,848 of NC_142066.1, forward strand.
CTAAACAACCTTTTTCTTTACAATTACGCCCCTTCTGACGCCAGACTTCAATTTAATGAACACATATGATATTATGGGATACAAATATGTAACGTTTGACTACATGTGACTGATTTTCTATGCAAAGAGGTTACTTTTATTCTGTCCAATCAACTTTCCTCTTGCATTTTCTTTGTTGCATTAACTATAAAAAGAAAGGAAACATGGGGCTTGAAGTTCTCTCTCTTCCTTTTTCATAGAGACCTACTTTATCCGGGTACCCTAATAAACTGCATTTAAATGATCTTCCGACTCAGTTGCTTATTGGAAAGGTAAACTGAGGCAGAACCTAGAGCCAGATTTGGCTTTCATATCTTACTAATTTAGTTTGGATGCTAAATTTAGCATCCAAACTAAATTTAGTTAGCATGCTGTGTGAATCTAACAGTCATGTTTTTAAAAGCATCATTCATAGCATGTGTGATATGTGAAGCCAATCATCTAAGGCTAAACAAACCAGGGATCAGCCTTGTTGTTGGTGTTAGTTGCGAAGTTGTGTCCGACCCATCGCGACCCCATGGACAACATTCCTCCAGGCCTTCCTGTCCTCTACCATCCTCTGGAGTCCATTTAAGCTCATGCCTACTGCTTCAGTGACTCCATCCAGCCACCTCATTTTCTGTCATCCCTTTCTTCTTTTGCCCTCAATCTTTCCCAGCATTAGGCTCTTCTCCAGTGAGTTCTTCCTTCTCATTAGGTGGCCAAAATAGGGATTAGGGATCAGCCTAAACTAGCATAAATCAGAAAAATACACATATGGTCAGGTATGCATGGATTTTCAATCCATTTTTTCTAATTGTATTCACAACTCCTTGTAAGGCAGATTAGTCTGAAAAAAGTGAATGGCTTTTGAACTGATCTGATCTGGTTAATGGTGCAGGATGGTGCAGTCTACGATAAAGGTGCACTTTCAGTGCACTACTGGTATTTTACGGTGATCCCAATTGAGCTGCAAAAAACCGACGAGCGCTATATCAAACAGATGGGAGTAGCGAGCCAGCGACCTTATGTGTGAAGAAGCCGCAGTCTAATGTGAACTCACCCGACCTTTGTACATTGATCCTTGGCCAGAGCAGAAATGTAAAAACATGTAAACTCAGAAAAGCGGATTCCGTATTATCGCTATTGGCAAGCCTAAATAGATCGATTAACAGTTGGCGACGCTAGAACGACCATATATTTAAACGTCGCCTACAGAGAAAACACGATTTAGAGAAAACTGTAGCAGAGTTGGAAAGTTTCCTTTTGTGCAATTAGCAAAGAAACTCTGGGCGGCTGCTCGAATTGTGTAAGAAGGGATTGCGTAACCAGAAGAAAAGAGTAGAACAAGAGTCAGCTCCTCCCCCAACGAACCAAAATTAACTGGCACCGTCCAATGGAGAACGCCGAAGTCACACCACGCATTTTTCGGTGTTTTCAGAGCTGAAACCTCTCTAGGCAGCCGGCCGGTCACTCTATAGTGGGGCGGGACTGAAGAGTGACGCGTTAACGCGACTGCCATCGGGCGGGTCCCGTGATGGCTGGCGGTGGCGCCGCTGTTGCAGTTGCTCTATCGCTCGCTAGGCTCCCGGCGACTGCTTCAGGAGCTGCTCTCGGTCGCCGCAGCACCACTACCATGGCTGACGACAAGTCCACCGAGTCTGCCAACGAACGGTGAGTTAAGGAGGGGGGAAGTGAGGCTGTAAGCCGGTTGGCCGGCGGTGTCACCCAGCGCGCTTTTGAGAGCCCCTCCCTCGTCGGCCCCGACTGACGCACCAGTGATCCCAGATGCTCGCTGTCGTCCTAGAAATGGAAACTTGCCTGCTTCCGTCGCCGGCACATGTGTAGCCTTCTCTAGGATGCATAATTCTGATATTACCTCACAGTCCCCAGGATTTTCTTGGTGGAGCTCTCCACTTTATCCAAATGCTGCTTCTCTGTGTATTGTCAGTAATAAGTTAAAATACTACAATGACAAACCTAGTCTGTGCGTGTGCTCCAACCTAAACTAAGAGCAACAAAACAAATTCGATTGTTTGGGTACAAATTAGTAGACAGCTGTGATGGAGATGTGTGATTTAAAGCATTTTAAGAATAGGAGAATATATTCTTTGCTTGTATTATTTTTTTTGCCCCGAAGTAGCAGCTCTTCAATTTCCTTTTTTTAAACTTTTCAATGTTTGAGCATTCACCCAAAGAAGAAACAGCTAAAGGCAGCCAATATGAGGATTCATTGGGAATCATTGCCTCCATTCCCATCCCTAGTATCTTTTTTAAAAAACCCATTTTCTGTATGTAAACAATACGCTCGAACACACAACTTTGACATGACTTTAACAGTACAGGTGTTTGCCATTTTGTATATCTACTTGCGCCTTTTTCATCTATATATTTGCTGTTGTTTTTGTCCATTGTGAAAGAAATCTTCAATGTTTTGGCATGGCGATTACTTATATGGGTTGCATTATTTTTATGTGAAATGGAATCAGGGAAATACCTGCATAGTAGACACATTTGTTGTTGTGATATAATTTTTAATGACCATTTATGTCATTGTGTTGTTCAATCATAGTCCCATAATCAATTCCATTTTGGCAAAGTCATATTTTTAAAATTCTGTAGATTGGCCTTTATATCCTGATCTGAATTAGATTTTAGTGACAAGTGCTTTTTGTCACAGTGCTACAACAAAAATAACAGTATTTCCAAAGTGCTTGGCAGTAATGACGGGTCACAGAGACCCTCATAGCAAAGTTTAGCTTTGGTCCCAAATGTGTGGGGAATGCAATTCCCAAAATTCCAGACGGGAGCTAAACTTTGTGTGGTTCACATGGGTGGTTTAGGTCAATGTCAGATGACAAGCACTATTAATAGGAGAGGGTCCTAAGTAGAATAGGGGAAGTGGTAGATATTCCTAACAGATAGTCTTATATTTTTATAAGGATAGCCTGGATAAGGAAGGTAATTAAATAACAGCTATTCCAATCTATATGTACACTTTTTTATAACCTCAATGAAGTTTTATTATGATCCGCTTAGATCAGGGGTATCAAACCCAATCACATTGCGGGCTGTATCGTGACGTATCGGGATTGTTTTTGCCCTTGCGGAATGAGGTAGGCGTGGCCTGCATGGCCGTATCCAGCCCGCGGGCCATGTGTTTGACACCCCTGTCTTTGATGTATTTTCATTAAAGAAAGAAGGGACAGTTAAGGCTAGGGGAAGTATCTATTGTCCTACAGTTGATGAAATCTCAAAGTCTGGAAATACTATTAAATGAAGTCAGGAATGATGCGGAGATAAAAGGTCTGAGAACACGAAAAGAAGAATATAAATTACAAGCCTTCGCTGACAACATGGTATTTATATTGGAGCAACCAGAAATAACAGGAACCAAACTTTTAGCAAAGATAGAGGAATACGGAAGAGTGGCAGGGCTCAAAATTAACAAACAAAAAACTAAAGTACTAACAAAGAATTTGACAAAGGTACAGGAGACAAAATTAGAAGACAAATTAGGAATACAAATTGTAAAGAAAGTAAAATATCTAGGAATCTGGCTTACCGCTAAAGCAATAACAATTAGAGAAGATAATTATAATAAATTAATGAAACAAATTAGAAAAGATCTGGAAACATGGAACAAACTTCAGCTGTCATTCTTAGGCAAAATCGCATCCATAAAAATGAACATATTGCCGAGACTACTGTACCTTTTTCAAGTAACTCCAGTTTGGCCAGGTAAAGATTTCTTTAAGGACCTTAATAAAATAATAACAAAATTTATTTGGAATGGGGAAAAGGCCAGAATTAAAATAAAGTGCATGCAAGACACCCGAGGCCCAGGGTGGATAAAAATCAATGATTTTTTTTAAAAAATAAAAGAAATCAGATTTTTTAAAATTTAAATCGGATTTTTTTGATTCTAATTTATTTTAATAAAAAACTTTTGGGGTAAAAATCTATCATAAGATAGTTTTCTATTTAAGATACATAAATAATTTAGTTTATTCAGCATGAAATGGAGCTTAGTTATGTAGCATTAGGCTGTATATTCTGCAACACTGGGACTATCGGTGAGTCAACAGTGGGTCAAAGGAGTAGCAGAGATGACAGTTGCTCTTTAAAAATTATGATTTAAATTGAGTTAATTTAAGTCAAGCCTTTTTACTAGTGATTTAAATCATGATTTAAATTGTGATTTAAATCAACTCGATTTAAATCAAATCCACCCTGATTAGGCCTACCGGATCCGGAGTTATATTATAAAGCAGCATCTCTAAACTGGATAAGGGATTGGATAGACTTCAAGAATAAAAGAACGCTACTCCTAGAAGGTTTTGAATTACAACGTGGCTGGCACACCTTCCTATGGGAGGGAAAGGACAAGCAACATGGATACTTCCAACAACATATTATCAGGGGATCACTGTACAGAACATGGCAAGAGATTAGAAAGCACTATACTAAAATACCACGATGGCTATCGACCATGGAAGCACTAATTTATCCCAACGCCGTGTATATAGATAAAATGAGAAGTTATAAAGAATTATTGAACAATGAATGAGATCTACAAACAAGACAAGAATTAAAAAATCAGGGTATAGACATTGATTGGTGGCCATACTTGCAAATAGAATCAAGATATAGAATAGATCGGGCACAATTCAGATTTCAAAATGAACCAAATGAATTGGATAAAATATTACAAGGTGCATATGAGAAAATGATAACCAAAATTTATAAATATCTAATAAAATACAAATTAGGAGAGGAGGTGGTTAAAGAAAACATGATAATTTGGGCCAAAAACATAGGATACAATATTGAATTGGATAACTAGGAAAAATTGTGGAAGACAAATTATAAGATTACAATGTCTATACCCTATAAAGAAAACCTTTACAAAATGTTCTACTGATGGCACCTCCAACCGGCGCGCCTGGCCAAGATGTTCCCAAATACCTCTCCAATGTGCTGGAAATGTAAAACACAGAAAGGGACATACTGTCATCTCTGGTGGTCATGCCGAAAGGCAAAACAATACTGGCAAGAAATTAGAATAATGATCGAAGAAATTACAAAACAAAAACTGGAAATGAAGCCGGAAATTTTCCTATTGGGAATGATCACAGCACAATACACCAAAGAAATAAAATATCTGATTATCCATATCCTCACAGCAGCACGTATACTATTTGCCCAAAATTGGAAATCTGAGCAGTTACCAACAAAAGATAAACTAATCGACAAAATCACTGAGTGCGCAGAAATGGATAAGCTCACAAAAGAACTACAAGAGAAGGACGATACTGATTACTATTTAGTGTGGCAAAGTTGGTACAGCTGGCTGGAGGGAAAAATAGGAACATAAAAAATTTTTTTTGAATATTCAGTAGGAATGTATAGAATTAAACAAAGAGTGAACAAAATGTCCTATATACAATCATGTAAATATGTGAACATATAGATAGATATGAATAGAGAAAGATAAGAGAACTTGATAAAACCACCGATGTAGAAACTGTAAGAGTCAGTCAGGGGAGTGAATTGATGTTGGTTTGTTTTGTACGTTGTCTTAATGTATTTATGTTTGTGTGTATAGTTTCTATCAATAAAAACTGGGAAAAAAATGAATATCCACAATTTTTTGCCCAAAGTCTGCCAATGATAATGGGACAGAACTATATTCCTTTTACTATTTTGTTTTCCAATTCCTATTTTGAATGTTCACCCTCAGCATCTGTTCTGAAAATGCCCCATAACTCACAGGCCATTGAGTGATAGAACAGCTCCAAACCAATGCAGAAGTCCATGAATAAAGGCTTATTCATGAATCAGGAATTTCTCCAGATTAGACCTTGCTCCCTGAAGCTTAATGAATGTCAACTGAAGTTGGGTGGAGTCCACTGTTACCTTTGCATAAAAGCCTTGGGCAAAGACAAACATTAAAGACAACATCATTTATAATCTTTCTTTATATGGGATTGTCCAAATTCAGGTAAAATTTTATTTATTTTTTTTTATACATTTTATTTATAAATTATAAAAAAATTGACAAAACACCTAAATGTACTAAAAAAAATCCGACACATGATTAACTATCTTTAAACTTAAAGAAAAAAATAATAGAAATGAAAAGACAGTTATAATCCTCCAAAAAATGAAAGAAACAGGAAAGAAGTCAAAACGTATACATATATATATTATACTTATCAGTAGTCACTGATTTATTAATGTACCATAACTATAATCTGATTATTACAAAATATTATTATACATTATCACAAAATCTCTTCCATAATAGCATGTAGCGTATTTCTTCCTTTTTTGATTAGTAATAAATATTGCCTTTAACAATATTAAAGGTGATATTTAATGTCACACATTTCTGAAAGTCTTTTCTTAACCTAATTCTTTTAGTGACTCTCATGCTTCAATATAATCATATTTTCTGATTAAAAAAACAGATTTTGAAGCTTTAGTGTATATAGTAATTCAATATCATCTTAATATGCTTAATATTTAAAGATTTTCCATAAATCTACTTAGCATGCCAAAAAGATCAGATAATGACATGATTATATCAGATGGGATCAATTTTTCTTAATCAGACATTTATGCTATTCTTGATAGTGATTCAGCTCCTGCTATTTCTGACCCCTGGATTGGATTTTGACCATTCTTGTTACTTTTATGGGGTTTCTTTTGTGTTCTTGATCTTTGTTTAGAAGATATATTTCTTTCTTTTGCCTCCTTGAGTAAGACATATTTTTAATATGGCTTTCTAGGCCTACTAGTTTTCTTAAGAAAATTTCCCTCCCTTTTTATTATAAAGATTGCAGTTTTCTTACAGCAGAATGGCAAGAGGATTGTTGCTGCATTTGACTGCATTTAACTGAAAAATCTACTACTACTATATGTTTCGATTTCTTTTGGTGGAAAATAATGTATATGTTTCAAAAAATATTCAGAAGAAAAATATTAGACTTTTATAAAAGCCTGAAAAAATGATATTGCCCCTCTTGGTTTCTTAATGAATTGATTGTTTAAATGGTTTTAACAAAAAAAAAAGGTGGCACAGAAATCAGACTAAAGTTGGGCCTTGAAAAATTAGCAAATAGATGCAATGCTCCTGTGAGGTCCACTTTTTCCTAATGATGTTCACAGTGCACCTAACTTTGCTATATATTGCTCTCACTCCATGAGTGAAGCAGATTAGGTAGAGATGACATATGTGGAATTAGTCTTCTAGGGAATACTCTAGACTAATACTAACTATGGGTAGTCCTTGACCTACAACCGTTTGTTTAGTGACCATTCAAAGTTACAATGTCACTGAAAAAATTGACTTATGACCATTTTTCACACTTGCAACTGTTTCACCATCCCACAGTCACATGCTGAAAATTCAGACGCTTGGCAACTGACATGTATGACGGTTGCAGTGTCCTGGGGTCATGTGATCACTTTTTGCATGACACAAGCAAAGTCAATAGGGAAGCCAGATTCACTTAAAATTGTGTTACTAACTTAACCACTGCAGTGATTCACTTAACAACTGTCACAAGAAAGTTCGTAAAATGGGACAAAACTCACTTAACAAATGTCTCACTTAGCCATCTAAATTTTGGACCATATTGTGGAATACCAGTACTTCTACTAACTGATATTTCATGTTCATTTGTTCTTTCAGATCAGACATTTTTAAGAACTATTAGCTGAAATCTAATGCAGTTTCTTTTTGGATGATGATTTTACTGTTTTTTGTGAGATTAACAAAGTCCATTTCAGACTCAAAGGGGTTCACTTTGGCATCTTTGTTTACAGAATTTTGCAGAATGTTGTATGAAATGAAATTCATGAAAAACCATTTAGAAGTTTTAAGTGCATTAGGCAGTGACACCATAATAGTTAAATATTTTTAAGCAAGCTTAAAGAAATTAAATTGTAGGTGCATACAGTACATCTAGACAGCATATCTATACATCAATACAATATACTAGATAGCTTACCTATTAAGAAAAAAATTCATTTCTCAAATCATTTCATACTGATTTTTATAACTAAGATACTTTTAAGTATTTCTCTGTTAGGAGATTTTTATGGAACTTTTATTAGCTGTCTGTTGAGGTCCTTAATATATTCTTTGTTAAAAAGAAGGAAAACTTTGAAGTTAATAATAATTATATGAGGAACTTGTTATTTTCCCTCTAACCTAATGTAGTAACAAATTGTAGTAATGCCAAGGCCTCTTGGAACAGATGTACAGTAGGCTTCCTAGAAATACTGTGCAGGAATTTTTCTTCCTTTCCTAAATATTCCTCTCTAATACAGGGAACTATAACCCAGTACTGTATTTTAGAGATAGTTTTACGTTTAAAAAAGGAAAGTGCATGTAAATAAGAAAAAAAAACCTATTCTGAGAGATCTTCAGAAAAGCTACCTTGCAACAAAAACTATTGTTATGATTTTAAATGTATGTACCATCTGTGACTGAATAATTAACACATCGTGAAAACAATTTAAATTGTCCTACAGTGTGTCTCATTTGTACTTTTAATCTAAAACTAGAAATAACCCCATATCGGTTCAAAAGGTACAAGGTTCTATGGCCAGGGGTTCTGTCCCCCTTGGAAATGTACTTTACAGAATATATATAATATTTTTGTATTCTTCAAAATTTTAGGCTGGTTGCCCATGTTTTTTTTAAAAATACGAGATTATATACTTAATATTTTTTTTAAAAAAAGTTTAGCAATAACGTTTAATACAGTATTATATTTAATGATACAATAACACTAATAATGCATTACTGTAGTCCTCGACTTACGACCATTCATTTAATGATAGTTCAAAGTTACGATGGCCTTGGAAAAAATGACTTATGATATGTCTTCAAATTTACAACCATTGCAACACCCTGTAGTTGTCTGATTACAATTTGGTTGCTTGACAATCGTCTTGTCACATGTTTTGTCAAAAAATTGAGGGTTTTTGACAAGCAAAATCAATTGAGGAAGCTGAGTTCATTTAGTTATTACGTGATTCACTTAATTACCAATGGTTGTAATATCAGGTCCAGTCATATAATGACTTCCTTAATGACCACATTTCTTAGGGACCGAAATTCCAGTCCCAATTATTGTAAGTTCTATATATACTTACATAGCAATAACACTTAGACTTATATACTGCTTCACAGTGCTTTACAGCTCCCTCTAAGTGGTTTACAGAGTCAGCATATTGCCCCCAACAATAAGGGTCCTCATTTTACCGACCTTGGAAGGATGGAAGACTGAGTCAACCTTGAGCCTGGTGAGATTTGAACTGCCAAATGGTAGGCAGCCAGCAAGCAGCAACAGTAGCCTGCAGTACTGCATTTCTAACCACTGTGTCACCATGGCTCCTTACATTCTTATTCTTTGTTTTCCTAAGGTACCATATTTTTCAATTTGTTTGTTGTGATTTGGTTAGTTACACTACTGTAGAAGAAGTGGCAGAATGTGGGAGTGGACTCAAAAAAGGAATCAGCCTAGAATCTCTACATACCGCAAATGGATTAAGTCCAATCTTCTTGAATGCCATTGACCCTTATATAGAGCCAAAATAGTGCTAACCGTTAGTTGAGTAGATTCTTGTGCATAGGCATGAGTAATAATAAATGAATTTAATTGGAACTTTGCATGTGGTCTTGTTCTATCAAATTGGAATTTAAAACATCTGGGACTCATGATGTAGCCATTACAGACTGTTGATTTAATACAGCTGATTATAATTACTTAATTTAGAAGACAAGTTGTAATTTTGAAATCTTGATTTTCTTGCATAAATTGAGAAGTCTCAGGAATGCCGTGCGAGACGCAATCAAAACACAGCTACAGCCTTATTCAGCTCTTTTGGCACACTGGTTTATTCGCATCCGCATCCAGCTACACACTTTGATTCGTAAACACAATTGAAATTGGCGCTACGTTACACCAAGAATGGGGCGTTTATATAATCCATCTTTCGATTAACTCATTAGGACCGCGCCCTTGTTTGTTACTACGCCCCTCGTTTAGGGACATAGACCGCGCTCTTGTTTATTACCACGCCCCTCTTTTAGGGGCGTAATTGGTCTTCAGCGTGTTCTGGAAGGTGCTGCCGCTGTGTCCTCCGGAATGGTCCTAATCCCATCGCACCTGATATCACCACCCCACACCCCGCATACGGCCGCCTTCACCCAGTGCCACCAACACCAAGTATGTATATGTCCCTCGATGCTTTCAGCACGCGTTAGCGATGTCGAGCAGGTTGCCAGGCTCGACAGGCGGCTCCCCTTTCATCACGTGTCCTTCTGTAAGAGATAAGTTACACGTATTAGTAGATAACCGTGGTTTGTGAGGATACATTCTATGAAACCGTCGAATCAGTTGGTTTGCTTTTACATTACTATGCGGTATCCAAGAAGCCTCTTCTACTGGATAACCCTTCCATTTAACAAGGTAAGAGAGGACCTCCCTTGTCCATCTAGAATCTAGGACTTCATCAATCTTGTAATGGCCCTCCGTGAGCGGACCAGGACGGTCGAATACTTGGATATGTTTGGCGGGTTTGAGAAGACTACTATGAAATACGGGGTGGATCTTCCCCAATAACGGAGGTAACTTTAGTACTACAGTCACAGGATTTATTATTCGTATCACCGGAAACGGGCCCAGATATTTCGGTCCTAGTTTCCTACTAGGGAGCCTTAATTTGATGTATTTGGTAGAGAGAAATACCATGTCCCCTACCTTGAATGGTTGAAATGGTGCTCGTATCTTATTCGCCTGGCTTTTATATGCGAGAGTTGCTTTATCTAATGCCTCTCTGACCTGGGGCCATACCCTATTCATCTTATCGGCCCACTCATGGGGCATTGGCGACGTCGGTGGTTGATCTAACTCGGGTATCGCTACGAAGTCTCGTCCCATTGCCACCCGAAAAGGAGTGAGACCCGTACTGCTATGAACTGCATTGTTATAGGCGACCTCCGCAAACGGTAGCAGTGAAGACCAATCGGTCTGTTCATATGAAACATAGCAACGAAGGTATCGCTCTATCATTGCATTTGCTCTCTCTGCAGCCCCATTGGTACTAGGATGGAATGCCGAACTGAGGCCTTGCGTTGATCCAATAGCCGAGAGGAAGTTTCTCCAAAATCGGGCTGTAAATTGCACCCCTCTATCAGAAATAATATGACGGGGTACCCCTTGTAACCTATAAATGTGTTGTATAAATAGATACCTTACGAGCTGAGGGTAATCCTCGGCACGGAACGAAATGAGCTTGTTTAGAAAATAAATCGATAATAGTCCAAATAACCGTGTTCCCATTGCTGTCTGGCAAATTGACTATAAAGTACATCCCTATCTCCTCCCACGATTGGGTAGGTGTGGCTACAGTCTGTAGTACTCCCAAAGGTTTTCCAGGGCGGGATTTGGTCTTGGCGCATATGGAACAGTCTTGTGTGTATGTTTCTATATCTTTCCTCATATGTGGCCACCAAAACTGATGCCGTGTTAAATGCAGGGTTTTAAGGAAATCGTAATGCCCAGCCGATTTATTATCATGGCATTGGTGTAACACCAGGCCCCGGACCCCTTCCGGTACATACATTTTGTCCCCTTTCCACGAAAACCCGTCCCTATGCGTGAGCAGGTGTTTGTTTTCCTTAAACCAGCTATCAGTGTTTAACTCCCTTTGCACCTGCTCTTTCCAGTCTATTGTAGTCTCTGTGGTTACGGCTGCTGCAGTCCTACCACCGTTGGGCACCATAGCTTGCACTATCTCATCCCGTTTGCTCTGGAATTGAGGCATCCGAGAGAGAGCGTCGGCCAGGAAGTTCTTGCCACCGGGCATGTGTTTTAGCATGAACCGGAAATGCTGAAAATAACGTGCCCACCGGACTTGTTTAGGAGACAGTCGTCTGGGAGTTTGTAATGCTATAAGGTTGCGGTGATCCGTCCACACACCAAATGGTACCTGTGCTCCTTCCAAAAGATGCCTCCAGGTGAGAAGAGCCCAACGAACAGCAAACGCCTCCTTTTCCCAGATAGCCCAACCCCTTTCCGTGGGACTGAATTTTTTGGAGGTGTACGCACACGGGTGTAACTGACCTTGGACATCGGTTTATAACAACACGGCCCCTACCGCAACGTCACTTGCATCCACTTGTACTATGAATGGTTTCGATTGATCAGGATGTTGTAGTACGGGTGCCTCAGCAAAACAACGTTTTAGGGTTTCAAAAGCTGTCTGGCACTCCATCGTCCAATCCAAGCGCCGTCCAGGTCGCGGAGGCCCCTCCCCTTTTGTGCGTAGCAGGTTTGTTAATGGCAGAGCAATATGTGCGAATGTTGGGATTAACTGACGATAGAAGTTAGCGAACCCAAGGAAGCTTTGTAACTGTTTCCTTGTTGTAGGGGCCAGCCATTCCAACACAGTATTTACTTTTGTTGGATCCATCGCTATACCGTCCTTGGATATCCTATATCCGAGATAGTCTAGTTCTGTGCGATGGAATTCGCACTTGGACACCTTAACATACAGGCGGGCTTTTAACAACCGTTCCAATACCTGACGGACTAAACTAATATGTTCCTCCATAGACTTGGTGTATATTAAGATATCGTCTAGATACACTAGAACCCCTTGGTATAGATAATCGTGTAATACCTCATTAATCAATTGCATAAAGACTGCAGGAGCGCCCTGCAATCCAAACGGCATAACACAAAACTTATAACTGCCCAATGGGCAGTTAAAGGTGGTTTTCCACTCATCTCCTTGTTTTACACCTACCCTATAGTAGGCCTCCCGTAAGTCCAATTTTGTAAAATTCTTTCTGGTCGCTAATGCAGCTAACAGGTCCTTCATTAAGGGTAACAGGTATATTGGTTCTACGCTTACCGCGTTCAAACCTCGATAGTCCACACATAAACGAAGCCCTCCATCCTTTTTCTCACGGAACAACACCGGAGCGGCCATACGTGACCGACTAGGTTGTATAAACCCACGGGCTAGATTTTTGTCAATGTAGTTACGTAATTCTTCCACCTCACGTGGGGTCATGGCATACATGCGTGGTTTTGGCAGCTTTATCCCAGGTATTAGTTCAATAGCGCAATCAGTGGGACGGTGTGGTGGTAACGTATCACATTCCCCTTCATCAAACACTGCCGCTAGATCTGCATATACTGCTGGTACTCCAACAGGACATATATCGCTATCCAGCCCCAACGAAACTCCTTGCTCTTTCGGAACCTTCTGTGAGCTACCCGGATCTGGTCCTATTGACAGACGGAGTTCCTGAAACCCCCCTCCCACCAGATTGTGGGCTTCCATTTATCCAACCAAGCCAATCCCAAAATCACGGGTTCGATCATTGTGTCCACCACCACAAACTGTATGTTTTCCCAGTGAGCTCCTATCTCCATTCTTACTAATTCTGTCACTTGGGTTTCTGGGGCTCCCCCTAAGGTAGATCCATCCATCTGTTCGAATGTTATTGGGGTTTTTAACTACCGTAACCGTATACCCAAACGGGTGGCTACAGTTCGCCTTATCAAACACCTTGTACACCCAGAATCAATAAGGGCTTCATGCTGTACTCGTGTTGGCCCCTGTAATGGTGTCAGGGTTATGGGTATGAGGAAGGGACGGATGGGCTCACTTACCATTGGGTCATTGGTGTCCTCTTCCTCATCACTATCGGCTAGCACCACAGGAACTATCCCAGGATGTACAGCAGGACCCGGTTCCTTTGTTGTGGTTCCATTGGGACTTTCCACTAGCTGTCAGGACATTCGGTCCAGGTGGGTGAGCCGGTGGTAGCGGGCATTCCAGAGCCCTATGGCCAGGTTGATTACACCGGAAACAGCGTAACAGCCGCCGTGTGGAATCAGCTACTCGAGGATCAGGCTCCCCTCGCCCCGCTGCTCTGACAGGACCCAGCCGGTCTGGTTGGCGTCGGATGGGGATCGTACTCACACCTAACCCGGAACTCTCTTAGTCCCACGTCCAGGTCAATAGCTGCTTTACACCACTCAGACAAACGGGGTAGCATGCCCCGATATACACAGGCTTGTCTTAGGTCACGATCCAGTCCAAGATGGAATTGATGAACAAGCATGCGTTCGGGCCAACCCCTAACTCTCCCCGCTAGCCAACGAAACTCTTTTACATATTCCTTTGCCGAATGGCCCCGTTGTTTCAGGGCCACAAGCTCCCCCTCAGCTACTTGTGTTCGTGTGTCATCTTCAAATCGTACCCTGAGGCCTTCCAGGAATAAGCCAACATCAGTGAGCTCTCAAGCGTGGTCGTTATGCAAGTCTGCTACCCAATCCGCAGCTTCACCTGTTAAAGTCGTAATGGCCACTACCATGGACCACTGAGTTGGATATAAGCGCCCATATAAATCAATATAACTGAGTACCTGGCTCAGGAACAGGGCTACACGGTCTGGGTTGCCATCAAACGTGGTCTGCAAGGGGGGTGGTCCCCAGACTGGTTGGGGTCCCCATACCCCAGGCTGTCCAGCCGGTACTGGAGGATAAGCTATCTGTCCTGAGACCTGAGGGGGGGCGAAGCGACCCAGATGCTGTCCCTGTAGCCACGCCCGCCAATGATCCAAGCGATTGGGTTGCAGCATATTGGCCGGTGGTCGGGGATTGCTTTGGGAGGGACCCACCCGTAATTTGGGGCTAGCCAGACAGAACCGGGTCTCTGTCCCTGCGGAGGATGTTGGCCAGCCAGGGTTAGGTTCCATCCCCGTCATCCACGGTTGCCACGATTGTGCATCCCTGAAGCTGGCTTCACCAAAACACTCCCGAAGGACTTCTATGGTGGAGTGGCCCAAACCTGTTGAATAGCTCCACTCCCCGTCATCATCTTCCGCCCAGCGCCGTTCTCTCCAGCGGTGGAAACGTTCACTGTAAGGGGGCGACACCTGGTCCTTCGGGGCCCCTGCCGGAGCAGCCAAGGCGGGGCTCTGCCACCACTCTCCTAGCAATGCCGGGGTGCCCCCCCCCTGCTGCAACAGCGTCCTTACCATCCACTCCCTGGCTTTGACAGTGTTCTTTCGGACGAACCGAGGGCTGAGCTTCAGCCGGGCTTTCCTCAGCTGCAGGCAGCCCCTCCTCCTCCGAGGATGGCGTTGCAACAGTTATATCCACTCCCTCTGCCATTCCGTAGGCTTGCAAAGGGTAGCGCCGATTTCCTCTCAGGAATGCCGTGCGAGACGCAATCAAAACACAGCTACAGCCTTATTCAGCTCTTTTGGCATGCTGGTTTATTCGCATCCGCATCCGGCTACACACTGTGATTCGTAAACACGATTGAAATCGGCGCTACGTTACACCAAGAATGGGGCGTTTATATAGCCCATCTTTCCATTAACTCATTAGGACCACGCCCTTGTTTGTTACTACGCCCCTTGTTTAGGGGCATAGACCGCACCCTTGTTTATTACCACGCCCCTCTTTTAGGGGCATAATTGGTCTTCAGCGTGTTCTGGAAGGTGCTGCCGCTGTGTCCTCCGGAACGGCCCTAATCCCGTCGCACCGGATACCACCACCCCACACCCCGCATACGGCCGCCTTCACCCAGTGCCACCACCACCAAGTATGTATATGTCCCTCAATGCTTTCAGCACGCGTTATCGATGTCAAGCAGGTTGCCAGACTCGACAAGAAGATTACTACTATCATCTCCTCAGTTCATTGTAAATCACTGTCTCCATTTACAATAACGCATAGTATGCTTTAAAAATGAATTCTGTTAATTCCTTTCTTTGACAAGGCAGTCATTGTATTCTGTATAGAAATTATTCTGTATAGAAAATTATTCTGTCCTCTTTGGACTAATTAAAGTTATTGGACTGTTTTCAAACACAGGCCAACATAAAACCTATTGGGATAATTTTAAAGGGAGGTTATTAGAACATGGATAACTAATGCAAGGCTATTTTGTATTAACAAGATTAGATGTGAATGTTATAATATCAAATTGCTGTTTGAATATAAGATGGCACCTTGAGCCACCAATACCATCTAAACTAATTATGACAATGCTAAATTCAAAAGTACATCCAGATTCCAATATTATTTTTGGGAGGAAGGCTGTCTTTTTAGAACAAAATAAAGTCCATATAGCTGGGCAGGTAGATCACTCAAAAACGATAGCTATATCTTGTGTGGATAGATTTTCAATTTCATATCACTCATCCAGGCTTGAAATAGGGTAATCAGGTTCATTATGAATTTATCTATCAATTAGTTACTGTTTGGAGGCCTTTCTCTGGGCCACTTCAGCATGATGTACAGAGAATAGATGGCTGTCTATTTTCTTTTATAGGATCTGAATTGTAAAATTCTCCTGTAAAATAGATGTTTATTTTTCAAATATTAAGCAAAATTAATTGCTTTCTTCATTGGAATATATATGAATGAATAACATATATATTTTGTAGTACATTAAAATCTTTTTCAATCCTGCTTTATTTATTCATACGTTAAAAATTAATCTGAATGCTACCCTATACTTCTTGGAAATCTTTGGAGAATTTTATATAAAGTTGTTTTAGGTTTTTTTTTCTGAATATATGTTTAAATTATCCAGTGCCTGTATAAATAAATATCCTTAGTAGTGAATTTTCCCTGTAGGCAATCAGATAATCAGATAATTACCTGAAATTACCTGACCTAAAACAAAGTTCCCAGAATATTTAACCATTCTTCCTTTCTAATAAATAGAACAATTAATCACATTTTTCTACTTGGAATAGAAGTTTTCTACTTGAGTTACATATTATGCTGTATTTTAGTGAATTGGGAAGAGTCATGAGTCCTTTTTCAGACTCTACAAATTTGTAGACACACTACACTGATGAGGTAGATATTATGCAGATTAGTCAGTGTAATCATGGACCCTCTAAATATACTGGATGCGGCCCTCACATTGCCAAGTAACTTGAACACAAGATGTTCTGTTTGGAAGTGGTAAGATATTTAGGCCAAATGAATCTTCAGCTTGTGGAGGATAATACATGTGGAGGATAATACATGAAAATTCCACACCTCATCTTTATATGAGTATATCTCCTTGAACTAAATATATACTAAAATCTCAATTACATACCTGTTTGATCCTGTTATTTAAAACAAAAACAAAATTAGGACATTGTATTTTTGAATAGATTTCCATTTTAGATAGCATGTAAAAATGTACACAATACTTTAAGAGTTTAATGGCAATTAAGGATTGAATCTTATCATGTGTGCATGATATACTTGATTCTATGCAGAATAATTTTTAGCAACATCAAGTCAGGGCTTGGAAAGTATGTTGCTAAAAAATTATTCTGCATAGAATCAAGTATATCATGCACACATAATAACACAAAATATGTTATTATTTAATGCAGTATAGGTAACAACACTTAATCACACAAAGAAAATTCAAAGTAATGCTGGATACAGTAAAGCAGTGTGTTGGAACAGTAAAAACAAAGTCCACTTAGCCATAAATGTGTCCTTCCTGGCCTCCAGTGTACATACAAGATACTGTGTATGTAGAAAACAGCACCTTAGTGGTTTTATTTTTCCTTTTTTGAAAAGTTAGCATTAACAATAGTAAATTTGGAATCTCAATCAAATATTATTATAGTATATAATATATAGTATACCCTAAATTTTGCAATAATTAGATCTGTATTTTTTCTTAGGAAAAATATCTATATTTTTCATAAGAAATAATTCAGGGTATCTCTTTATTTTTGTAACAAATTTACATTTATATATTTAAAAATAAATTACATTCACTGATCAAAGTTAGGGTGACTACAGTGATTTTGAGCAATTTTTTACAGCATGACAAATACTTCATAATTTGTTGATAGGATTGGAAATACAGTAATTAAATGCAAGATTACCTCATCTCAGGTAATTATTATTGCCAATGTGTAATCAAGGAAGTTTATTCACTTGATCCCTGAATAATTATAATAATAGCATATTATTTAAATCATTCTAAACTCTTGTATTCCATCTAGGTCAGGATGGCTATCTAGCTGGCTCCCTGCATGGTGCCCTACATCACTTGTACATCTTAAAGATGCTGAAGAGAAAATTTTGAAATGTAAGCACTTCGTGGTAAGAAATCTCCAGCAGCATTCATCTCAAGTTTTATTACTATCTCTTTCCCCCACCCTTTTTTAATGGAGAAAAAAGTTGGAACAACAATAATAATTAAGAAATAGGCCTTGGTGCAATTGAGCATCTGGTCCCACAAAGAAAAGAATATTGGATTTTAATTGGGCAACTAGTATATTAAACAAAATGGAATATAGCATGACCATAATTTGTTGTACTTCAGAGATTGGAAGGTTCAAACAAGTTTTGCTTTCTTATTTCACAAGTTATTTTGGACTGTGTTATAAGGTACAATAATGAAAGTAAGGGTTTTCTCGGTAGATTTGATGTCAGAATGTGTTCATTGTGTTTGTAGAATTATTTCAGTATAGACTGAATAATAAGGCTTATATTTCTTCCTTCAGGTATTACAAGTACCTACAGTAAACAATATGTATATCTATCCAATGGAAATAAAATATGGACGCTTACATTCTCTCAGAACCTTTCACAGAAAACTCCAATTGTTCTTCTTCATGGGTTTGGAGGTGGTGTTGGACTTTGGGCTCTCAACTTTGAAGATCTTTGTGAAAATAGGACTGTATATGCATTTGATTTCTTGGGATTTGGTCGCAGTAGTAGACCCCAGTTTGACACTGATGCAGAGGTGGCAGAAAATCAATTTGTAGAGTCTATTGAAGAATGGAGACGGAAAATAGGATTGGATAGAATGATTTTACTTGGACACAACTTGGGTGGCTTCCTGGCAGCTGCTTACTCACTAAAATACCCATCAAGGTATATGAAAGATTTTTTTTCTTTTGTTCAATTGTATCAGTTTCTTATAGACTAGCTGGAAAAATCCCTGCAGTTTTCTTCGTAAAGTTTTTCAGAAGTGGTTTGCCATTGCCTCTTCCTCAGGCTGAGAGAAAACGATTACTTCTAAGTTATCCAGCTGGCTTTGTGTCTAAACAGCTCTAAAACATATAGTCTCCTAGTTTCTAGCCTGATACATTAAACATTAAACCAAACTGACAAGCAATAAAGGAAAATTATTTCTATAAGGTGATAGGTTGGCAAAATAATATGATATAGTATAATGTACAATCTGGAGCCAAATGACTAGATTCTCTACTTAGCTTCAAATACAATTGAAAAACCAATTTAATAGTTTTAAATATAGAATTCAGTCTTTATTGCACTTGAGTTCCATGTTATCTTCTGAGTGAATTTACTTAGAACATCTTTTTGGGGTTGCTTTTAAACATCTAATGCATGGAAAACATTTAAGGGATCACACAATATTGTCCCTTGTGTGTCATATTCATGAGCTTGATTTCAGAATATTTACAGAACAAAAACATTGGAAGGAGGAGGGAATGTGGGAAGAAATGGCAAATGATTACTAAAAATAATGAGTAATGAAGAAATGGTATACTTCAGTGAAAAGCTAACTATACAATATTTGCCTTAGAAAAAATTAAAAGTTTTCACTTTCATTTTTATTTAAAATAACTATTATGGCATAACTATTATGGTAAATGTTAAATTACAACTCAAAAATCTTTGAAGAAAAGTTGATTGATTCATCTGCCACAGTAGTAGACATAATTTATCAACTATAGAAATCCAGTAGTTTAATATAGTATTTATCCCAGAGATGCAAGAAGTTAAATTTTAGAATTTTTGTATGTAAGTCATGCATTATTTTACTAAGCTACAGAAGAAATTTTAGTTTGGTATTATTACTTAAAAAACAAGAATAAAATTATTGGGTATGATTGAAATTCCGTTTCTGAGTAATACTGATTTTAATACATAAGCAATTATTTTGAAGTTAAAGTGAGAAGTGATAAATGTTATGTCGGTCATATTTTAAGAAAAAATACATCTATTCAACCATGTAAATGTTCGAATGTTGATAATCATAAAGAATTGGAGTATGGAAATATACAGGTACTAATAAAATGAGTTCCTTTGTTGAAAAAGAAATCTAATAGATAAATGTTGCTGGCTTATTGACCAAGCAATTAGTATTGCCAGCACCTTTTCTCACTCAAGGTCTTGTTCTTAACTACTTTGTATATCTCCAGAAAAATAGTATGAGGTTAGGGAAAGAGGTTCTCCCAACCTCTAAAGGTAATATAGTATTCTAATTTTGGACAGTATACTTCTCAATCCAATATTGTAAGAAAAGATACAAAAGCATGGAACAGAGAGCTCACCACCTTACTTCAACTGAAACTACAAGGCAGAGCATGGTGGCTTACTCATCATCTCCACATTCAGAACCCAGTGAATGCAGAAGTAAAATATGTCCATTTTGCAGTTTGAGATGGAAGTTTGCTCTATTTGTATAATCTCAGAGTTGGAATTTACCTTAATCTTAACTGCAACTAGGTGGTAGAGAACCTTGGCTCATCCCTTTTCCATTTGTGAGGGGGATGGTGACAAACAAGACTGTTGAATCCCGTGAAATCTTTGCAACTAGACGATCTTAAGAGAGATGAATAGATTGTCCTATCTCAAGGGTGTCAAACTCAATTTCATTGAAGGCCACATCAGGGTTGTGTTTGACTTCGGGGGGGGGGGCTGGAGTGGGCGTGGCCAGGGTGAGCGAGGCCAGCTCGATGTCACTCATGTCGGGGGCACCTGTGGTGGCCAAGGCAGGACTTCCCTCAGATTCTCCTTCCCTCTCATTATATCCTTCCTTCCTTCCTTCCTTCCTTCCTTCCTTCCTTCCTTCCTTCCTTCCTTCCTTCCTTCCTTCCTTCCTTCCTCTTCTTTTTCCCTCCCTCTTCATTCTCCTTTCTCCTTCTTTCCTCTCTTTCCTTCTTTTTCCTTCCTTGCTCTCTTTCCATCTTTCCTCCTTTTTCTTTGTCTTTCCTCTTTCCCTTTCTCCTTTCCTGTCCCTTCTTGGATGCTCAAATGCAAAAGGGGAAACATTTTTTCTTTTCTTTTGTTTTGCTTTTAGTTTGTTTTGCTAGCACTCTGCCAGTGAAAACGGAGCTTGGGGGGCCACAAATGGCCCCCTGGGGCTCATTTTCAGCCGTGATGGGCTCCTGCAGCCCTCTGCCAGCAAAAATGGAGCTGGGGCGGGGGGGCACACAGCTCCATTTTCACTGGCAAAGGCACTGCGGGCTAGTCTTTTGCTGTTTCCAGGCAGCCCCACGGCCAGATCTAAGCACCCCTGTCCTATATCTAAAGAAAAACAAAAATATTTTTTTTATTTCAAGGATAAGCAAAGTGCAGTTCTCCAGATATTACTGAACTTCAGAATTCCTCAGTGCTAGTCAGAATTATCAATGGTAAGATACTATGGGGATTGCAATCCAACACCATTTAAAATGCTACATTATATTAGTTCCTTTTTTTGCTGAAATGCTACAGACCATAGAGTTTAGATAGCTATTGAGATACCTTGGAATGTAAATAAGTTTCTGGCAGTTTTTTTAAATTAATGATACTGATATATGACTTGATAGTTATGCAGCTTCAGTGAAAATATAGAGATTAGATTCGTAACTCCATTACATTGGAGAGGAATAATGGCAACAAAGTTACAGTATGCATTTGTCCAAATCTAAAGCATAAAGCACAATTTGCAAGCTGTAGTATCTAAGTTTATATAGCAAAGTTGGAACAAAAAAACAGTATATGATTTATTGTGATTTATTGTCATGAAATGTGAGGGTTGGAGGATAGAGATCATCTAGTGCAACCTTGGCCATTCGGGAAACCAGAGATAGAGTTATTGATCATTTTGTTTGTAAAGTTAAATCATAATATTGTGCAAAAGGCCCATGTCTCCTCTCTCCTCTTCTATGTTCAGTATTCTTTGGAGGAGCATTTGGGGTATTTCTGATTCCAATGTGGTATTTTATCTCTACTGAGGGCTAGTTAACATGAAGCATGGTTTAAATAGATGATCTTTGTCCAGCATATACTTTCCCCAAGGCCCAACTTATTTGCAGATTGCATCACTATATGTAACAGAAAAACTTCACTTTGTGCTAGTAGGGCTTCTTTCCCCCAGTTTTTAACCTCACAAAATTGTGATATAGGCCTCCATCGGATTTGATGTATCTATTTTGTATATTTAAACTCTACCTCAAACTTAAGAAAAGAGCAAAAGAAATGAGCCAAATATTTCTCTTCCATCAGTAATGCTGCTGTCACTAGACTAAGCCTCAGAGAGTACAGGTAAAAAAAAGTATTCTCTTCCTCTGATGGAATTGCCCATCGCAGTTTAAATTCAATTCACTGTAATTGTTTATGTATATTGCTATGTATTGTATACTATCATAAACCCTCTATTGGGGTTCAACTGTCTGCATAAAGAATTAATCTGTGCCCAATTCGATTTTTGTTTGGATTGAGTACAGTCATTAAATAACTCGGGTGTCTGATAAAGCAAAATCTCAGATCATGTGAATGGCTACTAATTAAATATGAGGACAAATCACTTTCAGATGTGGATAGAGAAAGGACAGAGCCAGCATACATTTTCCACCCTGTATCCATTTCAAAGTGGTTAATAATTCTCTAACTGAACTTTGAAACATAAAATGTATATTCTTATTCTATATAAATCTATTTCTTGGGTAAATATCAAGTGATTAAAGCTGATTCTGAAGTAAGATTTGCACTGTTCAAATTATTTCCTTACTGACAAAATCTCTTTAACTTTTATCTCTGCAGAGTAAAGCATCTTCTATTAGTGGAGCCATGGGGTTTTCCAGAAAGGCCTTCCAATGCTGAGCATGAGAGGACTATTCCAATATGGATCAAAGCACTTGGAGCTATTTTGAGTCCATTTAATCCACTGGCTGGTCTCAGAATAGCTGGACCTTTTGGTGAGTGCTAACCTAACTTATTTTGATTGTACTGCCAAAGACATCAATTTTGAAATTGCAGTAACATGGACTTTAGGTTATCTATGTATTTAAGCACTCACCTGGTTAGGTTAGAATGTGGAATCCTATTAAGGCCATTGAGCAAAGTGATTGAAGAAGAGCGATACACTTAGATCTTCCCCTGCATCCAGCATAGAAGGACATCAGGCTCCTGCAGGAGAATATAAATGTTCTGCCAGATGCAGTCCAGTAATAAATGCCTAAAATTGCCTTAGGTATTTATTGGCAAGGATGAATATGGCAAAAAAGTCTTGTTTAGCATTAATTTTCTCTTTCTCCTGAGATTTTATTCTACACTTCAAATGGAAATTTATACTAAAGAGTTTATAAATTGGTTGGATGCTTAGGACCAAATAGAAGTAAAATACCTGGTGGGAGAAAATGTTTATAGGTATAATAATTATTATAGTACATCATAACATCTTGGATATTGTTCTAGTGTAATAACATTATGTATTTTATTTATGCTCTTGTCAAAATAGAAGAAATGTAGGTTGTAGCTAGGATTGTTACAACTCTAGGCAATTGTAATTATTTGTCAGTTAAATTGTATTTAAATAAAATAATAGTTTCTCTAATTCCCATTTGAAATCCCATATGATAATGATAGCATCAGGCAATGTATTTCAGGGCATGAAAAAATGGAATTGTTATCTTCTGCACAGTTTGAAATTTTCCTCCTTTGTCTGCTATTAAAAGTAGCAGACTTTTATCAATAAATTCTTGATTTTTGATAGGATTGAGCCTGGTACAACGTATAAGGCCAGACTTTAAGAGGAAGTATTCATCTATGTTTGATGACGATACAGTCACTGAATATATCTATCACTGTAATGTACAATCACCAAGGTAAGTGTAAAATTTCGTTTTCCATAATTCCAATACATAAAAGATCAGACTGTTGCTTTTCCCACAGGTTAGATTAATTTTTTATATGATCTATAATTCCAAATATATATATATATCTTAAACTTTATACTAATTTTCATCCATTTTTAATTCGATTATCAATCCGCTTGTACCAATTATCCCACACCATATAGTATTCTGAATCCTCTTTTTCATTTAGTTCTAATGTTAATTTATTCATTTCAGCACAGTCAAATATTTTTTGAATAATAGATTCCTCAGTTGGTATATTGTTTCCTTTCCAATATTGTGCATATAGTATGTTATTCTCACTGCTGTGAGTATGTGAATGATTAAATATCCTGTTTTTTTTATCATATTTGGTCTTTAGTACTCCCAGGAGAAAGGTTTCTGGAATCAATTTGATTTTATTATTAATTAATTCTTGTAGCCAATTTTGTATTTTACTCCAATACCTCTTCGCTTTGGGACATGAGCACCACACATGGAAGAAGGTACCTTGGTGATATCCACACTTCCAACATTTAGGACTTGCGTTCGGATAAATTTTTGCCAATCTTGCAGGTGCTAGGTGCCATCGGTATAACATTTTATATTGGTTTTCTTTGCATGATGCCACTTTTTGTTAATTTGTAGTTTCTATTCCAAATTATTTCCCATTCATCCAAATTTATATTATGTCCAATATTTCTGGCCCATGCTATCATTGGTTCTTTTACCACTTCTTCTACCCTGTCGTAGTCTAATAATTAATTATATAATCTAGATAATTTTTTTTTTCTGGAACTACCAGTAGTTTGTCTAATTGATTTGCTTCCACCTCAATGCCAAATTCTTCTATATCTTTTTTGTATCTTGATTGTATCTGTAAATATGGCCACCAGTCAATATGTATTACCTGCTCACCTAGGGTCTGATTACTTTTGAGTTTTCCCTGATTGTCTAGAAGTTCTTTATAATTTTGCTAATCTCTATTGTATTGGGATATATCATGGCTTCCATGGTTGATAGCCAATTCGGGATTTTCATATACTGTTTCCTTCTAATTTCCTCCCATATTTGTATTAGTGCTTCTCTAATCTTATGTCTATGAAAATATGTTTTGGTCTTATTCTTTTTGTCCCACATAAAGGTGTGCCATCCTCTTTGTAGGTCAGGTCCTTCCAAGGTTAGGATTCTTTTATTCCTCAAATTAACCCAGTCTCTTACCCATACTAGAGTGGCCGCTTTGTGGTAAATTTCCCAATCCGGGAGTCCAAAACTCCCCTACTTCTATTGTCCTGTAATGATCACAATTTTATTCTTGCTCTTTTCCAGCCCAGATAAATTTCCTGATAATTTTATTGAATTATGCAAAAAAAAAAAAATTATCCAATATAACAGGTATCGTTTGAAATAAGTACAATATTTTGGGCAGGATATTCATCTTGATAGATGCTATCCTGCCCAAAAATGATAATTGCAATTTCCCCCATTTTTCCAAATCCTTTTTTATTTTTTGAACCAGGTTTATATAATTATCTTCTTTTAGAGCCGAGCATTTTGCTGATAACCAAATCCCTAAATATTTAATTTTTTTAACTATTTGTAGATCTAACTCCTTTTCTAATTCTTTCTTCTGTATTGCTGTTAAATTTTTAACCAATAATTTAGTTTTCCCTTTATTCAGTTTAAATCCAGCTACTTCCCCATACTTTCCTATTTCCCACAGTAGTATTGGACCCGATTCCAAGGGTTCCTCTATAATGAGTGCTACATCATCCGCAAAGGCCTGTGCCTTATATTCCTCTCTTCTAATCCTTAATCCTTTTATTTCGCTGTTCTTCCTAATTCTGTTTAGTAGGGTTTCTAATGTCAAAATGAATAACAATGGTGACAATGGACACCCTTGTCTTACCCCTTTCCTTATTTGGAAGGAGTTTGTGATATCCCCATTTAATATTATTTTTGCCCTTCGTAGTTTATATTTTGTTTCTATCATTTTCTCAAATTTAATTCCAAATTTCATTAATTTAATTTGCTCAATCATAAATTGCCAATTTAAATTGTCGAAGGCTTTTTGGGCGTCCAAAAAAATAAGGGCCATTTGTTTCTCCGGATGTGTTTCATAGTACTGTAACATATCTACAATTATCCTTATGTTATTCCTTATTTGTCTATCCAGGAGGAAGCCATTTTGGTCTGGATGTATGATGGCATTTAGTATCTTTTTCAATCTTTCTGCAATTATGTTCATTAAAATTTTATAGTCCGTGTATAAGAGGGATATCGGTCTGTAGTTTTTTATCTGTTTTCGGTCTGTACTGTCTTTCGGAAGTAACGTAATATATACTTCCCTCCATGATTCTGGTATCTTTGCTTCCAATAAGGTTTCATTACAAATCTCCAATAATTTTGGTTCTATGATTTCATTTAGTTTTTTATAAATTTCTCCTGGGAGACCATCTGGGCCTGGTGTTTTATTATTTTTAAGTCTCAAAATTGCTCCTCTTAGCTCTTCTATTGTTATTTCTTTATTTAATATTTCTCTTTCATCCTCTCCTAATGGTAGAATCTTATCCTCCTTTAAATAATTTTCAATCTTTTCTATCGATATATCTTTTTTATTATAGAGGTCTGTGAAGTATTCTTGTGCTATTCTCATTTTGTCCTCTTCTTTGTTCTGTAGGTCCTCCTTTGTGTCTTCCAGTTGTTGGATAGTCCGTGCCTCGCTTTCTTTCTTCAGTTTATAGGCCAGCCACCTGCCCGTCTTATTTGCATGCTCGAAATAAGTTTGTTTAGATTGTCTAATTTTTTTTTTGCAGTCTCCTCCTGGTCTAATATGTTAATTTTATGTCTCAATAGTGTCAGTTTCTCTTTTCCTATTTGTCTCCTCGACTTGATTGAAATTTCTTCTCCATGTTTCTAATTTCTTCCTGAAGGGTATTATGTGCCTTCTACTTTTCTTTGCTTTTTTGTGTGTTGTATGCTATCATTATCCCCCTTATGTAAGCTTTCATGGTGTCCCTTAGATTGGTTACGGAAGTGTGCTGCTTTTTATTTTCATTAAAAAATAGTCTCAATTCTCCCGTTATCTTTTCTATGAATTCCTTTTCTTTTAAAATTTGTAAATTTCACGTCCACCTCCTGACTTCCCTTTTTTGGGGTGCTCTCCAGTTTACTTCCAACGGATTATGATCTGCCCATACATTGGGGGTAATTTCAATTGTTTCTATTTCCAATCCTAATTCTTTATTTGCCCATAACATATCTATTCTGGACCACGATGTATGGAGGTTAGAATAAAAGGTATACTTTTTTTTTGTTGGGGTGTAGGGTCCTCCATATATCAGTTAAATTTAATTCTTCTACCATGTTAAAAAATGTTCAAGGTAATATATTCCTTTTTTTCCTATTGTCTTTACTGCTATGATAGTCTTTTTCTATGTCTATTATCTCATTGTAGTCCCCCACAATACAAATATTTCTATACTCCATCTTAATTATCTGTTCATATACTTTTTTATAATACTCTCCCTGGTTTTTGTTTGGTGCATAAATAACTACTAACACTATTGATAGAGTTCCTCTCTTTATTTCCACCATTAGCGTTCTTCCTTTAGAATCAGCATATTTTTGTTTAGCAACAATCTCTCCCTTAACATATATTGCGACCCCTTTCTTTTTTCTGCTAGTGCTGTGTATACTTTCTCTAATTTGCTATATTCCAGATATCTTTCATCTTGTTTCCGTATATGGACCTCTTGGAGACATATTATAACTATATTTTGTTTGGCTAATTTTGTAAATATCTGTCTTCTCTTTTTTGTTGCATTCAGTCCATTCACATTTATCGACAGAAGTTTCCAGTCTTCCATTTTTAAATTCTCTGTCAAATATTAGTATTTATTCGCCCTTGTGATCCTTTGTGTTCTTGTTTTGCTTTTGTGTCTCTTTTCTCTCTTTCTTCTGTGTTTTCTTCTCCAGGGGTCTTTCTTTGATGTCTCATTGGTTTGGGATTGCTTCTTCCTGATTTAGTTTTTTTCCTTGCCACGTGATTAGCATTCCTTCTGGCAATATTCATCTGAACAAGATGTTTTGTTTGTTCAGTTGAGTGGCAAGGAAGCGGTAGTCTCTCCGTAATTCCCTTACTCTTCTGGGGACTTGTTTCAGGGTTATGATTTCTTTCCCCTTATACATCATCGGTTCTTCGCTGGTTATGTTGTAAACTATATCACGGACCTTTTTCCTAGCGAATCTGATATGGACCTCCCTTGGTAACATATGTCATCTGGCGTAGTTTGTCTGGATTCGGTATACCTCATCCATTTCTGTTATTATTTCTTGCTTGTCTCTCTGTAGGGCATCTGCAATTATTTCCACCATTACCTGTCTCAGGTCTTCTTCCTTCCCTTCAGTTACATTCTGAAATCTCAGATAGAATGTCGCCCGGTCCATTTCCAATTGTATCACTGCATCTTCAAGATCTTTGTTCAAGGCCATCATCGTTTGGTCTACCTGTTCCAGTTTCCTTTCATTTTGTTCCACCTTAACCTCAACACTTTTTATTTTTTGCTCATTTTTATGAATTGAGTCTTGTATAGCGTTCATTTTACCATCTAGAATCTGGATATCTCTTTTCATCTCGTTATGGTTGCTGGACATTGTTTCCCTCATTTTAACCATTGTCTCTTGTATTAGTGTTAAGGTGGTTTGCATTGTCTGCATCGTTGGGGTTACAATAGATTTTTCCATCTTCATCTGACCTTCTGTCGAACATTGAGTTAAGGGAGATGCCGTGATAATCGTTGGGTTTGACATGGTTTTCTTTCCTGCCTTTAGAGTTGTTGTGGTGAGGCTTGTCATTTCTTTCAGTATTCTACTCTGATCTCCCAGAATCCTGTAAATATTTTTCCACACTATCATCCACTATTATTTGCCTATTTCTCTTATTCTTATTCTTCTTGTTATTTCTTGTATTAGTTTATAATAGCCCCCTAATAAGCTAATCAATAGAAGCTTATATCTTATACAGTCTTATATCTTGTAGTCTTATATTTACATATTCTATAATAATTATAATCTATATTAAATTAATCAGTGTAATCTTAAACAACTAGGCAGGGAAATCTATATATAAACATGTAAAAGTAAATTAGATCAAGATCAAAATCTATATTTCAGTTAATATAATAAGCTATATAATTTATACTTAATAGTTAATACTGAATTGGTAATTGATTATTTATCATCAAATTAATTAATTAATCACTCAATATGGGGAAGGGGGGAAAGAAGAGTAAGAAAAGAGGAAAACAGAGGATAATGGAGCTGACAGGGATGCTATTAAATACTATTCAGAAATTATTAAAAGTTATTACATTAATGTTCTTTTCAACAGCAATTCAGCAATCCGTTCCACAAAACTTCAAGTCTTTAGTGCTTTTTCAAATATGGCTCTTAATTTCTCGCAGATTTTTTATATCTTATACCTATTTTTAAATTTTATATTCAATGCTCTTCTTCTAGCACCTCAATATTCTCAGAATTCTCCATTCAAATATGAGCTCAGCTATCATATAATAGTCCTCTCTTTCCTTCACGGTTCAAGTAGTCAGTTCTCTTCCTCTATTAGCTCTCTGCAATGGCGGCTCTCTCTACTTCTTTTCTTCTCAGTCCCGATCTTATCCCCTTCTGCCTCTCCGCAGCGTCAGCCTTCTCACCTGATTACTATTCTCTCACTGGTTTCACCAGCTTTTCCTGTCCGTGCCTCTACTTTATCGAAATCGTTGTTTCTCTTCGTTGTCGTCTTGACAGTTATTCTGCTGATTCATTCTCCATCCGCCCAGTCACCGCTCAGTCTCCTACCGTGAATCCAAAAAGGCCGATCTCACTTCTCAAAGTTCTGGTAATTTTACCGTCTGTTCCGATACTCTTCTCTTCCCACTGTTTGTCAGCTCAACGCAGCCTCGGGTCTGCCATTCCAAAATGACAGACGCTTTCACGCTGGATCGACAGAGGCGTCCGTTCATGCGTCGAGCACTCGCCCCTTGCTTCGCCGCCCTCTGGACTCACTCTCTAGTCCTCAGTACCCTCCAGGCTTTTGCGCCCCTAAGGGTCCCCAAAACACAAAAAATCCGGGATTGAAGAATGGGGATCACTCTCCTTCCACCGTCTCGCCATGAATCCCCAACCAGAAGTCCAGTTTTAAAAGTCTTTATATTAACTAATTATTCTCTAAATCATGGATCTTTAAATAATCAAAACAGTATACAATCATCTTCAAAGATAGGAAATGTTATCATTTGCAAAACTATAGTCCTTAAAGAAAAATAAATATATGTAAGTATGACCATGCTGATTATTAGAGGAAGAATGAAATGGAGTGTTTTCAAAAAGGGCATTATAAAATGGACAAATAAATTTTCTATTAAATCATTTTCTTGCATGGTGTTTTCTTAACATGTGAAGTTACCATAAATCTTCAGCCTTCACTGTTGTTTAATAAGCTGTAAGGATGACAGGTTCATTAGAAAAATCCATCTTAAGTTATTACCTGAAGATAAAGAGCTGACAGGTGTGAGATTCCTTTGAAATCTGATATATATTGCCAAGAAAATGTGAACTTCATAACTGTTTTCCTCTCATTCTTCTTTCAACATTCACAAAAGCCAGCATGGATTTTAAAAAGGTGCCACTGTTCCTGAACTCATGTGTGACAAAGGTTCTATCAGACATATGCCATTAACTTTCCATAGAACTAGAGAGAAATAAAGATATTTATGTTAAATTATCCGTGATCGTATTAAACATACTTAAGACTTGACAGGTGCTAGACAAAGTTTTAAAATTATATATATGACTAGCAATATTAGATGATGTTATATGAACAAATAATAAAAGTCAGGTATATGGAATTTAGCAAATACATCTTGTTTTTTCATTGACGTCTTTAAGTGGGGAAACTGCTTTCAAGAACATGACAGTTCCCTATGGATGGGCAAAAAGGCCAATGCTGCAGAGAATTGTTCATATGCATCAAGACATTCCTATCACTGTGATTTATGGAGCAAGGTCCTGTATAGATGGCAATTCTGGAGCCACCATCCAGTCCCTGCGACCAAATTCCTATGTGAAAACAATAGTAAGTGGGACATTCTAGTCATTATTTATTTTGTTTTTATTCATTCTGTTGCAAAGTGACCAGTCTAATTTATCTTCTGTGTTCATTTGGCAACAGCTATTTGAACATTAAAAAGTGTTAAAATTACTATTCTGTCAGTCTTTTAAAATATATTTTGGACATATATTTTTCTTTTATCACCAATGCATAAATATGAAAGACAAAGCAATTCAGCATAAATGAATTGATGAACGGATGCATTACAAATCTGCAATCACTATAATACTAGTAGATCTTACTCACTTCTCCATGAAGAACAGATGAGAAGATTGTAAATGGACTGGAGAGTTACTTATGGACAAAAACTTCAGTTTTGTGTACACGTGTATCCTCTATATATCCTCCAGATTTTTTTTCCTGCACCCTCCATTACACCCAAATTTTTCACATAGGTACCTTCTCTGCAGTTGTTTAGCTTGCTAGCTACTACAGTGGATTGTCCTCTTGCCATACAAGTGTTCAGACACAGCTGTGTGACAGTGGATGGTTACTTTTGAAATTAAGGATCCGTGGTGTGTTGGTGGCCTTATGGTAAACTCTGGTTTCTATAGGCTTCTGCTTTCTTCATTAATCTTCAAAATCTTTTGCATCCTTGTATGAATTTGTATCAAAAGCTTGCTCATCAGTCCACCGTGCGTCATAAAACATCTCATGTTTTTCATATTTTTAACCCTTGGTTTGAAACATTTGTTTGGATCGTTTCTCTTGGTGTCGTGTACTAACAATAATACATCCTTTTGCTGGAAAAAAAAGTTCTCATAAATTATGACACAGTGTAATAATACCAGAGAGCTACACTCACTTTTCCAGGGTTAACTACTGATGACTACCTGGGTTAGTCTCTGTAGTTTTCTTGGCAAAGTTTTTTTGGAAGTGATATGCCATTGCCTGCTTCCTATGCCTGAGAAAAAGTGATTGGCCCAAGATAATCCAGCTGGAATTGTACCTAAAACTGAATTAGAACTCAGTCTCTGGTTGCTAGCCTGATGACTTATCCACTATACTGATTCTCCCTTCGGATTTAGATATATTGAATTTCACTAGTGTTCAAACCAGATTTTTCAGTTATTCTGGTAGTCCTTGATTTACGGCCACAATTGAGCCCAAAATTTCTGTTGCTAAGTGAGACATTTGTTAATTACGTTTTGCCCCATTTTACGAGTTTTCTTGCCACAGTTGTTAAGTGAATCACTGCAATTGTTAAGTTAGTAAAATGATTGTTAAGTGAATCTGGCTTCCCCATTGACTTTGCTTGTCAGAAGTTTACAAAAGGGGATCACATGACCCCAGGACACTGTAACCGTCATAGATGTGAGTCAGTTGCCAAGCATTTGAATTTTGATCACATGGCCATCGACATGCTGCAATGGTCATAAGTGTGAAAAACAATAATAAGTCATTTTTTTCAGTACCGCTGTAACTTTGAACGGTCACTAAATAAGTAAGTAGAGGACTACCCATATATCTTAATGTATGCAAATGAAAGTCAATGTGAAATCTTCTTTTTGAATGAATATCCTTTAAATGTATAAGAAATAATGAATAAATTTTGTATTAATGTGGTTAGATTCCTATTTTGTTTTATTTCTAAATACATCCATATACATCAAAATTATCCCTTTTTTTCAAAACATAGAGGAAATAAAAAAGTAAAACATTTCCTTACCTTCAGACTTAAACTCTTGTTTTTAAAAAATCTGAGAGAAAAAGAAAAATATGAACTTACAATAGCGAATTTGATTTATAGTGTATTGTTCTAGGAACACAAATTTGCTCACATTTTTTTTGTAGACGTCAATAAAACATTGATGTTTGGATGTTAAGTTTATTTTCCCTCCTCTCTTCCATCCCCAGGCTATCCTTGGTGCAGGTCATTATGTATATGCAGATCAACCTGAAGATTTCAACCAGAAAATAAATGAGATCTGCAATTCTGTGGACTGAAAAGATTCTGCTTTTTGAAAAAAGAGGCTATAAATATAATTCAAAGCAATACTTTATAGTGTATTATTAAAAACATTACAAAAAAGTTGAAAAAAACAATTTTCTATGCACTCTTTCATTTTCTCACTTAAAACTATGCAGTGCCTTTTATTATAATAGGCAGATTTAAAAATAGTTGTACATTTTAGTTTGATTCTGTCTCTATACGTTTAGGGGAAATATTATATTTCAATATGTATTAAAACATTTTAAAACTGGAATTTTAAAAGTGGAGTTTTGCAAAATTACAACCTTTAATATGCAGGAATTTCTATAGCAAAATTACAGTTTGGCTATTTCTTATAGTACCCATATACTGCAGTCTTCATATCTTAAACTTTTTAAAAAGATGAAAATTTTACTGAGTCAGAAGATTGCATATAGGATGTCATTTTATTGTATTTTATGTGGAATTTGCCAAAATAATATTAACAAGCACTCAGGAAAAAGAGCACAAATAAGAGGAAGAGTTGGGAGAAATTCCGATTATTTTTTGTTCTTGTAAATGTTGTTTACTGTGCTAATGATTGAATGCTTAGTGTCCTACGTTCTAAGGTACTAATACCTTAGAAAACCTGTTCTAAAGTACCAATATTGTTCCACTTGTTTTTAAAGAGAAGTTGCAGAATAGAGTGGATTTTAAATCTTTGACACTGAAAATTGTAAGATATATTGATGAACTGATTCTCAAATTTTACATGCTACTAAAATTCAATCATTACATAGACCATAGATAAAGTACTGTATGTATTACCATTTGTATGAATATGTATTTTGGAATTTTGAGCCAGTCTAACTAAAACAATATAATCTTGTCAAAACCAGGTATCTTAGAAAAAGGTATTATTAATTAAATAAAAGAAATGAATCTGAAAAAATTATTTTACTTCAGAATTTTTAAAATAAAGTGTCTTAATGCAGAATTTTAAAGAGTTATTTGGGGCCTGAATTGTTTTTTTTTTAAAAAAAAACCTAAGATAAACTGGTTAAATAAAATAAGCAGAATTATAAACTTACTGTAAAAGCAAATTGAGTAGTTTATAAGCTAAACGTCTACACAGTAACTTATTGGTTAACTTTTTAATGTTGAATTAACTACTGAAATCAATTTAGAAGTTAATTTTGAACATATTGATCTTATTCCACATGCTTAGAAATATTAGATCTCTAAATCATTTCATTTGTGACATAAGATTTAAAAAATCAGAATTTTTTCCCCCCAGGAAATCTTTGTATCAAGATAATTGGCAGAATACAATGATTAAAAACAATTCTGAAAACTATGTTACATCTGAATTTCTCTAATTTATCAGATCAGGGATGGTCCAGCAATTTTCCAGCATGGAAAACTGGATCCATGTTTCAGCTAGGTTTGAAGAATATGGAAGAAAAACAGAATATTTTGGTATTCTCCTGAATGTTCTGTCCCTGGAATTATATACTTTGTACAGTTTTCAGATTTCATTAGGTGTCATTAAATAAATCAATAGATACGACAGCATAGACTGCTCACTATCTTCCAGATATTCTATTGTCAATAACATCTTATTTGTTATTAAATATTTATGTTATGTAAATAACATAAAATTGCCAGTAGTATTTTTATGTTATTTATAAACCCCATATTTATAAGGCTAGACCTGATGTCCCTTTTCAATATCTGCAGCTGTTGTTTTGTGAAAAGAAAAATATAGCCTGTTTTGGACCCTAGTAATAGGAATTAAGCAATGACCAGGATAACAAAACCACAGGGAGTGTTGAACTGTGCCATTTTGACTGGAACTGTAAAGCTTCTTTATAAATATATTGATCACACTAATCAAAATAATTCTGACTATGAGTTATCTATACCAGAGGTGGGCAACATGCTGAATTCCAATGAAATCTGGGTAACATGGCATAGTCTGGAGATTTCCTGGTATGGAAGGAGGGCTGTGCCCACCAAGGGTGAGAGATGGGGGCAATTGTGTGTTTGGGTGTTTTGTAACTCTTGGATAGGTTAGTGTTAGTGTGGTTCAATAAGTTCCCACAAGTAACAGTAGAGTGGAGAGGAGTGGGTTGGGTTGGGCACCACCTGGCTAGTTAATGAGAGAGGCCAGTCAAAGTGATGCAGTTGGATGGGATAGAGAATAGTGGATACGGTTGGCACCTTGGGGCACCTGGATGGTGCAGAGAGTGAGAGCTAAAGCATCATTAGGGCTCACCTCCAACCTCTGAGTTGGTAGGAGTTTTGCTGACTAATACAAAAGGACAGAGTGGTTCTTAGTTAAGGGAGCTAAGAGGCCAAAGTTGGGGGGAGGATGCATACTCTTGAATGTGTAGCTTCGGGCAAGTCAGTATATTTGGTTAGCGATGGACATGGGATGTTTTGATGGGAGATAGAAGCCAGGCTATTTCTGGGGAAATGACTCCAGTGTTTAATACTGAGGTTGTGTTCTATGTCCCAATCAACACATGAACTGAGGCCATGGCTTTTGCTGCTGCTGCTGCTCAATGGAAAGTTGGTCAACAAAATATTTGTAACCTTACTAGGGAAGAGCAAACTGACCTGACATGTACAGCTGAGACCTGGCTGGGCTGAAGGTGGGGGCAGGTTCTCCATTCTGAAATGGGAATCCAATCGGATTTTGGGTATGGCGCCAGTTAAAACTAGGGCAGGAGAGGAAGATAGCATTCAGGAGTTTTTGTTGACCTTTGAGGGTCTAATCTACAAGTTGCTGCTGAGACTCTGCTTCTGAAGAGAAATGCCAATTAGCATGGGGTCTAACAGTATTATGCAACTGTGGGGCTTGAGAGCACTCCACCTTGTTAACTTTTTGGTCTTGTTAATTTTTTAACTTTGATTTCTTTTTTAACTTGTAAATTTTAATTTCTTTTTAAAATTTCTTTTTAACTGTACTTCTAGACATGTTTTTATATATTTGTATTAAGTTTGTAAACTACCCTAGGTCACTTAGCTGAGGCAGGCGATGTAGAAATTAGATGGATGGATAGATGGGGGTGGGGGTGGGGATGGATGGATGGATGGATGGATGGATGGATAGATAGATAGATAGATAGATAGGTAGGTAGGTAGGTAGGTAGGTAGGTAGGTAGGTAGGTAGATAGGTAGATAGATAGATTTATTCAGGAGTGAAATTCAGCAGGTTCTGACAGGTTCTGGAGAACCGGTAGCAGAAATTTTGAGTAGTTTGGAGAACTGGCAAATACCACCTCTGGCTGGCCCCAGAGTGGGAAGGGAATGGGGATTTTACAGTATCCTTCCCCTGGAGTGGGGTGGGAATGGAGATTTTGCAGTATCCTTCCCCTGCCACGCCTACCAAGCCATGCCCACAGAACTGGTAGTAAAAAAATTTGAATTCCACCAATTCATTTTTATTACTGGGTCACTTCTAAATAACAAGTTTCTTTAGTCAGCTCCATAGATTTTCAATTGGGATATGATCTAGGCCAGTGATGACTAATCTTTTTGCCATCACATGCCAGGAGGTGGGGAGCGGGGGAGGCGATGGTCCTGTAGGCCCAATTTTCTTTCTCACCTGGCTCCAGATCCTCTCTATGCATCTGGGGAGGGCGAAAACAGCCTTCCCCACCCCCTCTAGGATTCTCTGGCGGCTGGGGACAGCAAAAAAGTCACTTCCTGTCCAACCGGGAGTTGGGAAATGGGCTGTTTCAGGCCTCCGGAGGGCCTCCGAGGGGTGGGGAAGGCTGTTTTCGCCTTCCCCAGATGCATAGAGAGGTTCTGGAGCCAGATGAGAAAGAAAAATGGGCCTTCCCCACACACCCCCAGGCCCTCCAGAGGCAGGAAACAGCCTGTTTCCCTACTTCTGGTGGGCCCAGAAGGCCCGAAAATCAGCTGGCTGGCACGCACATGCGCACCAGAGCTGAACTGGCATACTTGCTGATATGGCTATGCGTGCCACCTATGGCACGCGTGCCATAGGTTCGCCATCACAGGTCTAGGCTATTCACAGGCCATTCCAGCAATGGAACATGATTATCTTAAAACTCCAAAAAAAGTGGTATTATTAGTCATCAAACCTCAAAAATATACTTTTCCCAAAAGGTTTCCACAATTTTGGCCACTACTGTACTTGTTGCTTACAGATCTAGCTAGCTGCCAAGGTTAAATTCTCAGGTCAGCCAATGCTTTTCTTTCCTGAAACATGACAAATACTTCAACCTGTTGAAGTATTTTAGAACAAGATCTTTACATCTTGTGCTTTGTCTCTAAATTCTGAAACAGTTGCCCCCCCTTCCCCCATCACCACCACACTTGCTGTGATGTAAAATGCAGTAGCAAAGTGACAGGCAGCTACAGTGCATTCAGAAAGTATTCATACCCCCTTCACTTTTGTCAATTTTGTTATGCTGTAGCCTGATTCTACAGTTGTTGAAATTAATTTTTGTCTCATTAATCTACACTCAGTACCCCATAATGACAAAGTGAAAACAGAATTTTAGAAATGTCTGTAAATTTATTAAAAAGAAAAAACTGAAATATCACGTTGGTATAAGTATTCAGACCCTTTGCAACAACACTTGAAATTTAGCTCAAATCTAACTGGGTGCCTCCCAATTGTCTTCATTGTTGCTGACATGTTTCTATACCTTGATTGGATTCCACCTGTGGTAAATAAAATTGATTGGACATGATTAGGAAAGGAGTACACCTCTCTATAGAAGGCCTCACAGCTGACAATGCATACAATAGCAGTAAAGACCTTGAGGTCAAAGGAACTGCCTGCAGAGCTCAAAAACAGGATTATTGCAAGGCACAGATCTGGGGAAGGCTACAATAAGATTTCTGCCCCACTGAGGGTTCCTAAGAGCACAGTGGCCTCCATAATTCTCAAATGGAAGAAGTTTGGCACAAACAGGACTCTTCCGAGAGCTAGACGCCCAGCCAAATGGAGCAATTGGGGAGAAGGGCCTTAGTAAGAGAGCAAGAACCTGATGGTCACTCTGATTGAGCTCTAGGGATCTTGTGTTGAGATGGAACAGAGTTCCAGAAGGAGAACAATCACTTCAGCCCTCTACCAATCTGAGCTTTATGGCAGAGTGATTAGATGGAAGCCTCTCCTCAGTGCAAAATATATGAAAGCCCGCTTGGAATTCGCAAAAAAGCATTTGAAGGACTCAGATTGTGAGGAACAAAATTCCCTGATTTGATGAAATCAAGATTGAAATGTTTGGCCTCAATTCTAAATGTTATGTCTGGAGGAAACCAAGCACTGCTGATAACCTGCCCAATATCATCCCAACAGTGAAGCATGGTGGTGGCAGCATCATGCTGTGGGGATGTTTTCAGCAGCAGGGACTGGGAGACTGGTCAGGGTTGAGGGAAAACTTAAATGGAGCAAAGTACAGGGATATCCTCAATGAAAACCTGTTCCACAATGCTCGCGTTCTCAGACTGGGTCAAAGGTTCACTTTCCAATTTGACAGTGATCCTAAACACACAGCCAAGGCAACACGAGAGTGGTTTAGGGACAACTCTGTGAATGTTGTAGAGTGGCCCAGCCAGAGCCCTGACTTGAACCCTATTGAATATTTCTGGAGGGACCTGAAAATGAGTATTCAGAATAAGAGCCTTGGTAGTACAGTAGTCTAAAGCATCCTGTTATTAAGAACAGCTGCCTGCAATTACTGCAGGTTCAAATCTCGCCAAGGCTCAAGGTTGACTCAGCCTTCCATCCTTTCTAAGGTAGGTAAATTGAGGATCCAGTTGTGGGGGCAATAAGCTGACTTTGTATAAATATACAAAAGAATGAAGGCTATTGCTTAGCGCATTGTAAGCCACCTGAGTCTCCGGAGAAGGGCGGCATATAAATCAAATTAAAAAAAAATAAATGGCTGTCCACTGACAGTCACCATCCAACCTGACTGAGTTTGAGAGGATTTGCAAGGAAGAATGGCAGAAAATCCCCCAATCCAGGTATGCAAAGCTTGTCGCGTTATACCAAAAAAGACTTGAGGCTGTAATTGCTGCCAAAGATGCTTCAACAAAGTACTGAGTGAAGGTCTGAATACTTATGCCAATGTGATATTTCAGTTTTTTCTTTTTAATAAATTTACAGACATTTCTAAACTTCTGTTTTTACTTTTCATTATGGGATACTGAGTGTAGATTAATGAGGGGAAAAAGAATTTAAACTAGAATCAGGCTTCAGCATAACAAATTGACAAAAGTGAAGGGGGTCTGAATACTTTCTGAATGCAGTGTATGTCAACTGCCATTTTCTTTTCCTAAGTACTCTGACACATTTTGTTGTTGTTAGGATAACATGCAAAAGAGGCCAAGGCAGATACTAGTGTTAAGCTATATTTCTACATGCTCTAGCAAGACATTTTTAGGATGATTAAAAGATAATTTAGTTGGATTCCAAACAGCAGCAGCTTCCTTCCCCCACTGAATTATATATTGCTTTTATGGAAACACAATTATATAAATATTTACAAATATAAATAAAATATAGAATAATAAAAGAAGAGGAATCAAATATGCAAAGAGGCAGATGTATTTGTGTGTACATACATCTACACACACACACACACATACACACTTTTTATGACCCTATAATCCCTTTTATCTGGATGGAGTCAGGGCGGCTGAATGGAGCTGAGGGTTTACTGGCTGGATGCCCTTCCTGACGTCTATACGGAGTTTGCAGCAGATATTTTCTCCTTGCAACTTGATAGAAAAACATCTATCGCTGTCTAGGAACCCTCAACTTTCCAAGTGTGAGGTGAACATCTTCACCTCTAGGCCACCATGCCGTGTGTGTGTGTGTGTGTGTGTGTGTGTGTGTGTGTAACCAGAAAAGGATGTAAATTTTAAAAAAAATGTGTGGTTTGGAGGCTTTTTATTTCTTAGTACAGCAGATTGAATCTCTCTGATTTGGCAAGAGGATAACTCCCTATTTCTGCTACTGGCAATATTTCAGACTATGCTATTTCCTTCTGTTGAAGAAGATACATTTCAGAAAGCTGTGTAAATAGGGATTTCTTCCTCTGCCTTACCAGGGAATCTCAGCATTTCTTATTTGTGGCTAAAACTGTGGAATTGCAGGGGAAATGATTCTTTTGCTGTTTGTAAGCAAAACTAACAATCCTACGAAGGCAGAAAGAAAAAACCTAACCTGTAATATTGTGACTGATAAAAAGGCATACAGCACAAAAACTTATAAAAGACTTAGATAAAATGAAGCATCTGGAGGATTATCCAATCAGCAGGGGCAAATCTTAATTCTAATATAACATCTTGTAAAACATTCTTATAAAAGATGTTCCGTAGATATGAGAGTTTTTGGATGTCGATCTCCAAAAATGAGGAAGGGTTCCTTCTGAGGTGCTTCCCACACCTCTTTTCTTCCTGTGGGTTTTTGTAAGACGTTTGCCTAGGTTTTTCTTCCTGTCTCCCAACATTATTTCCACATATGTTTATACCAATTGACATCCAAGAAGGAATTTCTTAAGCTGGCCTCATTTCCACAAGTACCTTAAGCCTGCAATAAAAAAAATATCTTGGCTTCATCAATCAACTGAGTCTGGAAACAATTAGAGTATATAATGACTTTTGAAAAGCGATTTGATTCATAGCTGGAATATTTAGCTTATCTTTTCTATTAAGTTTAGGTGATGTTAATTAAACTGTGTATAGTATTTTGGTGTGAAGATGACTTCTAAGGGAAAGGATAGAGCAAAAGTCTGCTCCAAACCCTTGCAAGATTTTAATACATGATCCAACCCTAAACCCAATTTAATCTTTTCTTTTATATCCTTCTTTTGATGTTCATACCAACTTACCAACTTTCATCTTTATTGATGGTTGTGATGAATCATGAATCATGAAGAATTAATTCTTACATTCGTTTTCAAAGGTGTCCATAGGGTATGATAAAAAATGCCTGGGTGGCAGCAATTGAAGCTCTGCCCAATTTTTATGTGCATTGTGCATGATCTATGGATATGCCTATTCCCTTTTTCCCTATTCCCATATGAAGATCCTGGATCTTCATATGATGTCCCAGGTTAAACACAAATAGAACAAGCACCATCCATGAAAGACACAAGTAAGAAGCTGCAGTTTTATGAAGGAGAGGCTTCTGATTCATTTCCTTAGAAAGGGAGCAAATCAATTGCATGCCTTATGGTCAGTATGGATGGTAGACTGTACTTGATCTTAGTCAAAAGGCCCAGAAGCATGGATGGTAAACTGACACAGACGACAGCGGCTACCAATGGATGTTCTTGATTCCCTAGCATTTGGGAATTGCTTCAAAG
The DNA here is from genome assembly GCF_059756535.1 of Pantherophis guttatus. Classification (NCBI taxonomy): domain Eukaryota; kingdom Metazoa; phylum Chordata; class Lepidosauria; order Squamata; family Colubridae; genus Pantherophis; species Pantherophis guttatus. The sequence continues at coordinate 104,429,241 of NC_142066.1, forward strand.
TGATGTAAATGAAGAAGAAATTCTAGATTATTGTCACATCATGTCTTGTGGGGGTGGTTGCTTTCTCAGTAGCTGGCAAACCACACTGAGGAATGCAAACGTCAGCACAATGATCCTTAAAGATCCTATCTCAGGAAGTCTCAAAACATGAGGTTTGTCACGTAAGCAAATCACATTGTTTGCAGCAGGAAAACCATGAACTGTCCATGAGCTGTCCACATGGATAGCATAGCCATACCATGAGCTTTGTTTAGCCAATCAACTACAAAGTGAACTTTGATCAATGAATCAACTTCTGCCATGAAGACTATAGAGAACAATAAAAGGGAGCTCCCAGAAGCTGTTCTGGGTGCCTTCCCATTAACCTTCTTCCTGCCTATGCATATTTCTTCATCACAACAACATCTGGTGATCCCGATGTGATACCCCTCTGCACTCATTCGGCCGGACGAGCCCAGGTGCACCACAGCGAACTTCGCTCCCAAAAAATACGTGAGTATGGGGGGGAACTGTCAACTCCACAGAAGCTTCATGCAAAAGAGCTACAGAAAATACTTAAAGACAATGGAACAGCAGGAGTTAAGTTAAGTGATTTAGAGCAGTTAGTAAATGAGATAGGTTGTCAATGTCCCTGGTACCCTGAGGCAGGAACCTAAGACTTGCGGGACTGGATAAAATTTGGAATTCATTTGCATTCGCCACCACGAGCACCAATTCAACATTTGTTGCTGTGGCAAAAATGTAAGGAAGCAATTGAGGTTATGGGGACTCATAAACTCAAGGCACCGTCACCATCTCTCTCTTTGCTTCCTGAGGAGGGGTCTGCTTCCCCTCCACATATATGAAGCTGACTCTGCCGGCAGCAACTATGCTGAAGACAGTGGAGTTTAGCTCCCCGACTGCACCTTTACCGATTGCTTTTTCACAGGAGCCATTTAGCGCAGTCAGAGCAGGGTTTAGGGAAGAGCAGCAAAAAGGAACCCTCACTGGGATAGAATTTGCAGAGGGTCTCCAAGCTTTTCCAGTCACACAGACAGTCAATCCACAAGGGCAAGCTCAATATCAGTGGAATCCCTTGCCATATCAAATTTTGAGAGAGCTGAGGAAAAGTATCACAGAGACAGGTTTGCGTTCCACCTATACTGTTGGAATGGTAGAAGGCATATCTAATGGTTATAATTTGATCCCACAAGATTGGAAGGATTTGTTTCACATGCTTCTCACACCAGCACAGTATGTTGTTTGGGATTCAGAATATCAGAGAGAGGCAATTCATGCAGGGAAGAATTCAGGAGGTTTATATATACCAGACCAACTGTACAGAGTTGGTGCTTTTGCTACAATACAGCAACAAGCCACAGGTACACCCCCGCCAGCTTACCCTGTGATAGGGCGTTGTGTACTCAAAGCATTTAAGAAAGTGCCAATCTCAGGCAAACCTAGCAAGTCTTTTGCAGCAATTCAGCAGAGTGCTAGTGAAACATATTCTGATTTTATTGATAAATTGCAAGAAGCTATTCAGTGGCAAGTAGATAATGAGGAAGCTAGTGGAGAATTAATGAAAAGGCTAGCTTATGAACATGCTAATGCTGATTGCCACCGCACATTGCAATCTGTTGTTAATAGAGGGGATTACACCTTGGCTGATATGTTGAAAGCATGCACTAATATAGGCACAAATGTTCATCAAATGGATGCCTTAGCAGCTGCCTTACAAAAGGAAAGTTTGGCAAGCCCAAAGGTAACTGTTTTAATTGTAATAAACCTGGTCATTTTAAACAGCAGTGCAGAGCCCCTGGTGGTGGAGCCCATAAAGGCAATGGGCCAGGAGGAGGTCAAATAACTAAACCAAAAACTGTTTGCCCTAAATGTAAGAAGGGGTTTCACTGGGCAAATCAGTGCAGAAATCAGGGAAATAGGGAAACTAGAGTTCGAGCTCACAGCAAGCCCCAGTCCAATTGCCGCAACCACTATTAAAAATTCTAAAGCAGCTACAAGAGGGAGTGAAGGAATTGATGTGATTAATCAAGAGGATAAATTCATTCCAGCTTCCGGTTTGGCTTCCGTCGTCGCTAGGTGGGATAGAATAGACATATGATGATGTATATATATGATGGCAAATATGTATGTATAAAGGAATGATTTTATACTTATGGACAATGTAATCATATTATACCATGGTGGCAGGATTGTATATTTTATTTGTGTATTAGTGTATAGAATATATTAATAAAAATTATATAATAATAATAATAATAAAAAATAGATGGTCTTTTGGGACCGCCACCCCCGCCGCCCGTAAAGAGCCGCCTTTACAGCTGAGAGGCGGCTCGAAAAACTCCGTTTCTTTAAGGAAATGTGAGGAGAGACGGCGAGAGCAGGTAGAGCCCTCTGCGAAGTCCCCAGAGTTTTTTTTTTTACTCTTGGGGAGGAAGCAGGATGAGGCTCCCTATTCAGCTCGCCGCTGCTCCGGGCTTCAGGAGAACTCTGCGCTTTGCAGAACTAGACGATGTGACCAACCTAATCAGCAAAAACTAACAGATTGCTTGAATAAGCAGGATGAAATCCGGATTTGGGACTCTAAATCGCAAGTATTTGTAACAACCCTATGATTGATTTTAAGAATGAAGAAAGAGTGAAAAGGGAAAAAAAGTTTAAAATGGTGGCTGGCTGAGGCTTGAGAAGAAAGCTGAAAGCGAAAGTCTTTCCGTTTGAATGGCTTAATATGTTACAAAGTATTTGAAGCAATAGCGCTGGCTACAAGAGAAGAGAAAAATTTCTGTTTCATGCTTCTTCCTTCTTAGAGACTTGATATTGATATTGTGTGGAGAGAAGACTTTTTCTTTAAAAAGAGTCTGTGTGGCAGCATGGCGTTAAAACTGACAAAGCCAGACAATCAAGCTCGGGGGGGGGCTCCCCCATTTATAAATCACAAGAGCAATTTTTGAGCTTGCAGATGCAGAAGAATGGTTTTAAAGATTTAAAGGAATTTGTTGTGGAGGAGTTGGCAAGACATGATGAGATTATGAACCAGAATCTTGAAAAATTTAGACAGGAAATTAAAGAGTTGGTTCAACAAAAGTATGATAACCTGAAGCGCTATATTGTAACAACTTTGAAAAGCTTTTCAGAAGTAATTGTACAGATGGATAAAGATATCAATTTAGAAATAGAGTCTAAAATGAAGGAAGCTGATTATAAGATTCATAATCTGGATAATAAAATACAAAGAATTGAAAATGATTTGACAATGATTCAAGAAAATAGCTCAGAAGTAGAGTCTAAAATAAAGGAAGCTGATCACAAGATTTACAATGTAGATAATATAAAGCAAAGGTTTGAAAATGAAGTTACAATGATGCAATTCAGAACCATGGAATTTGCGATCAGAATGAGGGGAATACAGAAAAATAACAGAGAGGACTTGAGAAAGATGTCTGCCGAAGTTCTGGCTGTGATTTTAAAGGTCAGCTCTGAAGAAGTATTCTGTAAGATTGATAAGGTCTACAGAGAAAATTCTTGGGTGGCAAAGCAAAGACAATTGCCTAGAGATGTGATGATTTATTTTACTGATAAAGGAATAAGAAATGATATTGTGCAAAAGTCTTTTAACTCCACTCTTGAAATGAATGGAATGAAGATTTGGATATATAAAGAGCTGCCGTCCAAGATGTTAAAAGATAGAAAGGACTTTGGATTTTTGGTGACTGAGCTAAAGAAACAAAACATCCCATTTAGGTGGGATGCTCCAGTTGGTATAATATTGAGATACCAAGGAGAAAGATATCAATTAAACACTGTTGAAAAACCAGAAGAATTTTACTACAAGGTTTTTAAAATGGGCCCAACATCTCCAGGTATGTCATCAGTGTCAGGAATACAGGAGGGGGATAAAGAAAAGCAAAATGAACAAGAGATTGAAACTCAGGCCAAGCAGATGGAGATGGAGGTAATGGAAAAACGACAAGTTATAGAGGGCTTTTTGGATGAGCCACTTTTGGATTCTCCTTCAGAGGCTATAGCTTATAAATACAAGAGAGACGGCTTTGGATCTCGATTTGATGTCTTATCAAGTTAAAAACCAGCATGTAATTCAATCAGCTGATATTCAAGTCCTAGAAAGACAACCAGGGTGGAGATCTAAACCACAACAAGTTAAGAAAAGAAGAAGCAGGTTCTACAAAACTAAAAAATTTTAAACTACAATTCTTTTTTAGCCAACAGATTAATGCCAGTTATTTAAGAGATGATTAAATATAATAAGTGGGATTTATAGAAGGCTGATACATGAAAATATAGCTGAGGCAAATTACAGACTTATACTATTTTGAGAAGAATAACAGATCTCTGCAGTGCTGGTGTTTTTGGGATGTGGAAGATGGCCTGTGATTGAGCGGATTGGAACTTTCTATTTTGGACTCTCTGAAAAACGGATTACGTATATGTTGAGCTATAAGGCTAGAGAACTATGGAATTGGGCATGCAGATGATCTGGCTGTTACCCTAACGTGGTTGTTGGAATTAATAATCTAGACAAAAGACATTACAGAAGATACCATATGGAATATAAATATAAAGTCACTCGGGGGGGGGGTGTTTATATACAGAAATACTTATTAATGATGGGGACAGATGGTAATTGAAGATACTGAATATACTGTTGGAAGCAGGACTTGATGTTACCCTAACATGGTCGATGGAATTAACAATCTAGTTGAAAGACATTACAGAAGATACTATATGGAATACAAATTTAAAGTCATTTGAGGGTTTTATTTATATATGGAAATATCTTTTATAGAAGAAGAATAAAGATATTAAATATATTATGTATGGTAGACCTGTAGGAAAGTGGGTGAAACAAAATTAATATGGTACAAGGTGATAGGTAACATTACTGATTGCTTAGTTTAGGAAAAGGGATGTTATGTTTAGATATTAATATACTTATTAAGATTTGAATTAAGAGATATATGTATGGGGGTGAAGAAAATGGGTAGATTATGAGTAGAATAAATGCCAAATTAGGATCTATTATATAGTTTTATAGCCGAATGCTGTTTTGAAATGTATAGTATATGGGGGATATAGTAATAATGTTAGAAAGAAATGTTTAGCACATAGGGGGTGGTGTAAAAGGGTGGTAAAGTATTATATAATGTGATATTAATTTGGATTTCATCTTGCAGAAGCCATGGGGGGAGGGGAGGGGGAGTGGGGGTTAGGGAGGGTGGGGGAAGGGGGAAAATTTGTATTTGAAAAACTTTTTCAATAAAAAAAAAGAGGATAAATTCATTCCTTTCCCTGGAGTTGTTACCTTAATGTCATCACAATTGAAAGGACCATTACCTGCTAACACTGTGGGGTTGGTCCTTCCTCGATCCTCTGCAGGGAAAAAAGGGATTTTTGTCATCCCTGGAGTCATTGACTCAGATTATGAAGGCATAATTATGATACAATTTGAAACAAATGTGCCCATGACTTTAAAACAAGGAGATTCTTGGGCACAATTGGTAATTGTTCCATATGTAGTGCCAGCAGGAGGTAAGCAAATTAGTAGAGGAAGTGGAGGATTTGGTTCTACCAATCCTATCCGCTCCCTGCATCCTAGCATTATGGCAGTAACACAATCAATTCAAGAAGAAAAACCAAAGCGTATATATTTGTTAAATGACAGATCTTTTGAAGGAGTCCTCGATTCTGGCGCAGACGTCTCTGTCATAGCCACTGACAATTGGCCCACAGATTGGCCTACTACAGAATCACCCTCCATGTGGGGAGTTGGAGGACCCCAAGCAGCCCGATGCAGCACCAAATGGCTTACGGTAAAAGCTCTTGATGGCAAACGCACAGCCCAGTTAAAGCCAGTTATACTCCCCATTCATGTAAACCTATGGGGAAGAGATTTGATGTTGCAATTTCAAGCAAAATTAATGATTAATGATTAATAGTTACTATGTCTCGGCCTACTGCTCTCCCTTTAGTATGGCAATCTACTATGCCTGTATGGATCGAGCAATGGCCTTTACCACAAGAAAAACTTATAGTCTTACATGAGTTAGTGAGAGAACAGCTAGCTGCTAACCACATTGAATCCACTACAAGTCCATTTAATACGCCAGTTTTTTTAATAAAGAAGTCTGGTAAATGGAGACTTCTTCATGACCCCAGAAGCATCAATGCAATTCTACAACCAATGGGGCCACTACAATGTGGCACTCCGAATCCGAACATGATTCCTAGGGAATATCAGGAATATCAAGTTATGATTATTGATTTAAATGATTGTTTCTTTACCATTCCATTATGCAAAAAGGATAAGCCTCTCTTTACCTTCACAGTTCCAGTATTAAATGCAGAACAACCCACAGAAAGATATCAATGGACTGTATTACCTCAAGGCATGTTAAATAGTCCTACTCTCTGTCAGCACTTTGTTGCAAGAGCTTTGAAGCCTTTTAGGAAAAGATATCCTCAAACATTGGTATATCATTATATGGATGATATCTTAGTTGCTGGTCCGCAAATTCCTCCATATTGGCTAGAACATCTAACACAAGATCTGGCTACATATGGTTTGCAGATAGCACCAGAAAAAGTACAGCTACAAGAACCATTTATTTATTTAGGTCACAAGTTATTACACACATATTCACACCCACAAATTCCTCAACTAAGGATAGAGGATAAAGTTTCCTATGTTCAATTACAGCAGCTTTTGGGTTCAATTAATTGGTTGCGACCATACGTAGGCCTTCCTACTAGTATGCTTAGTCCTTTGTTTGATGCATTAAAAAATAAGAAAGATCCATCTGAATTGATAACACTTACCCCAACTCAAAAAGCAGTCTTTACAAAAATTAATGAAGCATTAAAATTGGTTTGGGTAGATAGATGCCAGGAAAATATTCCCTTGATAATGATTATCATTCCAACCGCAAAACAACCTACAGCATTATTAGCTCAGGAAATACAACAACGAAGTAAGAGTAAGCCTTCATTATTGATAATTGAATGGCTATATCTCTCACATAGCCCAAGTCATACTATTAGCATACCAGCACAAATGCATGCAGAATTAATTTTCAAAGGAAGAGAACGATGCAAGGTACTTATAGGTCAAGATCTTGTCAATATCATAGTCTCCTTGCCATTGAAAGATTGGGAGCGTATGGTTAGCTTCTCCTCTTCTTTACAAGCAGCGCTGACCAATTATGTTGGGAAAAATTTCTTACCATATTCCTGCAGACCCGCACCTGCTTGCCTTTAATCAAGTAGAAATCATAGCCCAAAATCTCATTAAAACCTTTGGTAAATGCCCTCACAGTCTTCACTGATGGGGGGCCAAAGTGGGGGGCAACTGCCTGGCTTGAACATGGGAAATGGGTTACAAAAATTACACCTCCGCAAAAGTCCGCTCAGCATGCAGAGGTTGCAGCCGTTATTTTGGCCTTGGAAATCTTTCCAACTCAAGACCTCAATATTATTTCAGATAGCCAGTATGTCTGTCAAATTGTCACCTCCCTCCCTGGTGCATATGTTACACCATCTTTAGATGATGATCTTCTGCCCCTCTTTTTGACATTACAGCAAGTTTTGCAAATTAGAAAGAATCAAATTTACATTGCACATATCAGAAGTCATCAGTCTTTCCCAGGCATATTGTCAGAGGGAAATGCTATTGCAATGCTGCAACAAAGCAGCATGTTCTGTCTGTTACTCCATGGGAAGGTCATTCTATGTTTCATCAAAATGCCAAGGCTCTTGCACAACAATTTCATATTCCTCTAGATCATGCTAGAGCAGTCATACAACAATGCCCTCAATGTTCTCAAATCACCCCATCTCCCTCCATTGGGGTGAACCCAAGAGGTCTTAAAGCAAACGAACTTTGGCAGATGGATGTAACCCAATACTCCACTTTTGCTCCTTGGAAATATCTTCATGTAACTATTGATACTTTTTCTCATTTGATTTGGACTACTCCTCAGAAAGGAGAAGCCACCAAACATGTTGTTAATCATTGTATTCAAACATTTGCTGTCATGGGCCTACCTTCTACATTAAAAACAGACAATGGCCCTGCATATTGTAGTCGCTCCTTTGCTGAATTTTGTGACAAATGGCAAATTAAACTTCTTTTTGGCATACCTTACAACTCTATGGGACAGGCCATAATGGAGCGAGCAAATTTTACATTAAAATCTGCTTTGGATAATATCATAAACAAACAGGAGGGATTCCTATAGATCTCCCTGGTAAACAGGAATGGTTGAATAAAGTTCTGTTTACTCTGAATCATCTTAATATCACAAATTTATCAACTCCAGTAGATAATAATTTTGGAAGTAGAATAAGTCATCCCCAGTCACAGGTAATGTATAGATTATTGCCTAATCCCGAATGGCATGGACCTGTTCCCTTATTGATGTGGGGAAGGGGGTATGCTGCTGTGCTTACTCCTACAGATCTGGTATGGATCCCTGCTCGGTGTGTGAAACCGTGGAAGGATGGCATGGCACCAAGGACTGAAAAACCCGATCCCAAACTTCTCCCTCAGCCTGCAGAACCCTCAGCAGGATCGGGACCAAGCACCTCGTCAGAAACATCAAGTGACCTGGGGGCACATTAAGGCCCTCTCTGCTCAATCTACAAAATTGCTACAGGAAAAGGACATGCCGCAGACACTAGAGAACTTTTTGGTAGCGGCATTTGCTTGTTTAAATGCTAATTCTGTAACTATTGTAATGTGTATTCTTTTTATGTGTATTTTTCCTCCTGGTGTGGCTACAGTGACTTTGCAAGATGGAATTCCAGAGCAAGGACTTTGGGAACAAAATGGGATGTGCAAAACATCTCTCGATTAGTAAACAAGACTGATTGTTGGATCTGCATGCACGTTCCCCCACAGACCAAAGGAGGACTTTCAATACATGCTGTCTTGGCTCCCAGATTTTGGATGGGTGTGACAAATAGTGCCCATTGTTATTTTAGTTATCATTACCTTAATTTGTTGTTGCTGCTGCATGCAATGTTTGCCTGGTTTGTTGATGGTATTTCGTCCAAGAATTTGGCCCTCCAGATCTGAAGTTATGTATGCATACAAATTATTAAAAAATAAAGAATAAAATAAAAAGGAGGACATGTGGGGGTGGTTGCTTTCTCAGTAGCTGGCAAACCACGCTGAGGAATGCAAACGTCAGCACAATGATCCTTAAAGATCCTATCTCAGGAAGTCTCAAAACATGAGGTTTGTCACGTAAGCAAATCACATTGTTTGCAGCAGGAAAACCATGAGCTGTCCATGAGCTGTCCACATGGATAGCATAGCCATACCATGAGCTTTGTTTAGCCAATCAACTACAAAGTGAACTTTGATCAATGAATCAGCTTCTGCCATGAAGACTATAGAGAACAATAAAAGGGAGCTCCCAGAAGCTGTTCTGGGTGCCTTCCCATTAACCTTCTTCCTGCCTATGCGTCTTTCTTCATCACAATGAAGAATGTCTAAATGTCTAACAATGTCTAAAAAATTAGTATCCATTTGTTTGTCACCTGTTTGAACTACCTTATCTTAAATGCAGCTGTTTACTTCATACTTGTTCATTTCCCAAAAGCCTCTTAAAATTCCAATCTCCAGTACTTCACAAGTGCTTTTGAAATCTAGACCCTTTGTTAAGAAATGCTAAAACTGAGCCAGAAATGCAAAAGGTTCTTGATTTAAAACTGTTCCTGCATAGCATATTCTTTAACTCTTTCGATGGGGTGCCCAATTAAAATTATAATTAAAAGAGGGGTGGGGAAACTACTTCATGCAAAAATACTACTTCTAAAACTAAAATCCTACGGCATCTCCGGACCCCTACATAATTGGATAGCCGCATCCTTGTCAAACAGACAACAAGTGGTCAAAATAGCACCGTATCAAATCCTGCACCTGTTAATAGCAGTGTCCCCCAAGGCAGCGTTCTAGGACCAACACTCTTCATACTATACATAAATGACCTTTGCGATCATATTATAAGCAACTGCGTTCTCTTCGCTGATGATGTAAAAATATTTAACACCGCCAACAATGCTGCTACCCTTCAAAAAGACCTTGACTTCGTGTCAGAATGGTCAAACAATTGGCAACTCCAAATCTCAACCAACAAATGCTCGGTTTTACACATTGGCAAAAGGAATCAGAACACAAAGTACAAGCTGAGTGGACATGACCTTGTAGACGACCCTCACTCTGTCAAGGACCTTGGAGTACTCATATCTAATGAACTAAGTGCCAAAGCCCACTGTATCTACATCGCCAAAAAGGCATTAAGAGTTGTAAACCTAACCTTGTGTAGCTTCTTCTCCAGTAATATTACACTACTAACCAGAGCATACAAAATATTTGCTAGACCAATTCTCGAATACAGCTCATCTGTCTGGAACCCACACTGCATATCGGACATTAATACCATTGTGCATGTCCAGAAATATTTCACAAGAATCCTCCACTCTTCTGCTTGAAACAAAATACTTTATGCCACCAGATTTGAAATTCTGGGCTTAGAAAACTTAGAACAACGCCGCCTTTGGTATGACTTATGCGTAACTCATAAAATTATCTGCTACAATGTCCTACCTGTCAATGACTACTTCAGCTTCAGCCACAGCAATACATGAGCACACAATAGATACAAACTTAAAGCGAACCGCTCCAAACTTGATTGCAGAAAATATGACTTCAGCAACAGAGTGGTCAATGCCTGGAATGCACTACCTGACTCTATGATTTCATCCCAACCCCCCCCCCCAAATTTTAACCTAAGACTGTCTACTGTTGACCTCACCCCATTCCTAAGAGGGCTGTATTAGAGCACCAGCGTGCCTACCGTCCCTGTCCTAATGTTTCCTCTATTTGTATTCATTTTATGTATTCAGTTCATGCTTATACTGATATATATTATCTAATACATACTTGACAAAATAAATAAATAAATAATAATAAATAAATAAAAAAGAAGAAAGAAAGAAAGAAAAAAAGAAAAAAAGAAACAAAAAAGAAAGAAAGAACATGTCTGCATAAATCGACAATTTAAAGCTTCTTCCCACAGGTGTTTCTATGACCATTTTATTTAACAGCAGCAGCCACAGAGTCCATATTGCAGTGTCTACATCACAAGTTTTCTGCATATCTAGGCAATATAGATTCAATTGCCATATTTACCCTATTTCAAGCTGATTTTGATTTTTGTGGAGTTTTTCCAATTATGAAGTATTTCAAGTATTTTTAGCCAAGACAATTTTTCACCTGTTTAATTCTCCTGTGCTATTTAATATCAATATGTTTCCCCTGTTAAGTATAATTATTTAGGTCAGTATCTCAACCTCAGCAACTTTAATATGAGGACTTCAACTGCAAGAATATCCCAGCCAGCATACATTTTTAAAAGTGCCAAGTGTGAAAAATACTGCATTAAATGATGCAGACAAGTTCCATGTTCCCAATCCTTGCACTCTGATGCACTTTTTGAAAGATCAAGTTTGTGGGTATGCACCCAGATACACATGCATAAAACATATAGCCAGCTGCAGGAGCAAGAGACAAATGGCAACACTTGCATCATTGTTAAGGATATTCTTGGCTCATAACCAATGTGGGTTATTGAGCAGATTACCCTTTGAGTAAACGCATGAAAAGCGACTGGAAGTGGTTGTGAACAATCACAGTTAACATACAAACACACTGAGTTGTTGTAGTCTTTTACTTCTAGAAAAAAGTAAAGCAAAGTCCAAAAACAATCCAAGTCATACACAGATAAGACGAGAGTTAAAAGATCAATCCAGGGATATTTCAAGTACAAAGTCTTCTTACCAGTTGTAGTCATACAACTGAGTTTCAAAACAGGAACAAGTTCAATATAAAACATTCAATAAATAGTAGAAAGCAACATGTAGCTATGATCAAACAGTGATCATGCAGAGAGATCAGGTAGAGAGTTACAGCAAATAGGCAGGTAAAATGGTGTAGTATCCACACAAGCCATGATCCTGACTTCCCTTAAGTACATTGGCTACAGAGCTTAGCCAATCAGGAGACAGAATGATGCAATATAGTCTTAAAGCAATATAATACCTTTCTGACTGCAAACATACATTGTTGGTTTATATATTCCATGACCAATTAGTTAGACAAATTACCATTTCCTAACAATCATAATATGGGAATGACAATGGGAATGACACAGCTGTACAGTCATTGTAATGTCATGATGTCTGCCCCATTTGGATGTTAATGTCTTATCAGTTGACTCATTATTTTCACATAATTGTGGCCAATTTAAATTTTCCATGCTTTTTCTTATGCATATTTGACTTTTCCATCAATTTCTAAGGTAGATTACCTAAAAGGCCCACATGGTACTGATAAACAAAATTCAATATAGAGTGGATCAAAATCTCAATTTTTCTCTTTAAAATGCATTTTATCTCTACATATACAACCAAGTTCTTGGAGAAATTAGTGCTGTATGTATAGTTATAGCTCAGCTCCATAGATTGCTTTCTTCAGCAACCAACATCAGCAATATTTATATTTTCTCTTTGATTTCTCCTAAAATGGATTAGACTGATTGAAATGTTGGCTCACAAAATGCACACACTCAGGAAAACTGGGATCATTTTTACAGTACTTATTGCCATGATCCCCAGAGTTCTATTCATTTAGACACATGCTTTTTATGAGACTGTGTTCACTGGAGATATGCATTCCCAAACATTTCCAGCAGAGGGAAATAATCTTTCACTACTGGATATGGTATCTCAGTTTGTTCTGTTCCATAATGTCTGTTAATATGCACTTGGTCTCTTTCTTCTTTCTTCTAGCAAGCAGGAACTGATTCCTTTGTTTGAATTACAGGCAGGCTTTTACAAATAATTCTGATGGCCATTATTGACATCAGAGTACATACTGACTAATCAATGATTCCATTACAGGAGGAAGACTCTTCCAAAGCCCACTATGCCTGCTGCTGTGTGGGTAGCAGAAGGAGAGAGAAAACAAAAAAGATTGAGAAAACAAGAAAGTATCTCTATCAGGGTTGTTTGCTTATGTAAGATATTCCTAGCTCCTTTCATTCAGTTTGGGTTATTGGTCTTTCTCTGCTCTTGACATCAGTCTTGGTTACTTTTTCCTTGCATGTCACAATGGGAAAGAAAGAAAGAAAGAAAGAAAGAAAGAAAGAAAGAAAGAAAGAAAGAAAGAAAGAAAGAAAGAAAGACTATATTTTAACTATGCAGTCAGACAGCTTCAGAGAGGCTGTCTCTCTGGAGAAGACAGCCAGAGAGACTTCTTGGAGAAAGAAGTCATATTTTCTGCTTATTAAAAAAAAATGGGCATAGCTTCTTATATATGCAGATACATCAAGAAATCTGATGATATCCCTACTCTTCATATGGCTAGTTCTCAGGAGGAATATAAAATGTATTATACAATTTATAAATGCTGCTAGCAGTGGAGATTGAAAAGGAAAGATTGAAACTTATCATTCACAATTCTTCCCTTTCTTTGAGCAACAAAATAACATTTTGAAAAAACCTGAACGTATATAGAAAGGTGTTCCTTCTTGCCACATTTTAAATGGCTGACCCTATACAGCTAGGAAAGCAAGACAGCTGCTTTAGAATGTTATGAAAAACATCAGAAAATTATTTAAGATGTTATTGCTGCATCTTTACTGACTTACAAAAATTTCAGTCTTTCTTTGCTTCAAAGAACAGACATCTCGGACCAGAAATGAACATAGCTCATCCTGAACCAAGATAGATAAAAAAGAATCCACAGGGAAAATTCGAAATCTATAGGATTGAAACTATGGCATCATGATAGGGGCTTGTCTCTTTTATAATGTAAGCACTGTATGTATAAACAGGATTGAGTGTCAGCTTTGGAAGCCATCTTTTTATTACAACACTGCACATGTCAGTGTACACATGTTGATTACTGGCTACATATTGTTTTTGGATTTTCTTGGTACAATAAGTGGCAAAGTAGCAAATCAAGTATGATTCTGTAACCTGAAGTTGCATTGATAGACATCGTTTATGGTTTTCAAGCCTATTTCTGATCCTAGAGTTGAAGCTGTTAGTAAAATCCTGTCACAGTTTTAGATCAGTTTTTCTCATACTCAGGTAACTTTATCATGGCTGGGTATACTGAGAGTTGATGTCTACACTTCTTAAAGTTGCTGAGATCGAGAAACACTGTTCTGAAGGACCAATATGCAACAGTAACCAAATAATCCTTTGCAGGAAAAGCAGCACCTGCCTAGCAGCTCTAGTCTGCTAGAAAAGCTCTAGCCTCCTTTTTCGGCACAAAATGATTGTCTTATGTACATTTCTGAAACAGTTTGAAAAAGAAGTAGTTAATGGTTTATTGTATGTGAATGTACATTACTAATATTAATATTTTAACAGATGAAGCAAAGTTAAAAATTGCAAAGAAAACTTTAAATATTTCTTTTATTTCCAATGATATTTCACTTTTAGGTGAGTTTAATGCTTTATTTTGGTTGTCATTTTTAATGCTTATGATTAAATGTTTATTGTGTAAATAATTATTGAACAAGCATCAAATAGTTCTGGAAGCCATGCAATCTACTATAATATGGCTGTTAATATACTGTATATTACTAGTCCATGTATGATATCCCATATGTTAAACAAATAATCTGGCTTCTTCCATTTTTTGTTGGAACAGCATGAGCTACTTGAATTCTGACTCTGAATTGTATCCAATTTCACATTTTATCAAAGGAGTTTATAGAAGCAGCCAATGATAATGAATGTAGGTTATTACAGTAAGCTAACCAGGCATCTTAATTTCCAGACTGCCTGCACTGTGCATCATTTAAGTCACTAAAGGAGATTAAAATGAAAGATAAAGTTACCAGTCTTATGATTTATCATCCGTCTACTTTATCTCTCTCCCTCCCTCTCCCTCTCTCCCTCCCCCCTCTCTCTCCCTCTCCCTCCCTCCCTCTCTTCCTCGCTCTCTCTCTCTCTCCCCCTCCCTCCCTCCCTCCCCCTCTCTCTTTAAACATAGGGACAGGAAGAGATTTCTGTGGGAAGATCAAGGGAAGAAATAATTAAAACATTACACCATCACAATTGAAGTTCTGCTCTTTTTTGTGTTTTGATCATAACACTGTAATATATGATTGATGTCATATCAAACACTGATTAATGTTGTAATATAAGCCTTTGATCCCATGGATGCCTCTGGAGACAGTTGTCATAGTGGATTCTAGTGGTATAGAAGACAATTCCTTATGTGGAGATAATGGCACTCCTGAGGTTAATGCCAGTGCTGGGAACAGCTGACTCACCACAGTTACTCACTGCAAATAGAGTAATTCTGGATCCACACAGAAGCCTATTACATAAATGACTCTTAAATGACTAAAGAGTTAAAATACAAGTTGATTCCTTGTATGAAGAGGATATACAAGCAGTGAGGGTAAATGTCAGAAACAGAGTCAATAAGTGAAATTAACTTCTGGCATCAACATCTAATTAGAGAAATGTTTGACTTTCAATAATAAATGATCAAAAAGATCAAGAAGCAGTAGCCATCTAAGTGGCATGAAATGTCTAATGCAAAGCTTTCTTAATGGGAAGGAGGGAGATTCTTTGAGCCCTGCCCTCTGTTTTTACAGAAACCAAGTATGTAGCAGAGGTGGGGGATGAGTTTCACAAAGGACTGTTAAGGATAGGGCAGGACTTTATCCCTTGCTGCTCTAACCATTTGGAGTCACTCATTGGCACAGATATCATCATCAATTCTGCATCTTCCTGAAAATGTACTTTTAAGCACCTTAATTGCATTTCAGAGCTAACCATACAGGCAAAGTGACAGGAAGAGAAACCCATATAAGCAGCCTGGTGATCAGATTCTCTGTTTTAAATCAATCAAACATTTGCAGCTAATGCAGATTTGGACTGCTCCTCAGGAAGCATTAGGCTTATTAGTCCAGAGCTGGCAGGAACACAGAATAATATATTTATGGACATAGTACATGGGCATTACTGCAAGAGAGCAAATGCAGAAGGAGTCAGGGAAGTGTGGTCAGCACTTTTGCCTTGCTAGCTCCTTTGCTCAACATAGGAATGGAAGATTTCTTCCCAGTCCATTACCTTATACATCCTCATGGATCACATTTCTCAGTTAATCACATCTGCTTCCATGAACCATTGAAGCAGAGGAAACAGGAGCTTCTTCTTCCCTATATTCTGTGGCAAATCTAAAATGCTGTGCATTCTATGCATATTTTAAAAATTATACTGATGTATATCTCAAGATTGATATATGGATCACCAAAGACTAAATCATTTTTTCTCTGTACAGATACATTGGACCACCCTTCTCATCCCTGGGCAGCAGAACCAATGGCCTTAATGGATGGGGAGTGAGGTACCTGGAATTGATATCACTGAAAGACCCCAAGTTGGGGACGGCTGGGCTAGAAAAACCCCACTGCCTACTTTTCTTTGTTTTCTTCTTAAAGGTATTGGCTCATCTGGAATTCATAACTTTATCTAAATCGCTTCTATTTCATTATTTCATTTTATTCTAGAGTATGGATAATTATATTAAATAGTTTATTGGAGGGGGAAAGTCAATACTATTAATTGTGTATACATTTATCTGAAAGTACATGGACTAAGTCATTTAAAATTGCAAATTAATTGCTAAAACGCATCACCCCCAATCCCTCTCCCACTCATGGAGAGATAATTCTAATTTTGTAAATCTGCCAAATGATCTTATGATTGATATTTCTAAGATCTTACTATGCAGGATCTATTTAATTCTTCCTCCTTTTTTCTTTTCTACTTTTCTCTTATTTGTTCTTTAAATATTAGTTCGACCCTAAAGGAAGTTATGTTCACAATCATCTCCCATTCAAACCATTGTAAAATATTAATTACAATTTCATTCATTTTAATGAGATTTAATTGCTAATAATTGTAAATTTCTACTAAATTGTATTACTATATAATTTTCTCTGTCGTCCTAAGTAGGGATGGATGTTTTTCATTTATTCTACATTTTAATGAGAAACTGCCTTATTTCACACTTTTGAAAAATTAAAATGCAAAGAATTTTTCAGAATGTTGTATTGTCTGTAATTTCAAATGGTGGATAATGCATATTAAAATGCACACAATGCGTGTTTGTAAGTTAAATATTTTTTTAAAAAAATAGGAAAAGTGTACAAATGTATATTTTGAGGGGCATGTATAGGAAAGTCATATAAATTCTCATGTAATCTTTTAAAAAATCAGTGAAAAAAAATATTATAGGAACTGGAAATTAAAAAAACCTATGATGAGGGAAAATGTACCCAATTACTCACTACTCTTGAACTGAAAATTGTAACTGAAAATGCAGAAATTAAATGTAGATCAGATGGCTTGATTTGCATGAAGGCAGCTTTTGGATGAATATTTTTTTAGAAATTCTTAGCAGTTAAAAACAGTATCAATTACTTGAGGGGAAGTAAGGTATCTTGTGAGGTAACTTCTGATTGACACCAGTAATAGTACCAATATTCTACTTTTACTTGCCTTCTTCCTTATATAATCATCACTAAAATTCATGTTAAGATCAGAAGAAGTATAAGTAATCCTCGAGTTATGAATGTAATGGAGCCTGCCAATAACATTTGTAACCTGAGGATTCATAGGAGTAAATTACATAACTTGACCACGATCACTCCCTGCTTTTGCCCACACATTCACTCATTGAATGTGTGGGTTATTAACTGCACATGAGGTATCGCAGGGTAGGGAAGGACATGGGGGTGGGGCTAGTGATGGAACAAGCCACCTGCTTAAGACCACCCACAGTCTCCCCAACCCACTGAAATACCTCATGCTCCCCACAATTGCTTCTGCCATGCCAGGTCAGTTACTTTGCAAAAATCTAGCAAGCTGTCTCCTCTCCAGCATCTCTATTGCATGAGATCACGATGCCCAGATGCTTCCAGACTCAGCCTACATAAAATTTGGAAGCAATAGGATGCTTTTAGGCAGCGAAATCTGCACTTTGGCAAACCAATGTAAAAAGCCTTTTCTGGCATGAACGGAGCTTGGGAGGAATGCGTCAGCCCTTCCCAAGCTCCTCTTTGCCAGAAAAGGCTTTTTGCAAAGGGTTCCCAAAGACTACAGGGATGCAATCTCCCTCCAGCCTTTGGCAATCCTTTGCAAAAAGCCTTTGCTGGTACAGACAGAGCTTCAGAGGGACACCTCCCCCCCCTCTGGAGTTACATTTTCAGTGGCAAAGTGCTTGAGGAGGACTTTGCCAGCAAGAAAGGAGGCCCAGAGGGATACACGAGCCTCTGTGGGGCTTGGTTTTCAATGAAAAAGTGCTTGATGAGGCCTTTGCTTCTGAAAATGGAGCCCCTGAGGGGCACACACATTCCTCCGAAGCTCTGTCCGTATTGGCAAAAGCTTTTTCCAAAGGATTCCCAAAGTCTGCAGGGAGATTGAGTGCCTTTAGGCTTCAGCAACCCTTTGCAAAAGGTCTTTGCCAGTACGAACAGAGCTTTGGAGGGATGCACCATTGTAGCATGCCCAAGATCCTGTGTTCAAAATTCAGATCCTTGGCAACTGGTTCATATTTATGATGGTTGCAGTGTCTTGGAGCCATGTGATCAGCTTTTGTGACTTTCTGACAAACAAACTCAATGGGGAAGCCAGATTCACTTAACAATCATGTTGCTAAATTAACAATTACATTGATTCATTGTGGCTAGTAAAATTGGGCAAAACTCAACAAATGTCTCACTCAAATTTCCCCATTTCCCCTGAGTCTTCGGAGAGGGGCGGCATACAAATTGAATTAATAAATAATAAATAAATTTGGTGTCAGAGCCATTCAGAAAGCTTATAAACAGATCAATTTTACTGAATTGTGGTCTGCCCAGAGGTGGGATTCTACCGGTTCACACCTATTCGCTAGAACCGGTAACTAATTTTCTAAGCAGTTCGGATAACCGGTTGTTAGAAGAAATCTCCTGGGAGACTTCCTGGGTGATGTCATGGTGGTGCAGTACAGGAGAATGGGACTCTGGGTTTCTTTGCCTGATTTGGTAAAGTTGCACTTTGGAGGCCGGTAATGGTAAAGTTGCACTTTGGAGAGGACAGTGATAGAGAGGGGATAACTCAGAGGTGGTGGGGAGAAGGGCAGTCCCCCGCCATGGAGGGTGGAAACCCCGAAATCCAGTGCGGAAGAGACCAGCTGTCATGGCTAGGTCTGGAGGCATGATGGCCTGATTGTATGGCGAGGAAGCAAAAAAGTGAGAAACAGTAAGAAGTATTGGTGGAGAGAGTTTAAACAAAGTGAAATACTGAACTACTTCTCTAAGTTGGTGGGATCTGCAAACAAGTAATAAAGTGAGTCTCCAAAGTGTGAAAAGGGGTGCCTTAGTGGTAGGAGCAGAAAAGAAAGAAGAAAGAGACAGTATAGAATAGACAGAGAGTGAAAGTGTTTTGCGAGTGACGATCCGAAAGACTGTCATGTCGAGAGATTGCTGAGGCTGAGACTGAGGCTGTGAGATACGTGCTGAGGGTTTGTGCAATAATAATAATAATAATAGTAATAATAATAATAATAATAATAATAATAATAATAATAATAACAACAACAACAACAATAAACTGCATGAAGGCAAAAATAGCCACAAACTGCATGAAGGCAAAAATTCAACATGTTACCACCAACAGCAAATGCCGCCTCTGCAATGAGAAAGATGAGACAGTCGACCACCTGATCAGTGGGTGCAGCAAAATTTCACAAACTGACTACCTACAATGCCATGACCGTGTTGCTAAGATCATTCACTGGAAATTGTGCCAGAAGTTTGGATTTGAGTACAGCAAAAACCACTGGGAACATCAGGTTGAGAAAGTTTTAGAGAATGAGAAACTCAAGATCTTGTGGGACTTTAGGATTCAGACTGACAGGCACTTGGTCCACAACACACCTGACATAACAATAGTTGAAAAGAAAAAAGTATGGTTCATTGACATTGCAATACCTGGTGATGCACGGATTGAAGATAAGCAGCAAGAAAAAATCACTAAGTACCGGGATTTGCAAATTGAAGTTGAGCGACTGTGGAAAAAGAAATCGTGTGTTGTCCCGATTGTAATTGGAGCCCTTGGAGCAATACCCAAAGGGCTACCCCGCTATTTAGAAATTCTACATTTGCCGGACTTGAACATTTTGACTCTACAAAAAACCACCTTACTTGGAACAGCTTACATCCTCCGACGATACCTTAACAGTTCCTAGGTCCTCGGTTAGGACTCGAGCTGCTGAGCTATTAACCAGCCTCAAAGGCTGTGAATCTCACTAAAGATTAACTAATAATAATAATAATAATAACAACAACAACAACAACAACTTTATTGTCATTTTACATGTATACACAGTATAGCCATACAACGAAATTCACTTAACACCCAAAGACCAGATCCAACATACATAACAATCCCCAAACATCCCACCACCCACCACTAATTCCCCACCCCCAAACCACCCAAATATCCACACAACAAACCAAGTAATGCTGTCTAACAGCTCACTGATGGGGGCCCTTTAGTTCATTGTTGAGTGCAATTATAGCTCTGGGATAAAAACTATTCAGAAAACATGTGATCTGAGTTTTAAGTGTTCTGTATCTTTTGCCAGAAGGCAACAGTCCAAAAAGATTGTAAGCAGGATGGGTAGAGTCTCTGAGAATGTTATGCAACTTCCTCAAACAACGAGATTCGAAGATGTCATCCAAGGCTGTTAGCTGGAGCCCAATTATATTCTGGGCAGTTTTAATGATTCTCTGTAGAGCTTTTCTGTCCGCTACAGAGCTGCTCCCATACCATGCAAGAATGCCAAATGTCAGGACACTCTCAATGCGATAGTAGGACAGAAGTAGATGCTGAAATAGATTTATCTTCCTGAGCATTCTCAGGAAATGCAGCCTCTTCTGTGCCTTCTTCACAAGCCTGTTAACATTCATAGTCCATGAGAGGTCCTTTGAAATATAAATGCCCAGAAATTTTAAACTACCAACCCTCTCCACCTCCTCACCATTTATGTACAATGGTAAATGTACATCTCTTTTCCTCCTGAAATCAATTATAAATTCTTTAGGTTTTTTTGGTGTTAAGTGTAAGATTATTTTCTTTACACCACAAATGTCAGTCCTTTTACTTCCTTTCTATAAGCAGACTCATTATTCTTATGAATGAGCCGCACCACTGTTGTGTCATCCACAAATTTAATAATTGTGTTGGCGTTATACAATGGGGTGCAGTCATGTGTATTAAAGGAATAAAGGAAAGGGCTTAGCACACAACCCTGGGGGACTCCTGTATCTGTATCTAGTATCTGTGTCTGTATCTAATATCTGTGCTTAGTGGTGAACAGACTGGAAAAAGAAGAAAAGAAAAGGTCTCTTTGAAGACAGAGACGGAGAAAGTGAGGAGAAGGGACTGTGACTGAGCAAATCAGAGGCAGCTGCCATCTTTAAACCTGGAGAACGGGATGTAGCAGAGAAAATAGAAAGCAGAGACACTGAATATTAAAGAACTTTGGTAACTTGGGTGAAGAATTTTGGACTGGACTCATTAAACTAACTGTGTATATTGATTGTCTATATATTCTTGACAGTTTAAACACTCCTATACAATTTAGAGATATATACTGTTGTGAAACTTATATAGAACCTTTGAATTTTAAGATTTAATATCGTATATATACATAAATACAGATATACCTAATATAATTTCTCCTTTCTTCTTTTCCTCTTGTTTTTTATATACCTATATACTTTATATATACTGATTATAAACTATAATATACTTTTTTTTATTAGCGTAGATTTGGAAATAATTGCTGATTAGTATTAATCTCTTATTGATTAAGTAAAGAAAAAATAGCTAAGATATTGTATATTAATTAATATTAAGCATAAATAGAATAATATATAACAGTGATTTATATAGCAATTGTGCATAGAAAATAGATATGACTGTATTTTCATTGTAATTATAAAAATATTATAATTGTTCTAGGATCAAATACCAGATATAAAAAGAGATACAGATTGGGGTAGTGACTAAGGAAAGTTCCTTTAGAGTTCTACTCTAAATTAGATATCTATGGTACTTTGGAACAACCTTTTCCAAAAATTAAAAATGTCAAGTACATCCACAGTCACGAAAACTGTAAAGAAGACAATTCCAATGACAGCCTCCCCAGTAGGGCAGAAGTTAATAATAGACATGTCAAGTAGCAAAAAACCAGGATCAGCATTAACCTTACAAAATATGTAAACTACATTGAATATGATTCAGGAGGTTGATATGATTGAGCAGTCCCAAGCCTCCGGCGGGGAGGGAGGGAAGCCCCAGGCCACTATTCCTGCTTCCATCAGGGAAGCGCAGTGAGGGAACCCCCATTGTCAGGTGTGAGGGGGTGGCAACAGCAAGGCTGGGCAGGCCGGGCCTTCCCTTCCTCCCTGTGGCAGCCCATGTGGATCCCAGACAGTGCAGCTTCGGGGCCTTTCCTCATGGTGTCGAGGAATGTTCAACAAATGATGGCAAGTAATGAACAACATATGCAGAAAGTAGAAGAAAAAGTGGAAGAAACAGAGAAAAAAGTGGATGAAGTTGATAATAGACTTACACTAGCAGACAAAAATAAAGAAAGAATAATAATATCTCTGGAAATAGATAGGGCTGATTATTATCTGCAGTTCCAGAACATGAAGGAAGAAAATGGAGAAAATCTAGCAGAGATAATGGCAGAGTTGCTGCTGGACACCTTAGAGGAAGAAAAAATCTTGGCAGGTATTGACAAGATATTCAGAGTTAACACTAGATATGCGACAAGACACAGACTTCCTAGAGAGATCCATGTGAGATTTACAAAAAAAGCAATAAAGACTGAGATTCTACAAAGAGCGAGAAATGAGCCTATAAAATATAAAGGGAAGGAAATAGTAGTACTAAACCAGATTGCAAGGAGAGTAAGAGAAATAAGGAAAGAATACCAATTCCTGACAAGGCAACTAATGAAGAATGGAGTGAACTTTAGATGGCTGATTCCAGAGGAAATGCTGGTGACTTGGATGAAGCAAAGACATGGATTGGATTCTATAGAAAAAACAGAACAATTTTATGAACAATATTTTGGACCACAAGAGGAAATGAGAATAAGTGAAAAAGAAGAGGTCAAACGACGAGAAGAAGTTACAGAAGAGAGGAATATGAAGCAAAAATGAGCACCCAAATATGAAGCACCCAATGAGGACCCAGTTTGTGGGGGCAATAAGCTGACTTTGTATAAATATACAAAAGTATGAAGGCTATTGCTTAATGCATTGTAAGCCGCCCTGAGTCTCCGGAGAAGGGCGGCATATAAATCAAATTTTAAAAAAAAAGAAAGAAAATGAAAGTGATCAGGAGGAAATAGCAGTTAGAGAGGGGGCAAAGGCAAAAGAACCAAGAGAGATAAGAACGATTATTTTATTTATTTATTTATTTATTTATATTTATTCAGTTTGTCAAACATGTATGAGATAACAGGTATAAGTATAAACATGAACATGAGCATGGGTAATGAGTACAAATAAATGGGACAGTGGGACAGGAATGGTAGGCACACTGGTGCACTTATGCACACCGCCTTATGGACCTCTTAGGAATGGGGTGAGGTCCACGGTAGACAGGTTAAGGTTGAAGCTATGGGGGTTTGCTGATGTAACAATGGAGTTGGGTAGAGCATTCCAGGCATTGACCACTCTGTTGCTGAAGTCGTATTTTCTACAATTGAGTTTAGAGTGGTTTACCTTGAATTTGTATCTATTGTTTGTCCATGTATTATTGTGGTTGAAGCTGAGGTAGTCGTTGACAGGTAGGACATTGTAGCAGACAATTTTGTGTACTATACTTAGGTCAGACTGTAGGCAGCATAGTTCCAGGTTGTCCAAGCCCTAAATTTCAAGCCTGGTGGCATAAGATATTCTATTGTGAGAAGAGGAGTGGAGTATTCTTCTGGTGAAATACTTCTGGACCCGCTCAATTGTATTAATGTCTGATATACAGTGTGGATTACAGATGAGCTGTGTTCGAGAATTGGTTTGGCAAAGGTTTTGTATGCCCTGGTTTGCAGTACAATATTACTAGAGAAGAAGCTTTGCAAAATTAGGTTAACAACTCTTAATGCCTTTTTGGCAATGCTGTTACAGTGAGCTCTGGGGCTTAGATCATTTGAGATGAGTAGTCCTAAGTCCTTGACAGAGTAAGGATCGTATACGAGGTTGTATTCGCCCAGCTTGTATTTGGTGTTCTGATTTTTGTTGCCAATGTGTAAGACAGAGCATTTGTTTGTTGAGATTTGGAGTTGCCAATTGTGTGAACATTCTGACACATAGTTATGATCACTTTGTAGGGCAGCAGCATTGTTAGTGGTGTTAAATAGTTTTACATCATCAGCAAAGAAGACACAGCTGCTTATAATATGATTGCAAAGGTCATTTATATAAAGTAGAAAGAGTGTGGGTTCTAAAATGCTGTCTTGGGGAACACTGCTGTTTACTGATGCAGGGTTTGATAGAGCACTCCCTAGTTTGACTATTTATTTATTTATTTATTTATTTATTTATTTATTTATTTATTTATTATATTTCAATACCGCCTTTCTCCCGTAGGACTCAAGGCGGTGTACAGTTAAGAAAAATATAGACACACAAACATCATAAAATTGCTAATTAAAATTATTACTTAGTTTGGTCAATTAAATAAAACCCAGAATTAGATCACATTTAAAAAATCATTCACATGTTCATATGTTTAGCCCTGCCTGTTGGAACATCAGGGTCTTGAGGACATGGCAGAAAGCACGGAGATCAGGGATATTCCGTATCCCCGGGGGCAGTTCATTCCAAAGGGTTGGAGCCCCCACAGAGAAGGCCCTCCCCCTGGGAGTCGCCAGTCGACATAATTTGACTGACGGTACCCTGAGTAGTCCCTCCCTGTGAGAACGAACTGGTCGGTGGGAGGCTATTGGTGGCAAAAGACGGTCTCGTAGGTACCCAGGTCCTAAGCCATGGAGCGCTTTAAAGGTGATAACTAACACCTTGAATCGCACCCGGAAGACCACCGGGAGCCAGTGCAGCTCGCGTAGGAGAGGTGTTACATGGGCGTAACGAGCTGCGCCCATAATCACGCGCGCGGCTACGTTCTGGACCAGTTGGAGCCTCCGGGTGCTTTTCAAGGGGAGCCCCATGTAGAAAGCATTACAGTAGTCCATACGGGAGGTAACTAGGGCATGAGTGACCATACGCAAGGCGTCCCAATCCAGAAAGGGACACAACTGGCGGATCAGGTGAACCTGATAAAAGGCAGCCCTTGCCACAGCCGTCAAATGATCTTCTAAAGATAACCGTGAATCCAGGAGGACACCCAAGTTGCGGGCCCCCTCTGTGGGGAGCAAGATCTCATCCCCTATTGTCAGTGATGGTACCAGCTGACTATACCGGGACACCGGAAGCCACAGCCACTCGGTCTTGGAGGGGTTGAGTCTGAGCTTGTTTCTCCCCATCCAGATCCGCACGGCCTCCAGGCAACGGGACATCACAGCAAGGGCATCATTGGGGTGGTCTGGGGTGGAGATGTATAGCTGTGTGTCATCAGCATACTGATAAACATTCACCCCAAAACCACGGATGATCTCGCCTAGCGGTTTTACATAAATGTTGAACAGAAGGGGTGAGAGGACTGACCCTTGTGGCACCCCACAAATAAGGTGCCTCGAGGTCGACCTCTGCCCTCCTGCCAACACAAACTGCGAATGGTCAGAGAGGAAGGAGGAGAACCACCGAAACACGGTGCCCCCTATTCCTAACCCCTCCAGCCGGTGCAGTAAGATACCATGGTCGATGGTATCAAAAGCCGCTGAGAGATCTAATAGGACCAGGATAGAGGAGCAACCTCTGTCCCGAGCCCTCCAGAGATCATCCACCAATGCGACCAATGCCGTTTCCATGCTGTATCGAGACCTGAAGCCCGACTGGAATGGATCCAGATAGACAACTTCATCCAGGTATCGGGGTAATTGTGGCGCCACCACACTCTCAACAACCTTTGCAACAAAGCGAAGATTGGAGACTGGACGATAATTTGATAATATAGCCGGGTCCAGGGAAGGCTTCTTGAGGAGGGGCTTCACAACCGCCTCTTTCAAGGCGGCGGGAAAGACACCCTCACTCAGAGAAGCATTTATAATCCCCTGGAGCCAGCCTCGTGTAACCTCCCGGGAGGCCAGTACCAACCAGGAGGGACACGGGTCCAATAAACATGTGGCAGCATTAAGCTTGCCCAGAATCCTGTCCACATCCTCAGGAGCCACAGAGTCCAACTCTTCCAGATAAGGATTTCAAGACCTGCCCCCGTCTCCTCCCCTGGATCTACCCAATCGGAGTCCAGGCCTTCCTGAATCTGAGCGACTTTATCATGCAGGAATTGTACAAAATCCTCAGCTCGACCCTTTAAGGGATCTTCCCATACCCCCACCTGAAGTAGGGAGCGGGTCACCCTAAACAGCACAGCTGGGTGGTTCTCTGCAGATGCAATAAGAGTGGAGAAGTAGCTAGACTTCGCCGCTCTTATCGCCACTAGGTAGGTCTTAATATAAGATCTCACCTGTGTTCGGTCAGATTCAGATTGGCTTGTCCTCCAATCGCTCTCCAGGCATCTTTTCCGATGCTTCATCTCTCTCAGCTCCTCGGAAAACCAAGGAGCTAGATGAGATCGGCATCGGGTCAGAGGCCGCAAAGGCACAATGTGGTCCAAGGCCCCAGTAGCCACCCTGTCCCAGGTGACCACCAGGTCCTCAGTCGAGTTGTGAGCCAGAGTCTCAGGAAATGGCCCAAGCTCCATCAGGAACCTTTCGGGGTCCATCAGGCGCCTGGGACGGAACCATTTGGTTGGTTCTGTCTCCCTGTGGTGGGTGGAAGTGACTTGAAAGTCCATGTGAAGGAGAGAATGATCAGACCATGACAAGGGCTTGATGTCTATATCCCCTATTCTTAGATCATTCAGCCACTGATCAGAGACAAAAATCAAGTCCAGAGTGTGATTCCCCAAGTGGGTGGGGCCTTGAACTACCTCGGTCAGGTCCATGGCCGTCATGGAAGCCATGAACTCCCGAGCCGTCTCCGACATCTCACCAGCGGATGGCAGGTTAAAATCCCCCATAACAATAAGTCTGGGGGTTTCCACCGCCACCCCGGCTATAATGTCGAGCAGCTCAGGCAGGACCGCTGTTACGTGGCAGGGAGCCAGGTACGCAATCAGTAGGCTCATCTGAATCCCCCAACCCCACTTCACAAGGAGGGACTCACATCCGGCTATCTGAAGAACAGTGGCCTCCCTCGGGCAAAGACTTTCTCTAATGATTGCTGCCACTCCCCCACCCCTTCCCTGAGTCCTTGGCTGATGGAATGCACGGAAACCTGGCGGGCACATTTCCACAAGGGGAACTCCTCCCTCCTGGCCTAACCAGGTCTCCGTAATCCCTGCCAGGTCAGCACCCCTCTCTGAAATAAGATCATGAATGAGGGGGCCTTTATTTACCACTGATCTGGCATTACATAACATCAGCCGTAGATCCAGGATCTGAGACTCTGAACAACCCGGGAAATGAGCAGTGCTTTGGGGGTCGGAGTGGGCAATCGCTCGTAAACAACGAGTGCGCACTCCCGAAACATAATATGGCCCCCTGCAGCCGTCATATCTGCCCCTCCCACTTACTATACTAATGCCCATCGCTTCATCCCCCTGCATCCTTGTCAGATTTCTGTCCCCATCCTCCCCACCATGATTATCAGACCCATTACCCCTTTCAGTGGATTTATGGATCCCCCCAGATCCATTCCCACAATCCCTCCCAGAACCCCTTAAAATAGAACTTAAAGATTTATCTAAAAACCCCCAAAGCCATCGGTTTTTTGCAAACCACCTCTCAGGGTTCCAAAACCCATCCTCAAGGGTGGCCCTTGATAACTGAGACGGCCAGACATGCGAGAGGGGGGAATCTCGCAGTGCAAGGAGCTCTGCAGTTGAATACATCAAAGATAGGAGCGAGTTGAAGGAGATGAAGGATCATTTTCTTCTAAGAGTGTTAGAGATGGTTAAGACAGGTAATTTAAAATAAGGGAGGAAATAGATGTAAAAGGGAGACCAGTATGTTACAAATGTCAATACATCGGAACACATCGCCCTCTCACGACAATGGGAAGTCTTGCGGTTGTAGTAAGTCCATCCAAAGGAGGTGGGGATAGAGGTCTCAAAGGGACGTCCTCTCACAGCAACCAAACCATTTGAAACAAACAAAGAGAAGGTGGTCTATCTCCCCATAATCCAAGACTCTCGATGTCTGTATCTCCTCCAGTCCTGATATCAGCGAT
Organism: Pantherophis guttatus; assembly: GCF_059756535.1. NCBI lineage: Eukaryota > Metazoa > Chordata > Lepidosauria > Squamata > Colubridae > Pantherophis > Pantherophis guttatus. The sequence goes on from NC_142066.1 coordinate 104,457,761, forward strand.
GGCCGAGGATTAGATCAAAAAAGCAAGGCAGAGCCACTGGACAAAGTATTTAGGGTTAAATAATCAGGGTAATCTTGGGGGAATAGGTGGTAAATAAAGCTGCAGATTGATCTAAGATTGCAAGTTAACACTGAGTGGTCGTAATAGATCTAGATCTGATAAAGGAGAGAGGGACAGTTGAGGGGGAGAGTAAGTCATCATCTCCTGTTTGTAATCCTCAGTCCCTATCCATCACCTTGCTCAGGCTACTTAGTTCAATTAGTTTAATAAGTCCTCAGAGTTTCAAGAAAGAGGAATGCAACAGATCCCTAGAGGTTGAAGGGATCCTAACATTTATAGCCTTTGCAGCATTGCCCTCTCCTCTATTAACAACGAGGGCTTCCTTGCAGCCTCCTGGTGTTGCCGTCGCCATCGCTGCCATTAGCGCCATTCCCCTCGCCATTGTGGTAACCCCCCTTGCCATAGACATCATCGCCACCATGTTGCTACATGCAGCGCCTATTAGCCCAGGCATCATTATCAACACCCTATCTGGAGTCGCTGTTGCCACCGTCTCGCCAACCATTTCATCAGCTGTATTAGACTCAGTGGTTGACCCGGTCATGACAGCCAGGCTTTGATGTTGACATTCTCCCCACTGCCCTCAGTCTTTTTACTGACAAACAGCTGATCTTCGGGCTCGGCTCGGGTTTTATCCTTGGGCTCCATCCACAGCTCTATTGAGCCGAAAATACCTCAGCTTGCTGGGAGAGGGGTCTGTGGATGGTTAATTGACCCCCACACTCTTGAAAATGTCGAAACATCTCCCTCCTAGCCTCGGAGTTTCAGCTCTGAGCTGCCATTTTGTTTTGCAACTGTCAACGGAATCTTGTTGCTTGTTTGACAGGAACGCAGCTATCCATTTGTGCAGGGATCCAGAAATGCTGTAAGAGCTTAGTTTTAACAGTAGTTTGTCGTGTACCACTGAATTGAAGGCTTTGCAGAAGTCTATGTAAATTGCGTCTATTGCTTTACCCTGGTTGAGTTTTGTGGTCAAAATGTTTCTGCAGTGTAGGAGTTGCAGATTATAGGACAGATTTTTTCTGAAACCAAACTGCTTGTTAGAAACCAGGTTGTTTGACTCTAACTGGAGGGTGATGGATTGGTTTATAATTGATTCCATGACTTTACAGGTGATGCAACATAGTGAGATTGGTCTGTAATTTTCAACTAGGCTGAGGTCTCCCTTTTTGAAGATAGGAATAACCATGGCTAATGACCATAGATCGGGCAAGGAGGTGGTTCTGAAAGTATCTTATAGATTGTGCTTAGAGGTTCGGCTACAGAGTGGAAAGTTTTTTTTCAAGAAGTAGGCACATAATCCATCAGGGCCAATAGATAGAGATGGCTTTAGGTTGCATAGTGCCTTTTCAACATTATCTTCTGTAAAATCAATATGTAGGAGATCATTGCAATTAGTTGTGGTACGACTAGGAAATGTTGGGCAGAAGCCATTGCTGTTGACAAAGACTGAACTGAAGAATGTGTTGAAGATGTTGGCCTTGATGGTGTCATCATTACAGTCTTCTTCATTAGGCCCTTTTAGGGATGGGATAGTTTTTGAGCTTTTAAGTTTAGCATTTATGAAATTATAGAAGGGTCGGGTTGATTTCGAGTGTAACAGTTCTTCCTCCTGTTTGCAGTGGTAATTGGTGCATTCTGCCTTTATCTGATGGCATAAGGTTTTGTAGAGGCTTTTAAAGTTTGCTACGTAGCCAATTTTGTTTTTTCACCAAAGAGATTTTTTTTTTGATTGGAGCTTTCTTATTGTTATGGGTAATTTGTTTTTTGGTTTGAGGGTTACTAACCCTCAAACCAAGATGACTTCGAGCAGAAAGACTAGAACAACAAAACCCATCTACAAGTAATAATCTACAATAGAAGAAGAAATTAAATTAATGTCAATTAATATAAATTGGCTGAGTTCAGCAATAGAAAGGAAAAGGACTTTTAATAAATCAGAAAAACTACAATTAGATATAATTTGTTTATAAGAAGTTCACATTAAAAAACAAGACGTGAAAGTATTGGAATATCCTAAAATTGGGAAGCTATATACTTCTCTAGCACAACTAAAGAAGAGGGGAATAGCCCTTTATGTAAAAGAAACAATAAATGCTAAACAAATTTTTATGGATGAGGAAGGAAGAATTTTGATGGTGGAGATAACGATGAACAATAAATAGATACTAATGAAGAGGACTTTTATGGAAAACTTCATTAAAAAATAGCAGAATTGGGGTATGAAAATATATGTATTTTGGGGATTTTAATGCAATTGTGGATGTGGAAATGAAATAAAACTAGAAGGATTAAAAAAAACCACAAGGAAGACACTTCCAAAGGCTTTTTTTTAAATGGCGGAAGAACTAGTCATTCAAGATGCATGGCAAGAGATATATCCCAAGGAAAATCAATATTCATTTTATTCAAATAGACATATGTCCTGGTCAAAGAATATGATATGGATGACAGCGGAATTAAAAGCCAATATACAAGAAATAATTATAGAAATGAGTAATTGGGTGGACCACAATTTGATAAAAGTTGTATGGGAGGGACAGAAAAGAAAATCAAGATGGACAATGAACCAAGAAATATTTTTTAAAAAAGGAATGTATTTAATTTATGGAAAGAGAACGAGACTTTAAAGAAAACAGAAAAGAAGAAATATCATTACAAAATGTATGGGATACAGCTAAGGCATATATTAGAGGGTTAACTATAACATACAGAGCAGGGGTGAAATCCAGCAAGTTCTTACAGGTCCTGGAGAACTGATAGTGGAAATTTTGAGTAGTTCGGAGAACCAGCAAATACCACCTCTGGCTGGCCCCAGAGTGGGGTGGAAATGGAGATTTTGCAATATCCTTCCCCCAGGAGTGGGGAGGAAATGGAGATTTTGCAGTATCCTTCCCCTGCCATGCCCACCAAGCCACGCCCATGGAACTGGTAGTAAAAAAAATTGGATTTCACCACTGATACAGAGGAAAACAGAAGAAAAAAAAAGAGACAAAACCAAAGGACATTAGGACCAAAGGACAAAAAGACCCACAAAAAAAGAATATAAAGAATCAAATGGATTAACAAAGCATAAGTTGAACCTAATAGATAAAGAAGAATTAGCATGGAAAATTAAAAGTGTCAAACAAAACTTCTTTGAGAATGCAAATAAACCAGGAAGATGGCTGGTGTATAAATTGAAAAAAGAAAAAGAAAAGAAATTGATACATAAACTTGTGGACAACGAAGGAAATACTCACCGTCAAAATGAGGATAAAAAGAAAATGATTCAAAACTATTATAAGAATTTATATGACCAAGAGTTATTTGCAGAAGAAAAAATAAAACAATACCTAGAAAAAGTGGAACTACCTAAAATACCCGAAACAGTGAAAGCAATGTTAGACAAATGTATATCAATGATGGAATTAACAGAAGCATTCAAGAGACAAAAGAATGGGAAGACACCAGGTCCAGATGGATTACCAGTAGAATTATACAAAGACTTGCAAGATACTTTAAGTATCCCAATATTGGAAGTATTTAATGAACTTTTGTTAGAGGCAAAGGTACCAAATTCATGGATGGAAGCATACATTACCCTTTTACCAAAAGAAGATGCAGATTTACAACAAATAAAAAACTACAGACCATTGTAAAAAAAATTTTTAAAAATTTGATTTATATGCCGCCCTTCTCCGAAGACTCAGGGTGGCTTACAATGTGCTCAGCAATAGCCTTCATCCTTTTGTATATTTATACAAAGTCAGCTTATTGCCCCCACAACTGGGTCCTCAATTTACCTACCTTAGAAAGGATGGAAGGCTGAGTCAACCTTGAGCCTTGGCGAGATTCGAACCCTGCAGTAATTGCAGGCAGCTGGTCTTAATAACCAGCTTAATAACAGGGTGCCTTAAACCCCTGTACTACCAAGGCTCTTTATGCAGATTATATAATATTTGCTTCAATAATTGCAGAAAGATTAAAACGATTTTTAAATCAATTTATACATTCAGACCAAAATGGTTTTTTACTCAAAAGACAAATCAAAGACAATATGAGAACAATCTTAAATACTTTGGAGTATTACGAAGTACATCCAGAGAAACAAATGGCATTGATATTCCTAGATGCACAGAAAGCGTTAGACAACATGAACTGGCAATTTATGCTTGCATAGCTAAAAGAGATGCATTTTGGGGGAAAATTTGTCAATATGATTAAGGCGATATATCACAAACAAACTGCAAAAGTGATGGTAAATGGAGACATGACTGAGAAGGTTAGCATTAAGAAAAGCACAAGACAAGGATGTCCCTTGTCACCACTATTATTTATGTTAACGTTGGAAGTTTTAAATAGAAATATTAGACAGAAAAAAAGGTATGGAAATTAAAAAGGAACAGTATAAAATACACACATTTGCAGATGACTTAGTTTTTATTTTGGAAGACCCACAAGAAACAGGGTCTAAACTAATAAAAAAAATAGCAGAAGTAGCAGGTCTGAAAATAAAGAGAAAACTTAGTTCCTAGTTAAAAATCTCACAGACAAGCATAAAAAAGAGTTAATGAAGAGAATAGATACTCAGATTATAAAGAAAGTAAAATATCTAGGGATTCAGTTGACAATAAGATGTATAATGATTAAGGAAGATAACTACCATAAATTGTTGAAACAAATCCAAATGGATCTGGAAAAATGGAAAAATCTGCAATTATCTTTGGTAGGAAGAATAGCTACAATTAAAATGAACATATTGCCAAGATTACTGCACCTGTTCCAAACAATTCCGATAAAATTGGGGGGGGGGAATTACTTCAAGGAACCTAATAAAATAATACATATTTGGCAAGGGGAAAAAGCAAGAATTAATTTTAAAATGTTGCAAGATACAAGAAGTAGAGAAGGTTTTGGATTATCAAATTGGGAATTGTACTACCAGGCTGCTGTATTAATGTGGATGAAAGAATGGATTGTACTGAGGAATACAAGATTATTGACGTTGGAAGGGCATGATTTACAATTGGGTTGGCATGCTTTCTTGTGGATGAAAGTATTTACATGGATACTTTTGAAGACATTACATAAGGAATGCATTAATATTAATATGGGAGAAATTAAAGAACAACATTATTTGAGGATACCAGTTTGGCTTTCAGCAATGGAAGCATTGATTCACCCAAATGTTATTAATGTGGGAAATATTGTTAGATATAAAGATATTTTGAATGAAAAGGGGGAATTTAAAACTAAACAAGAAATGAGTGAGAAGGGATCGATATAACATGGTATTCACAAGTGCAGATACATTCTAGATATGAGAGATGCTAAACTATATGGTTTCTACTGTCATTTACTGTCTACATGGTTTCTACAGAATGATATAAAATACTAACAGGAACAGAAGAAAGATTTATAAAGAAATTGTATAGCTACTTATTGGGTATAAAGTTGGAAGAGGAATAAATTAAGAAGACAATGATAGTGTGGGTGAAAAATTTTGGTTACTGTTGCAATTTTTTCAGGATCAGACTCAATAATAATAATGAGAGTTAGAAGTTTAAATATATTTCTCTTTAATTATAATAGGCATTCTATATTCACTGAATATTCACAGATAGAAGCAAAGAAAATGGTGAAGGTGGCTCCTTATATATACAAAGGGTGGAGCCAAGAGTGGGAGTGGTGAATTATGAATACATTAAGAATCAAAGAATAAGTTAACCCCTGATATCCCATATATACATTATTTACACATTAGGGAATAAGGCATTTACATCTGACAAATCCCCCTCTAAATGCCGGTTCGCTATACAACACCAATTACATTCAGATTCAGGACAATATAAGACATACAATTTGGAAGTTAAGTATTTGTGCTGTTTAGAAGGTAAAGGCTTCGTCAATATGTCAGCTAATTGTTCAGAGGTATCACAATGTACTGCTTTGATAAATCCATCTTGAGACAATTGTCTCACATGCTTAAATTTTATATCTATATGCCTGGATCTTTGTCCAATGGCATCGGATCTAGATATTTCAATGGCTGCTTTATTGTCTTCATGCATAACAAAAGGCAAAGCAGGTTTTTTCCAAACATCTGAAATTAAATCATTAAACCATACAAGGTTATTTGCAGCTTTGGATAAACAAACATATTCCGCTTCTGTGATTGAAGTGGCTACCAGTTCTTGTTTACCAGTGTACCAGTAAACTGGACAGTCATTTAACAGAAAAATATAACCAGAAGTACTTTTTCTGCATGATATATCTCCAGCCCAATCCGCATCTGCGTAACATGTAAGTTTTGGTTCTTTATTATCACTAGGTTCTAATACTAGGCAAAAGTCTAATGTACTTTTCAGATATCTTAAAATTCTTTTGACAGCTTCCCAGTGATACACTGTTGGTTTGCTAACGTGCCTTGATAATAAATTGAGTGGTAATGCAATATCTGGCCTAGTCCAATTAGATATATAAAGAAGTGAACCTATGACTGATCTATAAAATGTATTATCCTTGAATTCAGGGGAAGATTCATCAGTATTTCTAAGGAAATCAGTTTGCATAGGAGTGTCACAGGGTTTGGCATTGTTTAAATTGCATTTGTTTAGAAGTTCAATAATCTTATCTTTCTGAGTAAGTTTGAATCCCCTTTTAGTTTTGTTAATTTGTACACCAAGGTATTTGTTTACTTTACCTAGAGATTTCAACGAGAAATGTTCATTTAGCTTGTTTACAAAGATTTCTCTTCTCTCTTTGTGTTTTCCTATATATAAAATATCATCTACATAAATCAATACAAATTCAATGTAATCATCACTCTTTTTGACAAAGAAACAGTTATCAGCAGTGGTAGCGTTGAAATCCATGGTCTTAAGTACTTTTACCAAGCAATCGTACCATCTTTTGCCAGATTGCTTTAATCCGTATAAACTCTTGTTCAATAGCCAAATTTCATTTTTATTAGTGTACTGACTGTGAGGTGCTCTTACATATATTTCCTTATCTAGTTTTGCGTGTAGATACGCAGTCTGTATGTCATATTGAAATACATCAAGATTGAGTGCGGATGCTACTACTAGAGCTGTTTTAACACTCTCTGTTCTTACTGTGGGGGAGTACGTGTCAGTATAGTCCTCCGGATATTTTTGTGCATAACCTTGTGCAACCAATCTAGCTTTGTATAGGGTATTGCCTCCTTCTAGGTTCTTAATCTTATAAATCCACCTGGTACCAATAATAGTTTTATCTTTAGGTGCAATCGCAGGTGTGAATACATTTAATCCTTGCAAACTTTCCATCTCTTTTTTCATAGCTAGTTCCCATTTTTCCTTTTCTTCACGAGGGAGTTTTAATACTTCCTCATATGTATTAGGTGTTATTTGTTCACCATCCATATGCATTATGTAATCTCTGTATTTATTTGGTATTTGATTTCTGTTGTTCCTAATAGCTCTTTCAGGTTTGCTATGGTAGTCATGCAAATATCTTGCTTCCTTTTTTGTTAATGTGTCTGTCTTTATTTTGTGTTGACTATTTGTCCATGTTTTGGTTTTGTTTTTATTTTTGTTGATATTTTGATTTTCTATTGTCCCTTCCTCACGAGATTTTGTATCTTTGCATTTATTTGGAAATATTTCATTAAGATGTAATTTAGACCAGTTGGCCTGTTCATGGAACACAGCTGTTCTGGAAACTATAAATTTGTTATTATTATCAATGAATCTGTACCCTTTGGTGCCAGTTTCATATCCCATAAATCTTAGTCTTCTGGATACGTTTTCTCCCTTTCTTCTCAACTGTTTAGGTATGTGTACGTCTGCAGTGACCCCAAATATGTGCATGTGTGCTAATTTTGGTTTCCTATTATACATCACCTCATATGGTGTCTTATTCACAATACTGGACCAGGTTCTATTTTGAGTGTAATTTGAATAATGTAAGGCTTCTGACCAAAATTGTTTGCCTAAACCAGCATCCTCTAATGTGCACCTAATCATGGTTTGTAATGTGGAATTCTTTCTCTCTGCAATCCCGTTCTGGAACGCAGAAAATGGACTAGACGTGTAATGTAGCATTCCTCTATCCTTTAACCATTGGGAGAATTCTTTAGACATGAATTCACATCCCCTATCTGTCATAATTTGTTTTATTCTGATATTATGTTGTGTTTCTATGCGTTTGTAAAATTCCTTAAATTTTTGAAAGGTTTCATCCTTGTGTTTTAATGTGTAAACAAAACCATAGCGACTGTAATCGTCTACTATTGTTAGGAAGTAACGTTTTCTATAAGTGATTGATGGAGTTAATGGGCCAACTAAGTCCATGTGTACTAAGTCAAAAATTTTGTTAGTTGATCTGGTGGATTTTTTTGGCCTAGGACTAGTTTTTAGTTTAGTAGATTTGCATACTGAGCATTCCAAATAATTTTCACAATTTTTTATTTTGACACCTTCTGCGTGTTCAGTCATTTTTTGTACTACAGGAAAACTTGCATGTCCTAACTTCCTATGTAAGATATGAGCACACTCGTCATGAATTGGTTTACCTATTTTTGGTTTCTTCTCATTGTGTGTATCTGTGTGGTCATGAGATATTTTACATTCATCATTGTCACTGTTACTAATATTTTCATCATCTGCCTCAATACAATCTTCCATATTTGAATCAATGTTATGTAACCATCTTTCTTTTGTTATCAGATAGGGTAGGCCTCCTTTAATCATCACAGTGCCTACATTTGTTTTATTCTTCTCTAAAGTTGCTTTTCCCTTTGAGAAAACTATATTGATGTCAGAATCTCTGCTTAGTTTTATGGCACTTAGTATGTTATGAGGTATTTCTGGTATTAACAATACCCCCTCTATTTTTCCTAGACCAGGCAAGGTCACATTCCCTCTGCCTAATACTTGAACTTTTTCTTGATTAGCTACCTTTATTACAAACTTATCTTCTGTAAATGAAGACAATATATTTTTGTTATTAGTGGTGTGATTAGTTGCCCCAGAATCAATAAGCCAATTATTGTTCTCATTTTGTTGCGTTTTAGTGCTGTCTTGTTTATTTAGTCCATTCAGTGAACCAGATTTTCTCTCTTTTGAATTTTCTCTGCCCCCTCTACTTTCTCTGTAATTTGGTGGGCTTCTATATTTATGTCTATCTGTGGAAGACTGTCTATAATTGTATTTATTCCTATATTCTGACCTATGTCTTTCCTTTGAAATTTTGGGACAATCTCTTCTATTGTGTTCCCTGGACCCACAATTGTGGCATTTAAAAGTTTCATTATATTTTTCTTGGAAAGCTACCTTCCTAAAAGATTTGTGTTCTGTGTGATTGCTATAACGATTTTTTCTTGAATTGTCTTCTGCTATCAATTTGTTAGACAGACTTTCTATTGATAAATATCCTAGATTGATGGTGTCTAAGTGTGACATAAAACTATCCCATGATGAATCAAGTGAGTTGATAATAACACTTTTCATTGTTTGATCTGAAATCACTTCCCCCCTCAAATGCAGTTCAGCTCTTATTTTGTTTAAAGATATTAAATGCTCACTTATGGAAACCCCTGGTTTTACTCTGGAAGAAAAGAAGTCCTTAGACATTCTTGTGGTGGTAGCTACACTATCGCTGTGAAACAAATTAAACATGCATTGAATTATTTCTGAAACAGTTAGATTTGGTTTGATGCTATGATACATTGCAGGAGACACGCTAGATATTATTAAGAAAAATGCCTTATGGTGTAAACAATCTATTTTTAAAGTCCAAGGTCTTCTTGGGGGACTAGTGATAAAAAATAGTAAATTTTCTTTCATAAAGACAACCTGGAGCTGTTGATACCATTCTTGCAAATTAATGCCATCAACCCTAAGTTTTAGGAAGTCACTGGGTAAGTTTCCCACATTATTTTGTCCATTACTTACAACCTGAGGTAGTCCGTGGTCTCGCAAGTGTAGGAAATTGCAAAACGGCATTGGGATGCTCGCAACGAGTCTGCGCGGTTCTCTGGCCAGTTCAAGTCTTTCCGGACCGTCTACGTAGTTTCGCACATGCGCATTGTTCATTTCTTCTTTGGCGTCGTCGTGGAAGGTTCTCTCCATTGTAGCTCGCTCGCTCCGTTCCTCTTCAGACGAGTCGGTCTCTGGCTCGGTCTTAGGAGTTCTGATGGCGGCGTTTTGGGTGCGTTGGCACTTGCTTCGGTTTGCGGTGTAGGGCGGAATCGACATGGCTCTCTGGGCTCGGGCGTCGTCGCTCTCGAAGTCAGGATGGGAGCGTGCATGTCTTGAAGTATCGGCTTGTTCGCTTGCTTCTTCGTTGGCGCTTTGGAAATTTTTAATTTTGGCCCAAATGCAGCAAAAAGCGTCTTCATTGCTGACTTTACTTGGGATTTCGTTAAGTCGTCTTCATTTTCTGATTCTGGCTCTTCCGAAGAGTTTGAATCCTCCTTTTCACTTTCGTTGTCTGATAACGTTTTTCGCGCCAGAAATTTTGAACTGAGCATTTTGATTGGCTCTGCTTCGCTCACTTTGGAGGCTTGTTGAAACCAAGATGGCTGCCATTCAAAATTTCGCGCGGGATCACATTTTTTCTTTTTCATAACGACTTTCTCTGTAGTCATATCACTCACAGTTTTTTGGTCTTTGGGTTTCTCTTTAGCGATGTTTTTCTCTCTCGCTGCTCCGCTGTTCTTCAGCATTTCTTGGAGGTTCGCGATGAGGCTTTCATCATTCTTCTGGATTTTTAATAACTTCAATATCTCTGACCTGAGTTCGTTATTTTCTATTTCGATTTCCTCCTGGCCATCATTTTCATTTATTAATTCTTCTTCTTCAGTGGTGTATTCTTCGGATTCTCTCGAAATCGCGTTTGTGGATTCGTTGATTATTTCTTGTTCAGTTTCTATTTCTTTGCTGTAGGCCCTGGTGTTGGGCCTATCTTTCTTAGACATTTTTAGGTATTTATTGAGTCAATTAACCATCCTCTGCTACCAGTTTGTTGCAATTTTTTCAGGATCAGACTCAATAATAATAATGAGAGTTAGAAGTTTAAATATATTTCTCTTTAATTATAATAGGCATTCTATATTCACTGAATATTCACAGATAGAAGCAAAGAAAATGGTGAAGGTGGCTCCTTATATATACAAAGGGTGGAGCCAAGAGTGGGAGTGGTGAATTATGAATACATTAAGAATCAAAGAATAAGTTAACCCCTGATATCCCATATATACATTATTTACACATTAGGGAATAAGGCATTTACATCTGACAGTTACACGATAGAATTAGATAAGTGGCAGAAACTGTGGGATAGGAATTATAAATTAACAATGTCGATTGCGTATAAAGAGAACTTGTATAAGATGTTTTATAACCTTGCACTGGCGAGGTTAGCAAAGATATTTAAAGCTAAATGTTGGAAGTGCCACCAGATACCTGGATCTTACTAACATATGTGGTGGACATGTGTAGAAGCCAAAAATATTGGACAAAAATAAAGACATGGTTAGAAAAGATGATAAAACAATGCACTGAGTTAAAACCAGAAATATTTTTGCTGGGGATTTTGCCCAAAAGTTATAATAAAGAGAATACTTATTTAATTATCCATGTTTTAACTGCAGCTAGAACTGTATTTGCACAACATTAGAAAAGTGAAGAGATTCTATTGATGAGAAGGTGACTAGGAAAATATTAGAATATGCAGAAATGAACAGATTAACACTAGCAATTAAGGAGAAAGAACAAACTGAATATTGTATGATATGGGAAGTATTCTATCACTGGTTAGAGAGTAAAAAGAGAAACTGGAAATAAAAGGAGAAGATTAAAGAAGAATAGAAAATATGTTAAAATAGAGATATAAATAAGATGATAATTTGTTAGTATTATGAAGATGAGGATAATTATGTATAATGTTATTATTGTATTTACACTAGAAGACATGTTATGATGAAAAATGTTATAATGTTTAATATACTATAATTTTAAGATCAGAGAATTAATATGAATGTGAATGATGTAGTAAATGTTGAAGGTTGTTGCACAGATATTTGAATCCAGACGACACACTGTTTAAGGAAAGATGGAATGTATATATATATATATATATATATATATATATATATATATATATATGCGATATTTTTGCAATCAGGGTTTTTTCCTATGTTGAAAGATGTTAAAATGGCCATGGTGGGATGAAATCTCTATTCATCACTTTCAGACCTGTCAGACATTTTATGTTGTTTCTTCTGTGACTTATGGGAGACTGGGATAGCACTATTTCGGCCTTTTTAGACCTCTTCAGCCAGACACACCCATATTTTGTGACTCCTTGTATGGATTGGAAGGATTTAAAGTGGCTAATGATGCCGCTGTGGTCTGACTTCTGGTTTGTGGTCGTGCTTCATCGGTGTGGGTTTGCTTTTTGTGTGGATGTGTGGTGGTGACATCCTGTGTGGTTTTCGTGAGTGTAGGTCTGATGTCATTCTTTGTGTTAGGGACTCATTTGTCAATGAGGGCGGGTTTCCAAATGGCTGGTAGACGGGAGGTATCATCTCGTTTATTCATGCTGTGTGGGCGTTTTTCTATCTTGATGGCTTCTCTGATTATTCTGTTGTTAAAGTATTCAGTTTTGGCGATAGTTCTGGTCTTTTTAAAGTCAATATCATGTCCTATGGCTTTAAGGTATTGGACCAGGGAAGAAGTTGGTTCCTCTTTTCTGATTGAGTTCTTGTGTTCTTCAATGCGTGCACTTATTCTTCTGTTGGTTTCTCCGATGTATGTGGTGGGGCAGGCGGTGCATGGGATTTCATATACTCCTTGATTTTCTAACTCAATTTTGTCTTTGGGGTTTCTTAGGATGGTGGATATTTTTTGGTTTGTGCAGAATGCTGTCTTGATGTTGTGTTTGTGGAGGATCTTGCTGATTCTGTCTGTGGTGCCTTTTATGTATGGGAGGAGGGCTTTGCCATTTTCTTGTTCTCTGTCTTAGGTTTTAGTGGGGGTTTCTTTTTGGATTAGGTTGGTAATCTTATTTCTTTGGAATCCGTTGGATGTTAGTACATTAGTGAGAGTGTATAGTTCAGTTTTTAGGTGTTGTTCGTCAGCTAAGCGTTTTGTTCTGGAGATGAGTGTCTTGGCTACAGAGTTGATCTGTGCTGGGTGGTGGTGTGAGAGTGCGTGCAGATAGCAGTTTGTGTGTGTTTTCTTCTGGTAAATGGTGTGTCCTAGTGAGCCATTGGATTTTTTGTAGACTAAGACATCCAGGAAGGAAAGTTGGTTGTTAGCTTCTGTTTCTATGGTGAATTGTATTTTGGGGTGTAGGCTGTTGAGGTGTGTGAGGAAGTTGTCCAGTTTTTCTTTCCCGTGTGGCCAGATTATGAAGGTGTTGTCTACGTATCTGAGTCAGAGTTTGGGTTTGTGATCCGATTTTTCTAGAGTTTGGGTTTCAAAGTGTTCCATGTAGAGGTTTGCAATGATAGGTGAGAGGGGTAATCCCATGGATGTTCCTTCTATTTGTTTGTATCTTTGTCCATTATAGATGAAGTATGTGTTGGATAGGCAGTGGTTGGTCAGATCTAGGATGTGCTTGGGAGGGTTATATTTGTTTTGGATAGCTGTCAAGGCTTCTTTGATTGGCACTTGGGTGAAGAGGGATATGACATCGAAGCTCACAAGTAGGTCGCTGTGCTGTAAGTTTGTTTCTTTATGATCTCTATGAACTGGAATGAGTTTTTTATGTGTGAGGTGATGGATTCTGCATAGGGCTGTAGTTGTTTGGCGACAAATTTGGCTAGGTTTTGTAGAGGTGAGCCTATGGAGCTGACTATGGGTCTAAGTGGGGTTCCTTCTTTGTGTATCTTGGGGAGACCATCGAGTTTTGGGCATCTGGATGATTTCTCTCTGGAAATGATTCTTTGTTGGATCTCTTCGCTGATGGGGGAGGCTTTTATTTCGGAGCTAGTGGTTTTTTCCAGGTAGGTGGTGGGATCTGTGTTTAGGGGTTTGTATGTGGAGTCTTGGAGTAGGTTGGTTAATTTGGTTTGGTAGTCAGATGTGTTCATAACCACCGTGGCGTTTCCCTTGTCTGCTGGTAGAATTATTATGCTGGTGTCTTCTTTCAGGTTAAGTAGTGCTGTCTGTTCCTCTTTGTGTAAGTTGCTTTTGGGTGGCTTGCTGGTGCAGAGGATGTTGGTGATTTCAAGTCTGAGTCTGTTAGCGTCATCGGGGTTGATTTTGGTCAGGCTTGTTTCAACTCCGCATATAATGGTTTCAGTGGGGATGTGTTTGGGAGCGACTGCAAAGTTGAATCCTTTGGAAAGGACATTGGTTTCGGCTTTGGTGAGGATCCTATCTGAGATGTTATGCACTGTTTGTTTCATGTGTGGCTGTGAGGGGGGAGGGGTTTGTTTCTGGCGTTCTTGTAGTCTTCGGAATTTGTTGGTGTGTGTGTCTGTCTTGAGGGTGGTCTGTGTTTTGGCTCTCCAGACGGCGAGTTCTTTGGATTTGTCCCAAAAGTGCAGGGTGGATCTTGTTGCTGAGTTTGAGGTGAAGTGTGAGGAGATCTTTGTTGATTCGGTCTAGGCACGACCACGAACGCAAAGCCAAACAACAGCAATGTAGCTCACCAGCTCAAATCCCCCTGCAACTCAGACTAACACGAGCACAACCAAGCCCCCACCTAAACAGAACACACCCCCATCCAATCAGAGCACAGCCAACCCCCATCCAATCAGAGCACAGCCAAGCCCCCAACCAATCAGAACACACCTCCACCCAATCAGAACACAGCCAAGCTCCCACCCAATCAGTTCACACCCCCACCAGCAGTTAAAAGGAAGAAACAGCTGCAATCTCACATTGCTCCTAGAAGCACGAAGCCGAAAACACCAGCCTGAAGATGACGAATGAGACTTCGTCGAAACGTCGCCAAGACACTTCCAATTTTACGTGGGAGAAAACCCGAATAACCAAAGGCCTACATACAAATACCCATGAAAACCTCAGAAAACACACACACACACATATATATATGTTTTTCCTCTAGCCAGGTATACACATACACACACACACACACACACATATATATATATGTTTTTCTTTTAGCCAGGTTTTTCCTATGTAATCAAAATTTTTCTACAGCCCTAGCTCAGTAGAGTCACATCCACTCAATTCTGGGCTATTTTTTTCTTCTTTCTGGCATATATATAAAAGAAAAGAAAGAAAAGTTATATGATACAGAAAATAAACCTATGGGAAAAAATAACACAATATATGGAAGAAGCCAACTTACCCAAAGTCCCAGAAAACTTTAAAACTATACTAAATAGGAAAGTAACAACGGAGGAGCTAACAAAACTGATAAAAAGACAGAAAAATGATAAAACTCCAATCCCAGATGGGCTACCAGCAGAATTTTATAAAAGTTTTGCAGACACATTAAGCTTGCCACTGAAAGACGTTTGTAATGAACTGCTATCAGAAACTAAATTACCAAACACATGGACAGAAGCAAATACCAAAAGAAGATGTAGATTTGACACAGATAAAAAACTATCGACCAATATCCTTACTAAGGATATAAAATCTTTGCATCATTAATAGCAGAGAGACTGAATTTTTTTTTGACTGAATTTATTCACCCAGATCAAAATGGCTTTTTACCAAAAATAAAGTACAATAACTCTTTCCAGGTCACCCATGCCTGAACTGCCCAGAGAACCCTCCTCTTCCACAACACTGGCTGAGTGGATGGAGTCACTGAAAAAGGGCTGGGAAAACACTAAAAAAGCACTAGCAGAAGCCTCTGAGGCATATAAAAAACAAGTGGATAAACACAGATCTCTTCAACCTCCCTTCCATGTGGGAGATTGGGTTATCTATCAACCAAATTAGTGGTGGGTTGCTACCAGTTCACCCCATATCGTGCGAACTGGTAGCGGCGGTGGCGGGAGGCTCTGCCCACCCACCCAGATGTCTCACATGCCACGAGCGAACCAGTAGTGACAGTATTTGAAACCAACTACTGAACCAAATACATAAGACTAAAGCTGCCTAGCAAGAAGCTGGGACCCAGGTTTTTAGGTCCATCCCCAATAGTGAAAGTAATTAACCCAGTGACAGTTCAACTTAACCTCCACCGCATTCTAGGGAAAGTGCATCCCATTTTTCACTGCAGTCTGCTGAAGCCAGCCATAGAGTCCAGATTAAGACTGCAGGCTCAACCACCCCCAAGCCTATGGTGGTGCAAGGGGAAACCCATTATGAAGTAAAAAAGGTTTCAGACTTCAGATTGTATAGGGATCGATTACAATATCTAGTACCATTGGAAGGGGTACCCTTTGTCTGAAGCTACTTGGGTTAAGAGCTAGGATGTGAAAGCAGACAGGCTAGTAAAACAATTCCATGATAAATACCCTGATAAACCAAAGTGGCCCCCTGGGGGGGAAGAGGTGGTTAGTCCTTTGAAGTAACCCCCTGTTTTACTCTTGTTGCAGGACACGATCATCTTTTTTTTAAAAAATTAAATAAATTTTATTAATTTTTCCAAGTTAAAATCAACATAAGACAAAAACATTGATTATACATAAAAACAAAAACTATACATTCCCCTCCCTCCCTCCCCCATTCATAACACTAAACATACAAACACGTCTATCCCAGCAGATAATATTCCTGCCCTCATTAATAAATAATTATACCCACAACACAGAATAAAGTAAATAATCCCCAAATATGGTTTTCATACAATTATCTTTCAATCTAGATAAATATATCTCTCCTCATATTGACTTAGGCCCTCACTTCATCTCAATCCTTTTATTCAACCACTGATACCAACTATTCCAACTTTGAAAAAATTCAAAATCCTCTTTTTCTTTCAACATATACATCATTCTGTCCGCCTCAGCACACTTTAATACTTTATTTATAATTTGGGCACTAGCCAGTATTTCTTTTTCTTTCCACTGTTGGGCGAATGCTATTCTAGCTGCGACTAAAATATGTAGAGTGAGATACCATTTTTTCTTACTCAGCCCCTCTGAGTGAATACCTAGTAAATATATCTCAGGTTTCCATTGGAGGTCCACATTAATATTTTTCTTAATCCAATTCCTAATCCTTCTCAATACTTCTTTGCCATTATACAAGTCCACTATTGATGGAAATACGTACCTCAGGTTTTCCCACATTTCCAACATAATTCTGATGCACCCGGAAACATTTTAGCAATTTTTGCTGGTGGGAGGTGCCACCTATACAACATTTTATATGCATTTTCCTTGAAAGACATTGCCCTAGTCATTTTAATATTTTCCCCCCACATTTTTTGCCATATTTCTAAAGGAATCGAGTACCCAAAATTCCTCCCCCGGCAATCATAATATCTTTTACAACCTCGTCTCCTATCATTCGCTCAAGCAATTGTGCATACATTTTGGTTATGTATTTATGGTCCTCTCCCAATAATATTTTATCAAAACTCTGTTCCATCACATATATCCCATAATTATCTCTATCTCTCCTGTAACGAGATTGAACTGTAGCGTAGGTCCACCAATCTAGCCTGATTCCTTTGTCAGCCAAATCTCCCCTAGATCTTAATATCCCTTGAGCATCCACAAGATCTTTATATCTAAAAATTTTATCCTGTTTAAGAGCTGTTGCGTATGTTGTCGCTTCTATTGCTGAGAACCAGGTTGGAATCTTAGTATAGAATTTTCCTCTAAATATATCCCAGGTTTCCAGCAATATTCGCCTTAGATAATGTCTCTTAAAATACTTATACTGTTGCGCTTTCTCTCTCCATAGAAGTGCATGCCAGTCGTGTTGTAGGTCGTGCCGTTCTAAATTTAATAAAGGCCTCCTCTTCAATAACATCCAATCCTTCATCCAGGCCAGCAGTGAAGCTTGATAATATATTCCCAGCAGGGAAGGCCGAAGGCCCCCCTCCCCCCATGTTCTTGTAGCATTTTGAGCTTCACCCTAGGCCTTTTCCCCTGCCAAATAAATTTCAGCACGACTCGATCCAGACCTTTAAAAAACCTTTTATCTAACCTCGCTGGAGCTGATTGAAATAAAAATAGCCATTTAGGCAAAACATGTGTTTTAATTGCTGCTATCCGTCCCATCAAAGACAATTGTAAATTTTTCCACTTTTCCATGTCTCTTGCAGTCTGATCATATAATTTAACAAAATTATCTTCCTTAATTGTAGACAACCGGGCTGTTATCCAAATTCCTAGATATTTAATTTTATTTACAATTTGAACATCCAATCTAGATTCTAATATATCCTTCTGCATCTTTGGAATATTTTTGACCAATATCTTGGTTTTATCCTTATTCATTTTTAACCCAGCCTCTCTACCATATTCTTCTATCATCTCTATCAATTCTGGGCCCGACTCTAGAGGGTCTTCTAGAATGAAGACAAGGTCGTCCACAAATGTCTGTATTTTAAATTCCTGCCTTCATATTTTAAGTCCTTTAATTGCTGAGTTATTCCTAATTTCCCTGAGAAGAGGTTCCAGTGTCAGAATAAATAAAAGCAGGGAAAGCAGGCAACCTTGTCTCGTACCCCTACTGATTATAACCTCCTTTGTTTTTTCCCCATTAACTAAAACCCAGGCCATCTGGGCAGATGGTAAATTGTTTGTATCTCCTGTGTAAACTTTTTGCCAAATTCCATTTTACGAAGCTGGGATAACATAAATTCCCAACTCACGCTGTCTAATGCTTTATAAGCATCTAAAAAGAGAAGTGCCATCTGTTTGTCCGAATGGTGTTCATAATACTCAAGAGAATTTAATACTACTCTCAGATTATTTCTCAACAATCTTTGCGGTAAGAAACCATTCTGGTCTCTATGTACGAACTGATTTAAAAAAACCTGTAGTCTTTTTGCTAGGATGGATGCAAACAATTTATAATCAGCATTGAGCAAGGCTATTGGTCTATAATTCTTAATACAGGTCGTATCAGCCCCTTCCTTAGGAAGGAGAGAGATATACGTCTCTTCCCAAGACTTTGGCATTCGTCCATCATTCAGCACTTCATTAAAGACATCGCGCAAGTGGGTCCCGATCACTTCCCAAATTACATTATACACCTCTACAGGCAATCCATCTGTTCCAGGAGTTTTACCACTCTTCTGTTTTTTCAGACTTTCCTCTATTTCCCCCTCTGAGATATTTCTGTTCAGCATATCTCTTATCTGATCTGGTACCTCTGGCAAATTCTCTAGGAAACTGAATTGCTTTCGACTGGTGTCTTCTCTTTGATATAACTCCTGAAAAAATTTATCCGCCACTTTTTTTTCCCCCAGTACTGGCCACTAGATGACCCAATTTATCCCTTAACCATTTAATCTTTCTGCTTTCTAGTTCCTTTTTCATCTGCTTGACAACCATCTTCCCGCTTTATTGGCATATTCAAAATAATTTTGCTTTGCTCTCCGGATTTTTTGCACTAACTCAGCTTGGTCCAATAAATTCATAAGGTGCCTCACCAATTCTCTTGCTTCTTTCGCTATCTTATCTGTCGGTTCCTTTTATAATCTCATTTCCCATTTCTCCAACCTGTTTGCCCACTCTAGTCTCTCCTGCTTATCTTCCTTCCATTTTTTGGCCATATATTTAATCACGACCCCTCTCACCACTGCCTTAGCCGTGTCCCATATTATTTGTAAAGATGTATCCTCTCATCTATTTTCCTGGAAGAAAAGAGCCAGCTCCCATTTTAACAACTCCACAAAATCCTTATCCGTGCACAATTCTGCCCTCATCATCCATCGTCCTCTGCTGTGCTCTCCTTTCCAGACAAGCATTAAAGGATTGTGATCTGCCCAATCATTCCCTAAAATTTCAAATTTCCGTACCATTTCCCCTAATTCCAACGACATCCATATCATATCAATGCGGGACCATGATTTATGCCTGGGAGAGAAAAAAGTAAACTGTTCCCTTGTTGGATAAAAGTTCCGCCATATATCCTGTAGTGCAAATTCTTCCCTTAATTGATTCCAAATTGCCGGCAACGTCTTCCTACCTTTCTTTTTCACTCCCCCCCACTTTTCCAGATTTATAATCCTTCTCTCTATCCATTATAGCATTAAAGTCCCCCATAATACAAATATGTTCATATTCTAATTCTACCAATTTTTTATATACCCTTTTATAGAACTTCCTTTGATTACTATTAGGGGTGTAAATACCCACCAGCAAGATACATCTACCATACATTGTTACTTCAACCATTAACAATCTTCCCTCTTCATCTGAGTATATCTTTTTAGATTCTATATAAGTTTGAACATAAATTGCCACACCCCACTTCTTTTGGTCTGCCAGAGATATGTATAACTCACCCAATCATGAACATTTTAATATATCCATGTGTTTCTTTCTAACGTGGACCTCCTGGAGACATATTATACCAGTTTTTAATTTTTGTAATTTTGAAAAGATCCTATTTCGTTTTATTGGAGCATTTAGTCCATTAATATTAATTGAAATCAAATTTCCAATCTTCTCCATATCCTCACTTCGCTGTGGCTTTCGCCTTTGTTGTTTGTCTTGTTTCTTGTCGGGTTCCTGGGATTTCATCTTCATTTATATCACTCTTTCCTCCTTTTGTTGTCTCTTTCAGTTTCCTACCCTTTTCTCTTCTGTCATTCTTCTGGTTCTCGCAATTCTTTTGTTCCAGTTCTTCTTCACTACCGAGTTCGCTTGCATTAAACTGGTTTTCATAGAAATCATGTGCATCTCGAAGGTTCTCAATCTTCACTCTCTTTTCCTGCCATGCCATCATCAATCCCTCTGGGAGCAACCATCGATAAGGAACCCTATATTTCCTTAATTGTTCTGTCAAGAACTGGTATTTCTGTCTTTGCTCATGAACACATCGTGGGACCTGCTTTAATATCACAATTTCTCAGTCCTTATAAGTAATCTTATGATCCCTAGTGCTTTGATATAATTCTTCTCTTAACAATTTTTTACTAAATCAGATGTGTATTTCACGAGGTAATTTATTCCACCTGGCATAATTTGTACAGACTCGGTAGACCTCATCTATACTGCACTATACCAATTCCTTCTCTCTCCCAAGTGCACCAGCTATTATTTCCCTGATTATATCTTCAAGCTGCTCGTCTTTCACTTCTGTCACATTCTTAAATCTAAGATAGAAGGCAGCGCGATCCATCTCCAAATGAATTATCTCTCCTTCCAACTTAATGCTGGAGATGTTGCCGTGTGGGTGGGCACCGTTGAAAAGGTTAAGACCTTCTTCTTCATCACTGTGGACATAATTACAAGTTTCCACCGCCTACCCCATTCTTGCATACACTGGCTCTTTATCCAAAAGGATTACAAAGTAATTTCAGAGTCAAGAGCCAGAAATCCAATTTTCTACTCAATTCAATCCCCAAGAACCAGAAATCAAGTGCAATGTCTGAAAGTGAATCAGCCAAAAAAAACAACCCTTTCTCCTCTTTTCTTGCACAGTAAATTTCCAAGCCACCACAAGGTGGTGCTATTGCCTCAGTCTCAGTTAGATCAGCTCTTCCTACCTCTTGTCCCAGCGAAGCTCTTACTATTCAGCACTTCTGGAGAAACTCAAAAATGCAAGTCACAATGGCTCCTTACTCACTATCAAGTCCAGGTAAGTCCAGCTAAGTCTGATTCAAGAATATAGAAAGTCGTTCCGGTTGGTGTTGTCACGTCTCAGATGGGGAATTAGCAGGGCTCCTCAGAGCCCCGTGAAAAACCCTGTCTGTTAAGCCACCGCCGGCAGGTCGATGGACCTACCCTGTCCTGTAGGGACAGGGGGATAGAGACGGCTGAGAGGAACGGGCAGGTTCCTTGGGGCTGGAGGATTGCCCTCTGCGCCAGCGGTGGTGGATGCAGCAGCCATGACGGCTGCCCCGAGATCGTGACAATCAGAACAAAAGAATGTGCAGGAGGAGAAGCGGAGAGTGGAGCGGGGTGTTTGAAAGCCGGGTGAGTGGAATGCTGCCCAGGTGGGAACTGCCCGTAAAAGCTGGATTATAAATATGTATGCCCCAGCCTTAACAGCGGCTGAGAAATATTGGGGCAAAAAGACTCAAATGAATGGTGGAGAAAAGACCTGTTGTTAGATAGCGCTAATTACAGACTTCTTGAAAATGACTTTATTATAGATTTGGTCTTCTTTTTTCTTTTCTTTTCTTTTCTTTTTTCTTTTTCTTTTTCTTTTTCTTTTCTTTTTTTTTTTTTTGTGGCTAAATGAGACTGGATTATGTTTGAGAGAGAGAGGAAGAAGAAGAGGAAATAAATATGCTTTTAAAAGTAAAGACAAAAGACAAATGGAGATGGAAAAAATGGCTGCCAGCTGAGAGTGAAAGTGTAAATTCCAGACTGCTTGTTACTTGAAAGAGAAACTTTGTTGCTTGTTGCTTGTTACTAAAAGTGGATTATTTTGAGAAAAAATTCAAGAGGCTTGACTTTGGACATATAATCTGTGTAATGGAGGATTTATTGAAGATCAGAAAGAAGAAACTAAATGGAATAATGAAAACTGATTTAATAAGCGTGGCAACAAGAGGAAAAGGGCATGGCAACAAAAGAAGGACATGATGATATTATACATGGAATAGCCAATTCAGAATTAACTTTATAGAATTTATAACTTTGAGGACATTGAAATGGAAAATAAATATACTCAGAAAGATTGGAGAAAGAAAAAAAAATGGAATATATCATGTAACAAGATAACAAAATACCATAGTTTGAATCAAATGGATGTAATGGTGTCTGGGAGTTTGATGTTTGAATAATCTTAGGAGATACTTTCCTTCTTCTCTTTTGCTCTTTCTCTATTTTTTTTCTTTCTTTTTCCTTTTCCTTTTTTGTCTCTTTTCCCCTCTCTATTTTTTCTAACTCTTTTCAATTTCTCTTGTTATACTTCTATTCTCTTTCCTTTTTTATTTTTGCTTCTCTTTTCCTTTTTTTATTTTAACTATCATTAATATTGTTACTATTCTCTCTTTTTATTCACTATTATTTTATTAAAGTTGATTTTATGAATATACAAACAATTTGATTAGAAAAAAGAGTATAAATGATTGTAAAACATGATTTTTGGATGTCTCAATACTTTTTTAAATTTGGAATTTTAAGCTCTATTTACAGACCTAATAATTTAGAAGAAAATGTTTTTTAAGGTGCTGGACATTAAAAAGAATTATTTACAGATTTAATAATTATAGAAAATTGATTTTAAAGTGATTTAAAATATTGATACTTATTGGAAATAAGCATGGCATGGAGGAAAGCCTAGGAGAGAATAGGAGTTAAGAAATTTGTTGATATACTTTTTTATCTTAAATCAGTTAAAGATATGGAGGAGAATGGATTTAAAAATAAATATAAGTAATACATTGTGAATTAATTAATTGTAATTTAATTTAATTAATTAAAATAAAATGCTATGAATCAGTTAAACAAATGAAGTTAGGAGTGGAGGGAAGCATGATTCTGGAGAGCAGTGAAAGTAAAGCTGTGATCTAGTCTTACAAATAAGGTAGGAGTGGAGGAAAGCATCATACTGGAGAACAGTTAAAGCAAAACTGGGAACCAGTTAAAAATAAAAATAAGAGTTAGGAGTGGAGGAAAGCATGTGCTGGAAAACAGCTAAAGTAAAACTGTGAATCAGCCAATAGAGTTAGGAGTGGAGGAAAGCATAAGCTGGGTAACAGTTAAAGCAAAACTGTGAACTAGCCAAAAAATAAAAAGTTAGGAGTGGAGGAAAATATATCTGGAGAGCAACTGAAATACAGTTGTGAACCAGTTAAAAATAGAGGTTGGAGCGGAGGAAAGCACTGCTGGAAAGCAACTTTTTGAGCTGCAAACCAGTTTCATAATAGATTTAGGAGGAGTGAAGGAGATAACGTTGGTATGCAGTTAAAATTATACTGTGAACCAGCCTAAATAAGTAAAGTTAGGAGTGGAGGAAAGCATCGCTGGAAAGCAACTGATTAAGATGTGAACCAGCCAAAAAATAAACCTAGGAGGAAGTGGAGGAGATAATACTGGAGAACAGTTAAGCCAAATTGTGAACCAGTTAAATAAATAGAGATAGAAGTGGCGGGAAACACTGTTGGGAAATAGCTATTTAAATTATGAACCAGTTAAATATTAGACTTCAAAATAAAGTATTTGGGGAGTGACAAATTTTAGATGGAAATATTGATCGATTTAGAAATGATTAAGAGAGGAGGAAAATATTCTTTGTCAAGATTATGGATACTAGCTGCCGTTTAAGAGAGGTACAATATAGATTCGATGTAATGGGTCTTAGAAATTTCTTTATTTTATTTATTTGTATAATTAAATTTGTATACCGCCCTACTCCCGAAGGACTCAGGGCGGTGAACAGCCATAAAAATGAGGAATAGAAATGAGGAATATATATGAAATATTGATTGTTAAAATGACAAAGATTTGGAATGATGTCTATTTGGAAATAATTGTCTAGAATTTAGGGTGACATAATAGAATGATAAATGTTTAGAATAAGATTTTTTTTCTTTTCTTTTTTTAAGATGTAAATGGATAAAATTTCGAACAAAATTGGTTGAGGGAATGTGAGTAATTATATTTACTTTATACCGGATCAAATCCTTGCTCTAAAAAGGTGTATTTTATGTTTTATGTTTAAAAAAAAAAAAACTTTTCAAAAAAAAAAAAAGAATATAGAAAGTCCCAGGATTTTCCACAAAACACTTCAGTCACAGCACTCTTGAAAACACCCACGCCGATCTTCTCAAAAGGCAATCTTAACAAGTACAGCCTCTGCCGCCGCTTAATCACTCCAGCTTGTCAGTCGACTTGCTGCTTTCATTGGAACCTCCCACGCTCCCTCTCATCGGCTTTCCCTCGTACACACCTCTCCAAGCAGTCCGATCCCAGCACAGGTTCCTCTGCTTCACTTACAACATGAACTTCTGATGGAGTGGGGGGCAGGTGGCCTGTCAAGCCTGGAAGCCACCTTTTGGATTGGGCCTTCAGGCCTGTCATATTTACTACTGTAGGAAATTGGGAGGGAGGATTATATGGAGCATGGGTGATATATAGTGATAATAACATTCCTTTCTCAGAGAGTCAAGGACATCTTGCCCTACACCTGGTGGGCTGGAACTGGGAGGCATCTCCAGTTGGGACAGTGCTTTAATTGGACCATGTGATGGACATGTGGATTCTGGGCAGGGGCTTGGACTTTCTTTTGAGTGGGGAAACCCAGGAAACTTCAGATTAGAGTTTTCCCAGATGTACCAATATGACTGTCAGCCTCAGCTTGCCTGCTTCAGCTGCCATAAGAAATGGGGAGGGATTAGGTATGGAGCAAAGGGGGGAAGGGAGCAGGAGGGGGTTTGTCTTTGTAGGAGGGGACTTCGTGGGAATCGAAACTGTATTTTCAAAAGGGGACGGCTGACCAACTGTCTGGACATTCCTGATGGATGACGCTGCCAGACGTGTTGCCACCTGACCTTTGGAAGACCTTTGGGTTGGCTGAGGATTTATAAACACGAGGGGGGGAAGAAGCTTAGTAGATGCATTTCGCGCGTTTTGCTCACTTCCAGCTTAACTGGGTTGTTAATCATTTCTTATTCAGTAAAAGTACCAAATTCTTCAAAATGCTTGACTTTGGGGTTTTCTTTCCTGGATACTGAAGGAAGCATACCTGACATTAAGCTGGAAGTCACAACCAGTCATCCCGGACTAAAACTGAGGGGACTGTAAATCCAAACATGTCAGATCGGGGGAGTGATGGAGAAGAGAAAATGGGGGCAGCCAGTTCAACTGCCTTCCAGTCAGAAAAGGAGACTGCAGAATGGTTAGAAAAACTTCGTCTGGAGACGGAGGAGGCCAGATGGTCAAAAGGTGTGGGGAGATTGCCGGACTGGGGAGAAGAACCCCGGGGAGTGACAATTTCCAGACCCTGGAAAAGAGAGGCAGTGTGGATGCAACAGCACAAGGAACGCCTCATGATAGATCAAGCCTTGCAGCTTATCCGTAATGTGGAAGAAAGCAGAAAAAACCGTGAGTCTTTTGAAATTCCTGTGGAGAAGGGGGAAGCAGGCCCCCAGGGGGGGGCCGAAGAGACAGCCTGCGGGGGAGAGGAAGAGTTTGAGGAGGGAACATCCCAGGCTTCGGCAGCTCGAGGGAGAGATGCAGCCGGCCAGAGAACCCCAGCCTTGCAGGCCCCTCCCCGCAGACGAAAAAAGCCAAAAATCCCCCCCCTTCCTGGGAAGTTTGATGGGAATCCAAAAACCTTGGGATTTTTCCTGACCCAAGTGTGGAACCACATGGAGGACTGGGGGGAGGACTACGAAACAGAGGCGGCAAAAGTCAGAGGCGTCGCGAATGCCCTAGAGGGAGTAGCTGCTGAGTGGATGGTGGTTCTCCACAATAACAACTCCCCCTTGCTGAGAAATTACAACCAGTTCATGAGGGCCCTTAGAAGGCGTTTTGAAGACCATTTCGCCGAACGAAAGGTGAGACTCAGAATGAAGAGCATTCAGCAGGGCCGGAGGCCGGTGGCAGAGTATATCCAAGAGTTTCGTGAACTGGCACCCTATATGACAGGCTGGTCAGAAATGGCTCTTTTGGAGAGCTTCAAAGATGGATTGAATGAAGAGATATATCGAGACTGCAGGAGCATGGGGGTCCCCGATGATTTGGATAGATGGTACATAGTAGCTGAGGATGTGGAGATCGAGCTGAAATGGAGCGAACTCCGAGGAAGGCGAATGGGAGACCAGTCATCCTCTTTCTACCGTAAGGGACCACCCAAGATGACTGGCGGGAAAACCGAAACCAAACCCAAGTCAAAGCCCTTCACCTGTTTCAAATGTGGGAAGGAGGGTCACCGGGCGGCCGAATGTTTCTCCAAACCACCGCCAAAAGCCACCGGGACCAGCCAAAAGAAAGGCGATAAAATACCCGCCAAAACCCGCGGCACCGCCCTGAAAGGAGAAGTCGTTGAGTTCACTCCCCGGAACCAGGGTGAGTTGGGAACTCCGACCAACGATGACGACAGCGAGACGGACTCCGACTCTGACACCGACGAACGGGTGAGTCACACAGAAGAACCCTTACTCATCCCCGTAGAAGTAAGGGTGCCCTCCACAGGAACTCACGCGCAATTGTTAGCCCTGTTGGACTCTGGGTGCACTAGGTGCATAATTAGCCCCAAAGTAGTGGAGGAAATGGGACTGAGATTGAAAACTTTAAAAAGACCCATTGCATTTTGTCAATTAGACGGGTCGATTGCAGGAGGGGGCCCAGCTAGTTTTATGACCGAACCCCTTGAACTGCAGTTGGGGAATCATGTAGAGAAGCTCAGCTTTATTGTAGCACCTGGCATGGAAAGGCCCCTCATTCTAGGACTGCCCTGGCTTCGTAAATGGAACCCACGAGTAAATTGGAGAACGGGGGTCCTGCACATCCGTACGGCAGAACCTACTCGAAACCACTAGACTGGACTATGGACTGTCAGGCCGCTTTCGAAAAACTGAAACGCTTGTTTGCAGCTGAACCTGTGCTCAAACACCCCGACATAAACAACCTTTTGTAGTACAAGCTGATGCTAGCAACGTCGCCGTAGGAGCAATACTCTTGCAAAAGAACGAGAATGGAATATTACAACCCTGTGTTTACACATCCCGTAAACTATCCGAGACAGAAAGGAGATGGGCCATATGGGAGAAAGAAGCGTTTGCTGTTAGATGGGCGCTGTTAACATGGAGACAATTTTTAGAAGGGGCGAAACACCCTTTCGAGGTGTGGACTGACCATAAGAATCTAGAAGCATTAAAAACTCCACGCAAACTATCACCAAAACAGGCACGCTGGGCCCAACATTTCAAGCGATTCAATTTCACTTTACGTTACCTTCCTGGCGGAAAAAATTTCATGGCGGACGCACTTTCCAGATTGCCACAGTACAACAGCATAAAGAAGGAAGTAGTTCAACCGATGATCCCCTTAACTCAATTGGCAACACCTGTCACTACCAGAGCACAGAGTAAAACCAATCCAGAACTCTCGGGGGATTTACTCGAAAAGTTACGAGAAACGCTAAAAGCTGACGAGTGGTTTAAAATCCACTCGAATGAATGCACACTTCGCGACGGACTAGCTTGGGTTGGATCGAAATTGTATGTTCTGACCACATTAAGGCCGACCATATTGAAATATGCTCATGATGCCAAAGCTGCAGGACACTTTGCGTTTGTCAAGACTTTACATCTTGTTAAAAGACAGTTTTGGTGGCCTGCACTTAAAAAAGACATAGAGGCATATGTGGCTAGCTGTCCAGTATGTGCCTCGGCTAAAAGACCTCCAGGAAAATCCCCTGGATTACCGCAAAGTGTGGCTAGACCAAACGCCCCATGGAAGGAAATATCTATGGATTTTATTGTGGACTTACCAGACAGTGAGGGCTGCACTGTCATTTGGGTAGTAACTGATTTATTTTCCAAACAAGTACATTTCATACCTTGCTCAAAGATCCCTTCAGCAAAAACCCTCGCAAAACTGTTTATTAGGCAGATTTACCGACTACATGGGTCTCCGAAAAGAATAATTTCTGACAGGGGTGTGCAATTTACTTCCAGTTTCTGGAGAGAATTTTTGAAATTGATAGGCTCCGCACAGGGATTGAGTTCCAGTCACCACCCTCAGACAAATGGGGCTTGTGAAAGAACCAATGGGGTGCTCGAACAATACCTTAGGTGTTACGTAAATTACCAACAGGACAATTGGGTAGACTTGTTGCCATTTGCAGAAGTGGCATATAACAATTCTGTACACAGTAGCACCGGATTCACCCCTTTTAAGGTCGCATCGGGCCAGGATTTTGTACCCATTCCCGAGTTACCTCAAGATGATCCCCAAAATCCCTCCCTGATGGATTGGATTGAACAACTAAGGAGCACCTGGGCAGTGACTCGCAAGGCATTAGATGAAGCAGACCGAGCTCATAAGGCGCAAGCCGATAAGAAAAGGTCCCCAGCTCACATTTATAAAGTAGGGGACAAAGTCTATTTGTCTACCAAATACTTACAAACCACCCAGAGGTCCAAAAAGCTGGGGCCTAAGTATGTAGGACCATTCCGTGTGATTAGACTGATTAATCCAGTGATAGTTGAATTGGAATTGCCAAAAACCTTGAGACGGATACATCCTGTATTTCATGTTAGTTTATTGAAACCTGAACACTCATCTCCCCTAAGGGCTGATCAAAGCACCCCTCCAATTCCCATTCTCATAGAAGGGGAGCAACATTTTGAGGTTAAGGAAATCTTGGACTCTAGAAAACACCATGGTAAAGTCCAATATCTGATTGCCTGGAAACATTTTCCACTATCTCAGGCTGAATGGGTAAATAAACGGGATGTCCGAGCTCCCAAGAAAGTACAACAATTCTATACCAAATACCCTGATAAACCCTAATCATTGTATATATTCTGTTTTTCTCTCTCTTCTTTCCTTTTATTTAGGACTAACGTCTCTTCTGCAAGGGGGGCCGAATGTCAGCCTCAGCTTGCCTGCTTCAGCTGCCATAAGAAACGGGGAGGGATTAGGTATGGAGCAAAGGAGGGGAAGGGAGCAGGAGGGGGTTTGTCTTTGTAGGAGGGGACTTCATGGGAATTGAAACTGTATTTTCAAAAGGGGACGGCTGACCAACTGTCTGGACATTCCTGATGGATGACGCTGCCAGACGTGTTGCCACCTGACCTTTGGAAGACCTTTGGATTGGCTGAGGATTTATAAACACGAGGGGGGGAAGAAGCTTAGTAGATGCATTTCGCGCGTTTTGCTCACTTCCAGCTTAACTGGGTTGTTAATCATTTCTTATTCAGTAAAAGTACCAAATTCTTCAAAATGCTTGACTTTGGGGTTTTCTTTCCTGGATACTGAAGGAAGCATACCTGACAATGACATCTCTAATAAAATGGAACTTTGAGGAACTTCAAGCCTCGGAGTCTTCTTTTGTTGGGGGTTTATTTGGAATCCTGACAGAGACTTTTTATGCAGCAGAATAATCCTCTGACTTTCTCTAGAAGGAAAAAAATATTTTGTCCTTTTAACCACAAGGAGGAGCTTTAAACAAATGGAGAAAAAAATAAATTCACTCCAATAGCAATTTGTCCTTATTACACATTTTTTCTTACTTGGAGAATTGCTTGCTATAGAGAAAGGTCCACGTATCTAGCCAGTTTGACATGCACCACAAATTGTGATCTTCTCAGAGCACATATGTAGATACATAACTTGTTAGGGAAAACTATAATGGAGAGAAGGAGTGAGTGAATAGATGTAAATAACATTTTTGTGACAATTTTCTACGTAATATTTTTCTTGATGGAATAATTCCTTGGGGAAATGTTCTTTGTGTATTATAGTCTATGTTCATTTTTCTGAACTTTTCTGAAGAAAGAATAGAGTAGAAGAGCATTTAAAAACCTAGAATCAAAGAATTATACATTTGAAATGTTGGCAGTAAACTACCATCTGAGCTTCTGCCAAGTGAGATGAGCAGAATTTATTTGATATCCCTTGAAGAGGGCTCTCCAATCTCTGCTTGAAGACTACAGTCTACTGAAACAATAAAATAAGGTTATCTATGTAAAGCTTTGTGGTCTTTGAACCATTCATCTTCCTTCAGGGCTTTGTTTAGTCATTGGGTCAGCATGCTGTCAGCTGGTTGGGGAATGGCTAGTGGCCACTGCCTTACAGAGACCTGTGCTGCCAGTTGCTGAGAGGGGATAATGGAGTTAACTTTTTCTTTTGGGTGCTTTTGTACTGGGGAATCCGAGAGAGCACATCAGTTAGGAAATTCTTCCCACCTGGCAAGTATCTAAGGGTGAAATTGAACTGATTAAACTACTGAGCTTGGGGTTCTTAAGGTTTCTAAGTTCTTGTGGTCAGTACACACTTTGAACAGAATCTTACTGCCTTCTAGGAATTGTCTCCAAGTCAGCAGCATCCATTGTTGAGCCCGGATTTGACATATGTGTAGCCATTTTATTTAGCTCTCGATTATACTTATTTATTCCTTTTCTTTCTCTTTATTATGTCAGGGGGAGAGGGTTTCTGGGCATTCTTAAGGGGGAGGGGAAGGAGTGAATCGATAGTGAGGATTGATAGTGCTGCTCCTGGTGAGAATAGAGGGTGGAGTTTGAAGACACCAAGTGTTGAATGTTTATTGGAGAGTGTGACTTTTGAGGGATGTTTCTAACTTACAATATTATATGGTGTAATTCCGGTTTGTGTCAGATCTAGAATTACAACAAACTTTGCCAATTTAATGCTTACCTAAATAAAAGAAATTTGGTTTGGAAGATGGACTTTGCCTATTTCTTTTTTGAATGGGTTTTATCACTTGGAAACCTGACATTATTCCAGATCTCTCAAAACTGATCCCAAGGAGGGATCGCTATTCAGGGTCCTGAGCCCTGGCTGTTTATCTGGAGCATTCCAACTGGGCAACAGCAAAGATGCAGGGAAAATGGCAGAAGGACGACAACCAGGGGTGCCAGAACCCAAGTGTAAACTCTGCAGAGGCCCTTGTCTGGGGTTGCCAGTCTAGCTGCCAGGTCCCCAGCAAATTCTCCAGGCAACGATCTGAGTGACTGCAGTCTTGGTGAACACTGCATACCAAATGGAAGCCTGCCTGAAATCCCCGGTTGAATGGTCTTCAAGCGTGGGGATCCAGCAGATGGAGAGGGACCTGCTTGGTCAAGCAAACCTTCTGGACCCACTCATCGATCGCCCATTAACAGTGGCCCGGGAATCCCGAGCTATGATCCTGAAGTGGAGAGTGGCTGCCAGACTGAGAGGACCCAGGGTAGAGCTCAACGAATGGCAATACCAAACAGCAATGTGCAGCCAAACCTTCGAAGAACTGCCTGACCAACTGGACAGCTCATCATTGGAAGTGATGGCAGAGGTCCTCAAGGGAGGCAAATGGCCCCCAGGAGAGACCGAGCAACACATGCTTCCAGCCCGTCAACTTTCGGCCTCACCCAGCTGTTGGGAGACTTATCTCCCCTGAGAAGAGGGCGATCTACCATGGCTGGAGATCTACCACCATTGCACTGTTTGCCCCCGAGAGTGGAATGAAGAGGAATGAGAATAAGGGGAAGCCCGCAAGTTGGGGAACCCATCCAGGAACCAGTCCTCTCTTACCCTCCACACTTTCCTCCAGTGGACAAGATCCCTCCAGGATGGGCGTTTTATCTGGGCATGGGATGGGTTTGAGACCAGGCTCAACTGATCAAGCCCTGCCCCCACCGCCAGCTCCATGCCCAAACACCCCAACACCTTTCAAAACCATGTTAGATGGAACTGCAGGAAAACTTGTGTTTTTCCTGAATCGAGCATGGTCCTACATCAACTGTCATGGGGATGAATTCCAAGAAGACACACAGCTGGGGACACAGCTGGGGACAATCTGGAGGAGGAGGCATCCAAATGATTCACCCAGCTCCATGATGAAGGCACTCCCAAACTAAACAAAGTGGAGCCTAAGAGAGCTCTGGGCCCAATTTTGAGGATTCTTCCCGAGTGCAAGAGGCAGAAGCAGAGATCAAAGGCATCAGGCAGAAGAGGACACCCACCAAAGAACTAGTGCTTGAATTCAGACGCCTGGCCACTAGTCTGAGACACTGGTCAAAGAGAATTCTGGTGCACTATTTCAAAGAAAGCCTGGATGAGGAGTTGCTAAAAATCTGTCTTTCCCATGGGTTGCCTGATGACAGAATCCTTGACTGGTATCGAGTGGCCACTGCAATGGATAAGGCACTCAGAGAGCACTGCAGAAGCAACACTGAAAGATAACCCAGAAGACCACTCGTGCACCTCCCTGCACCACCCCAGAGCTAGGGACGCCAAACTGCAGCCACCCAACCTCTGTAAAGTGCTTCCATTGCAGCCAGCAAGGGTACTGCACCTCAGAGTGCTTGGCACCGGCCCCAGTAGCTCAAGTGAGAGTACCCACTCCCCCAAAAGGAAAAAAGGCACCGAGAAAGCCACCAGAGAAAAACATGTTTGCATGCCAAGCCATTGAGGTCCCTAACCCCCAACAAACCACAGGGGAGGGAACTCTGGCAGCAGGATTACCCATCATACAGGATGCAGATGACAAAGAAGATGACCCTATGGTAAGTGAAGCCATCCGACCTTTTAAAATAAAAGAAACTTTAAAAGTGACCCCCACAGGCGCAGAGGGGCCCATAGATATCATTATAGACACTGGCAGCTCACGATGCCTCATTAGCTACATTCCGTGTGCAGCCTAAGTATAGAAACAAGAGCACTAAAGACCTCCATCTGATTTCAACAAGTAGATGGATCCATGATAGGGGAAAGTCTGGCCACGCACGTAACTGAAAAAATAAAATTGCCTATGGAGAAGCACTGGGAACTAATCAGGTTTATAGTAGTGCCAAAAATGACTCAATCAGTAATCATGGGTCTTGCTTGGCTAGTCAAATGGCACCCAACAATAAGCTGGGAGGGCGGCTACAGGAGAATTAAATTAGCGCTTGGCCCCGAGCTGCCTCCTGAACAAAATGACAACAAAATTAACAGCTCACAACCCAGGGAAACCCAGGAGCATCCAACAGCTGTGCTTCCTTATCACTTTATCACTAATCCCAACCTACTTTCAAGACCTAACTGAGGTTTTCAGTGAGAAAGAGTGCAACATACTATACCACCACCACCCCATCATCACACTGACTGCGCCATCAAATTCATAGAAGGGGCAAAACTACCAAACCCTAAAATGTACTCCATGACACCTAATGAAATGAAAGAGCTGAGAAACTACATCGACTCCAATCTGGCCAGAGGACTTATACAACCTGCAAAGTCCAGAGTAGCCCCAGTGCTATTTAAACAGAAAAAAAGAGGGTTTTTTTTTGAGATTATGCATTGATTTTAAAGCAATTAACACCGTGTGTATTCACAACACCTACGCTATACTGCTCATGTAAGACATATTAGGACACTTAGCGAAAGGAAGTGTTCACCGTTAGATCTCCGCGAGGCTTACTACCGAATCTTCATCAAAGAGGGGAATGAATGGAAAACTGCTTTCAACTGCCTCCTAGGCATCTTTCAATTCAGAGTCATGCCATTTGGATTACAAGGGGCCCCAGGGGTTTTCATGCAGCTGATAAATAAAGTCCTGCAGGAGCATCTATTTAAAGGGGTCCTTGTTTATTTGGGTGACATTTTTATTTACAATGAAACTCTAGAACAACACATTAAATTAGTGCAAAAAGTATTGAAACAATTACTGGGGGCAAAGCTATATGTAAAGTTGTCCAAATGCGAATTCCATAAGGACACACTAGATTATCTTCGCTACCGCATTTCAAACCAAGGAATAGAGATGGATCCAACAAAAGTGAAAGCAGTACTGGACTGGCAGCCCCCATGAACTCGCAAACAACTGCAAAGCTGGGGTTTGCAAACTTTTACTGACAATTTATTCCCTCATTTGCTGAAATTGCACTACCAATAACTGAATTATTAAAAACATTCATTCATTTTGGGTTCATTCCCAATCTCTTCATTCACAGAGGAGTCCCAAATAATTGTAGAGTTCAACAGAAATCTGCCACACTTCTTTGGGATAATGGTGATAAATACCCACCTTTATCTCCCTTGACACGCTGCCAAGACCTAATCGGCAATTAACTTTGCAAAGCCACATGGAACACAGAGTCAAAACAGAGCTGCAGTCTTGAAACCGGCCAGTTTGAACAACAGTTGCTTCCTGCAAAGGGCTCATGTGCCTTTGCTCCTCCTTTATGTCTTATGGGAGAGGCCAATCATCTCCAAGCCCTACTCCCGAGCTGTCCCTTTTGTTTTAACTGTTCTTGTCTTCTGGCAGCTCTGTGCATGTGCGCACTGGGAACAGGCTCCCCCTAGTCCTCTGCCTCACTAAGCATTTGGGTTCCAAACAGTCCAAGGTTGTTGCCACACATAATTTGACTAAGGTTAAATCTTCTTCTTCTTCTGGGGCTTCCAAAAGAGCATCTGGGAAAGATAAGGACGCAGAAAGGCGCCATAAGGCATTGAATCATCAGTTTGATAAAGCCAAACAACAGGCTTCTGGGCATTTGGGTGAATCGGTAACTGAGGATGTATTAGTCGCCCAGGATAAGGTGGCTCCTGAAACATCTGGCGAGACTATAGTTCAGCAAAGACAATCAATGGGATGGCACAGGACATAACTTTGGCGGTATCTCATGCTCAATTGACAGATGTGCCCATGGCATCTGGAGCCGGGGCCCAGAGGCTACCTTCACTCCTACCACAGCGGGGCTCTGTGCAGGTGATGGGCAACAAGCTGGTCAGAGTATGGATGTCCAATCTGTAATATCAGAGGCTATTTCTAAGATTTTGGCTGCTACCATCCAATGGGGTGCCCATTTGCAACCCAATGAGGTTATGTTTAGACCTCAGGTCCCATTACAGGTGTCTAATGTCTCTGACCTTACTTCTGAGTATGACTCTTCCCACAGTGATGGTTCTATCCTAGAAGAGGATTATCAGGGGGACTTTGAACTTTCCGAAGGTGAAGGGATGGTGCCGGATACACCAGCATTTCCTGGACTATTTCGCCCTTCGATGTTTAGATTGTTGTTACACAAAGCTAAATTAGCCACAAATATGGCCGTTGAGGGTACTGCCTCAGCCCAAAATTTGGACTCATCTAACCCTCATGGTGGTTTGTTTAGAGTACCTAAAACCAAGCAGGACTTTATTCCATGCCCAGCTCTATTTTCAGAGGTGATCAAAAAACCTTGGAATCAGCCTGGCTCGCTAGTGGGGCCTAACACTCACTGTACTGCCCCAACTTTGGATGGGTTGTTACAACTGCCTTCTGTAGATGTGCCAGTAGCTAGTCTTACTTCATCGGCGGTTCTATCCAATGACATCTTGGAGGGACTCAGAATGGAAGATAGGAAGTCAGAGATGTCTCTCAGGAAAGCTCACCAAGCGGCTGCTTGGGCTATCCAGGCAGCTTCCTCTGCTTCATTCTTTAATAGAGCATCGCTGATTTGGCTGTGGCAATTACATAGCCGGCTACCCCCCGAGGTGGCGCGTCTCCACCAAGACGTTAATAAGTTAATAGCCGCTACTGAGTATTCAGCGGACGCAACTCTGGACGCAGTGAAGTTTGCATCTCAAGCAGTGGCCTCTACGGTCACTTCACGTAGACTGCTATGGCTCCGCCATTGGAAAGCGGACATGAAATCAAAATGGAAGCTCGCGTCAGCACCATTTAAGGGGTCTAACTCTGGAGGCTCTGGAGCACATAACTCCCAGGTGGCCCTGGCCCCATTTCTGCCTCTGATGCAGAGCCCTCGTCTGAGCCTTCCCCAGACTCCAGGACTGGCCCATGTTCCTCCACAGCCTCCTCACTGTCCAACTCTGCTGCCAGCTCTGCAGGCTGCCAGTGGACCACAACACACCTATCCCGCTGCTACCCAACCTTTTCTGGTGCAGCTCATCGCCAGACACCATGTAGTGCATTGCACTGGTTCCGCCACTTGCAGCAGGATGCTGCATGGCACGTCACACCAGTGCTGCTGCTCATGGCAGGAGGCAGCATGGTACTTCAAGTTGGTGCTGCTGCTTGTAGCAGGACGCTACATGGTGTGTCATGTCATTGCACATGCGGCACCGACGCGACATGGAATGCGGCCTGTTGAGAGTGGCAGCACCAGTGTGATCTACCATACCACAGAAGTGGCCGCAGAAGAAGTCAGGCATTGGTGTGACAGGTGTCAGAGCATGGAAGGCCTGGCTGTGGTGCTCCTAAAGTAAGTGGGTGCTGGGCATGTGGGGCAGCTCCACATCCCCACACCTGCCCTAGCTTGATATTTATGCATGCACCTCACCCCACCTCATACAGTGGGACAGAGTAGGTGGGGTCTTAACTAGGGCTTATTTTTGGGGTAGTGCTTATATTAGGCACACATGCAAAATCAATCTAGATCTTATTTTTGAGGAGACATGGTAGTAGGTAAAGTTTTATACATCTGTTCCTAATGTAGCTACCCAGTAGAACCATAACGACCTCATGCATATCAAAACATTATATCACAAATTATGATAATTATGTACTTTGCATCTTGTCATGTAATGTGACTGAAACAAAATATATAACTCATTTCAACTGTGCAATGATGTCATGATGTATGTAACGTCATTTTCCTCCCCTAGCTGCCTGCATGTATGCCCCTGTTGCCTGGCCTAGTAACAATTTCCAATTTAGTACTAAGGTAATCTCTGCAGAACTATTATTTGCTTGTTTAGGGTTACATGTTGTATAAAGTATGGCAGCTTAGTTGAGTAAACAAATTATTTCAACTTTCCAAGCTTAGTAAAATGTGTAAAACTGACCTCCTAGAACCCCAAATAATTATCTTAAGAAGTGAGTAAACATTTTTATTCATTTCTTAAGATAATTATTTACTCACTATTTTTTTTTATTTCGGTTTGATTGATAACCTGTCTTTCTGCTCTTGTGAGAATATTAAAAAAATATTTTTTAAATGATAAAGGTTAAAGATTAATGTGTCAGGCCTGGAAACCATCTTTTGTATTGGATCTTCAGGCCTGCCACATTTAGTGCTGTGGGAAACTGGGAGGGCGGATTGTATGGAGCAGGGGAGATATGTAGTCATAATAACATTCCTTTCTCTAAGAGTCAAGGACATCTTGCCCTGCATCTGGAGTGGTGTACCTGGGTGGCATCTCCAGTTGGGACGGTGCATTGACTGGGCCATGTGATGGACATGGGGGTGCTGGGCAGGAACTTGGACTTTCCTATGGGTGGGGAAAACCTGGAAGCTTTCAGATTTGGGTTTTCCCAGATGTGCCAATATGACATCTCTAATAAAATGGAACTTTGAGGAATCTCTGGCCTCAGAGTCTTCTTTCATTGGGGGTGTTACTTGGAACCCTGACATAATGTCATTAACCCAGCTAATAATAGAAAGCTTGGTGAGAGAGATGTGTTTTACAGATTTCAAAAATCCCCCAAAAAGACAGGATTTCTGATGGGAGTAAAGCCAGAGTGGCTTTCAGGCATTATAACACAAGAGTGGGCTATACTGTTCAATCTTAGAAACTACTTGCAAGAGGTGCAATTACTTTTTTTCTATCTTTCACTTGGCTAATACTGATCCAAAAATAAGTTCCTGTACACATTAATATCAAATGGATATATTTTATGAACACAGGAGAATACATAGCTCCTCAGATTTGGTTCCTAGAAGGCAGTCCATTGTCATTCAATAACTTAACAAAATGTAACAAGTGTCAGGTTTCCAAGTGATGAAACCCATTCAAAAAAGAAATATGCAAAGTCCATCTTCCAAAACTTCTTTTATTTAGTTAGACATCAAATTGGCAAAGTCTGTTGTAATTCCGGATCTGACACAAACCAGAATTACACCACATAATATTGTAAATTAGAAACATCCCACAAAAGTCACATTCCCCAATGAAAGCAAAATCAATATTGCCAGGTGTCTTCAAACTCCACCTCCAGCTCTCAGCAAGGACAACCTCTGATCCCATGGGAAAGAAAGTCACCTAGTCAAAACAATGCTCACTATCTATTCCCTCCTCCCAACCATAAGAAAGAGAAGGAATAAATGAGTATAATATAGGGCTAACTAAAATGGCTACACACATGTCAACTTTCGGGTTCGACAGCAGGTGAGTTACAAAATGTAGGGGAGGAATGGATCATATTAATTCTATTTTCTTTGAAGCTTTGCCTTCACTTTCAGCAAAACACTCAAAGGATGTAGAGAACCACAGAAATGGCCTTAAGGCAAATATTTTCATATTCTGCTTTTACAGAAACAAAATAGACAGAACCATTCCTTCAGCCCTGGAGTGGAGATAGCGTTAGGAAGAGACTCTGGCTGCCTAAACAAGGTATAAGAGGCTGGGGAGGAAAAACATACAATCAGACTTGTCATCTATCCTTCACTGTAGTCTACCCACTTAATACAGATAGTCCTAGACTTACAACAGTTCATTTAGCGTTCAAAATTACAACAGCACTGAAAAAAACTGACTTATGACCATTTTTCACACTTACAACCGTTGCAGCATGCCCATGGTAAAATGATCAAAATTCAGATGCTTGGCAACTGGCTCATATTTATGATGGTTGCAGTGTTCCAGTCATGTGATCAGCTTTTGCAACTTTCTCACTCGCAAAGTCAATGAGGAAGCCAGATTGACTTAACAACCGTGTTACTAAATTAACAATTTCAATGATTCATTTAACAACAGTCATAAGAAAAAGAAAAGTCATAAAATGGGACAAGCCTCACTTAACAAATGTTTCACTTAGCAACATAAAGTTTGGGCTCAGTTGTCCCAAAGGTGCCTTTTTAGGTGGCAACTGGACTTCCTTGTTTTTTCTTTGAAGA
The DNA here is from genome assembly GCF_059756535.1 of Pantherophis guttatus. Lineage (NCBI taxonomy): Eukaryota > Metazoa > Chordata > Lepidosauria > Squamata > Colubridae > Pantherophis > Pantherophis guttatus. Next base: position 104,497,349 of record NC_142066.1, read on the forward strand.
TGTTTTGCTTCTCATCCAAAAAGTTTCTTCAGCTCTGACAGGATAGTGGGGAATGGAAGACTTTATATTCCTTGCAGACAACTGGTCATTTGCATCCTTTTAGTGGGTCGTTGAAGCACTTGGAGATTTATCTGTATCCTCAGGGTTGCCTGAGTAGTGCTCCTGGTTCCTGTAGTCTGGAGTTTCCCTCCCCCTCTCTGGAAACCCATTCCTACTCCCACAACATTCAAAGGGTGTTCATTCCAAATTGTATAGCTAAAAGTCTGTAGAGCTTCTCAGTCATCTAGGCCATGGTTGTCCCAAACGCCTTCAAAGAAAAACCAAAAAAGTCCACTTGTCTCCTGAAAAAGGAGACAACCTTTGGGACCATCATGACTTGGATGACTGAGAATCTCTACAGACTGGGCTCAATTGTGGTCGTAAGTCAAGGTATACCTGTATAGTTCTAGTCTTTCTTTGGAGTGACTACATCATCAGACTAATAAAGGCTAAGCATGGTCTTCATCGCCCGAGAAGTTATCCATCCTATATTTGGGATTATTCTGTTGCCAATACATCTGGGTACCCTTAGTATCCTTCAATCAAGGAAGAATATTTGTGACTTTGTGCCAGCTGTCTAATTTTGATTGCTCCAGTGACTGTATCAATCTAGACCACTGTTTTTTGTACTACAGTAAGGTGACCAGACATCCCGCTTTTGGCAGGACAGTCCTGATTTTTAACAATTTGTCCCGCATCCCGCGGCATTTTAAAAAAGTCCCGATTTTTGGAAAGAATGCACGACAAGCTAGGGAACGGCGGGAGAACTGGAAGGGAATATACGGTCTTCACTCACCCTCACCCTTGCCTCTGTTGGATTGCTGGTCCCCGTTCGCTTACCCCGCCCACTCCCAATCTATTGCTGAGTCCCAGCTGATGGCTAGAGGGAAAAAAACTGTTTAAATTCTTGCCGCCGGGCTTCAAAGGGCTGCCTTACAGCTGATCAGTGTTAAAAGAAAACAAATGAGTAGACTGATGCCTGCAAAAATAGAAAAAACAGCCCCTTTCAGCTTCAGCATAGGTTAATTACCATAAGTTCATTTGATCAGCCTCCCGACTCTCAGCTGATTTGCTCTCAGCTGTTTTGCGGAGGGCTCTGTTGCTAGCTAGCTGCAAAGAGGTAAATTGCTGGAGCAAATGTTTTTTTCCCCTAGCTATGCTGAAAAGCGAAACTGAAAGTAAAGCAGGGTCTTTGCTGCAACGTGACAAAATGAGGCAGAGAGAGATTTCTTTTTCTTTTTCCTCACCAAAAAAGGTAGGTGCAAAACTGCAAACAATGGGAAATTTAGGGCAAAAGAGGAGGTTCAGGATTTTAAAACACAAAAGGAAAAAAGCTCTATTTAACTAGGGAATTGTAATAATTGAGATACTATTAATTGTATATTGTGTTGAAAGCAGAAATGGTTAAGTTGTGGTTTGGAGGAATATATGGGGGAAATTATTTGGTTTATTATTATTGGTAAATAAAATTAATTAATTTGTAAGAAATTGGATTGCATGGAAATAATTGGAATATTCATGTTCATATTGATTAATATACAAAAAAAGTAATATAACTAATTGATTTATATTAAAATGTTGAATTTGTATTAAACAACTGTAATATTACATAATTAACCAATGTGAGGATGGATATAAAAATAGATGACAATGGGAAGGGGTATAATATAGAATAGAAGGGAAAAATTGAATTTGATTAAGATTAGAGATGAGGATGAAGGGTAATATTGGTTTTTTAAAAAAATAGATGAGGAATAAATATGGCAAAAAGGAAATATAGAAATTGTAAATTTAATTGAAATGACTAAACACTGTTTAACTTGTGAACCGGCCAAATACTCTGTTCAAAGAAAATACATTGTATGTTTGTATGTGTGTTTCTAATTATTGCTATTTATTCATATTTGTTATCTTTTATTCTTTAAAGTTTAACAATTCATTCTTTATCTTAATATCTTTATATTTGTTTGGGGTTGCCTTTCTTCCATTTCATCTTTTTTATTGTACAGCAATCTTTCTCCTCAAACCTACCACCTCTCTCTTTTCTTTCCTTCTTACTTTCTCCCCCCCCGCTTCTTCTCCTCCCTACTTCCTCTTTCTTTCTCCTTCTCCTCTTCTCTTCCTCCCTCTCTTACCTTCACTCCTACTCTAATTTCCCTTCCCTTCCTTCATCCCTCTCTATCGCTGTATCCTTTTATGCATATGGACTACTCAGGGGGCTGAAAAAGTTATTTTTGACTGGTCTTCGCACTTTTGACCAGTCTTCGAACTTACGACTGTCCTCACATTTTACGTTTTTGCCCTATCTTGTCACCATGGTGAAGAGAAGCAGTTGTGAAATGAGTGACACGGTTGTTAAGAATGCTACAATGGGCATAAATGATGACCAGTCATAAGTGCGAAGACCGGTCAAAAGTGCGAGGACCTGTTAGAAATCACTTTTTTCAGCTCTCTGTGTAGTCCTTTTGTGCACATGGACTACTCAGAGGGCTGAAAAAGTTATTTTTGACTAGCGACCCCCCCCCCCCCCCGGGTCAATGGTGTCCCTCTTTACCAATGTTAAAATCTGGTCACCTTATACTACAGATTTTCATCATATTGTATGCACTTAGGAGTTTCAGTTCTAGAGTACACATAACTAAATGGATACCTTATTATTTGGTGTTGTGTGCACCAGATTTTACTGGTACAATTATTATCATGCACTTTCTCACTATGGGATGGTGAATATATATAACTACTGTGTTTCCCCGAAAATACGACATGTCCTGAAAATAAGGCCAAGCCTGATTTTTAGGCTGGGTGTAAATATACGCCCTCCCCGAAAATAAGCCCTAGTGAAGGGTTGGGTGTGGGCAGCACAGAAGGCAGCCCTTCCCTTCCTTGGTCAGCTAATGGCAGCTGGGCTTATTAATGGCAACCCATGGATCAGCTGAGCTGATTGGGAGCTGCCCCAGAGTTCTTGGCACTCATCCGCCTCCCATCCATCCATCCCCCTAGCCTGAAAACTCCCACCCTGCTCACAGGAGAGCAGCCGCCCAGCACTTCTTGCCACTTAGTGCCCACCCAGCAGACACACCCCCCCCTGGCCAGGCAAAACATCACTCACCAACCGAGTGGTATCCCAGGATCACGATGTGGGTGAAGCCAGTGAGCACCAGGTCCTTGAGGTGCCTGCACTGCTGCCATTCCAGCACTGAGGCTGGGATGGCAAACCCTGGCTGGAAGCCGCTGGAAGCAGAGAAGAGGCTGGTTGAGCCAGCTGTCTGCTGCTGAGTCTTTGAGAGCCGGGGCAGAGAGTCTTCTGGCAGCCGTGGCAGAGAGGCGGTGAAGGGTGAAGGGAGCCACAACCCCGCATGGGGAGTCTGTGCTGCCGCCATCCCAGCACTGAGGATGGCTTCCTCTGCAGCTTCCAAACCCCATCTGGAAGTGGAGAAGAGGCCGGTCAGGCCAGCCGCCTGCTGCTGAGTCTTCTGGGAGCTGGGGCAGTCGCATGGGCCTGCAGGAAGTCCCACTCTATGGTTCCAGGTCCATGGGGCTGCCCTGGCTCCCAAAAGGGAGGTAATGTCAAACTGCCTTTTTATTTTTGCCAAGAAAACTGGGTGGATATGGCTTACACAAGTTTAGCCAGCTGACAATGAAATTTCCAGGTTGAAAGGCCACTTAATATAAAAGAACACTGAACACTGAACTTACATGAGTATAACAGAATAATCAAAGCAATAGTCTTTCTAATAGTAATATACTTGTGTGAAAGCTGAATATTGAAAAAGAGTGAGAGAAAGTATGGAGATGCCTTTGAATTATGACTCTGCATAATTTACTGTTACATGTTACTGAGAAAACAATGGCCTGCAAGAAGAACCAATCAATCAAGTAAGCTCAGACCATATAAAAACTGACTGCTTCCTTGAGGTAATAAGGAGCAAGTAGAAAGTCACATACTTTGGACATGAGTTGGGAGTGGACAATGGACTAGAGAAAAGGACTATGCTTGGTGAGGATACGGGAAATAGAAAAGGGAAGACAATGGATAAGACAGATCATAGAATCAAATAAATTACAAAGCTGTCTTTGGAAAAGCTACAAATCACTACTAGAAAAAGTTTGGGAAGGGAGTTTATCCAATTATCTCTGAGGATCCTGACTTAATGGCAATTAGCTATGCAGCTAAATTGTTATTAGATGACTCACGGACTTAAAAATCCTTGCTAATCACCTGCAGATCGCTTGGTGATATATAAATAGATCTTATTTTATTTTCTTTATCCTCTCCTAATGTAAAATATAGGGATGCAGTGGCTCAGTGGCTAAGATCCTGAGCTTGTTGATTGAAAGTTCGGCAGTTCAGTGGTTTGAATCCCTAGTGCTGAGTAATGGGGTGAGCTCCCATTATTTGTCCCAGCTTCTGCCAACCTAGCAGTTCAAAAGCACGTAAAAAAATGCAAGTAGAAAACTGGGACTACCTTTGGTGGGAAGGTAGCAGCGTTCTGTGTGCCTTTGGCATTTAGTAATGCTGGCCACATGACCACGGAGACATCTTCGGACAGCGCTGGCTCTTCAGCTTTGAAACGGAAATGAGCACCACCTCCTAGAGTCAGGAACAACTAATACATATGTGCGAGGGGAACCTTTACCTTTACCTTTAATATAAAATAATTACTGGAATGATCAATAAAAGACAGAGTTGCTCACAGATTCTAGGCAGAACTATTTAAAAGGTGAAACTGCTTCAGACATTCATCCTGAAATTAATTTGTGGCTTAGAAATTCAATAACTAAAAGGCATCCATTTGAATTATTTTAAAGACAGTTTTGGTACATCTCCCTCCTTAGCATCTGATTCATAATTAATTAGGGAAAACTATGCTTTTTTCATTTTGTAGAATTTCTGTTCCACTTGTCCATCTGTGATGATTAAAACAACTTACAAAATGACTATAAACATAGAACAGCAAACAAGACTATTCAGACAAAAGAGAAGTGTGTAAAAACAAGAGCATCAGGAGCATTGATTCATTATATTCAGCTCATCAACAAAATGACTATTGAAATAATACACAAGTTGGTTGTCCTGAAAGAAGACCTACACATTAAGAGAAAACTTCAGCTATTTCATTTGTTCATTAGAAAAAAACTATTAACTGGGAAATTCAGCATAATCAGTACATGTACACCTGCTTAAATAATGTTCACCTGAATCTAAGTAGAACTCTTTTACACAAAAAAAATCTGTAAGTCATTCACCTACTATTATTTATTAACTAACTTGGATTTGCTAATTACCAAATAAATGAGATGAACTTCTTATATGCAGAAGTATGCCTCCGTTTTCCTGCCCTCCATTTCCCCTTCTCCTCTTACATCCACATATAGACATTACACCGTTATATGATTTCAGTGTTAAAGGGCAATGTAAACTGAAGACTGACAAATATTCCCTACAGAAGATAAAAACATGGATTGCCCACTCTGTTTTCCAACATGATCAGGATGCTTAAGAGGTCAAGACCTGGAGTAATATATCTTTCTGTTCCACAATGGCCAGCCTAAATCTTCATGGAAATAAAAGTTTATTGTGGGAACACAGAATATAGTTTTTAATGTTTCTACAAATACACGGTTTGGAGAAAGATATGACTTGCAGGATTCCTAGCCTTTCAAATGTTGGTCGTTCTGCATATAGTCTCTAAAATGTCTTGCTGCTTGCAAGGAAAAGTGAAAATAATAATTTAGAACAATTCCACAATTGTAAAAATTCAAACACTGGGTTAAAAGCCACCCTGAGTGTAATTCTCTGATGGAAAGATATGCATATGTGTGTCACTGTAAACACTGAGAAATGATTGCATGGGAAGTGAAACAGGTTTTGTGCTGAGTGGGAAGTTGCAGAAACATATTAAATAAATATGGTATATATGCACAACATAGACAAGTGATGTGCGTGTAGGGCAGGAGCTGTGTGCTGTAATTCTATTGCTGTAAGCAATATTCTGTTGCAAGTAAGCAACAAGCCTAGCTTCCAGAAATTCTAATGTGAAGGTCAAAAGAGAATTATATTACTGTTTGGATAAAGAATGGCACATAATCAATTATCTGATTGCTATACATGCTAAATAATTGTTTAATTGCTAAGGGATATTTTAAAGCAATTCTGTATGGGATATGAAGGTATATAGAGAGCACGTTCGAGGCTGTGACATCAGTGGAGAAAGCCTTAAATAAATCAGGAGTTAATTTCCACAAGTGTGTTCTTTGTGGTTCCTGGTAGAAGTTCAGAGGCAATTCAGCATAATAACAAGGCAAATATTTGCAGATCGCATATTCCTGATCTCCCAAACAGATAGACAAAAGAAACCCTTTGCAAGCATCTCGAGGCATTCATTCTTTCTTATCCACATGATTCCTTCTCACCATCTATCCATGAAATGAAATGAAACCTTTTGTTCTTTTTCCTCAAGGAAAAAACAGTCCAGGTGCTTTTTGAAAAAGCACTTTTGAGCCCTTCATTTACTTTGATTTGATAGATGGTGAATGGATGGATGAATACATAAATAGATGGATGTCATCACATACATACAATCCCATCATGATAAGCTTTCAGAAGACTTTAAGAAGTAGAGACCCATGCTGGGAAAAATATTACAAAGCAACAAGCCTAACATGGATTAAAGAGTGGGTGAATTTGGAAAATAAAAGATTATTAAAATTAGAAGGACATGATCTGATGAAGGGGTGGCACGCCTGTTACAATATTTTGAGGATCAGACTCAATAATAAATTCAGAAGTCTTTTTCTTCAGTTAAAGAAGAGTTTATTCATAACAGGCATTCTACTTGTTCTGTCAGTTTTTACAGAGAGAAGCAAGCATGAGGTAAAAGCATTCTCTATTTATATCAAAGGGGAGGAGTCAAGGATGGGGGTGATTACATATGAATACATTAAAGGAGGAGGAATAAATTAACTCTTAATATCCTGTACATATATACATATCTCTTGTTATAGAATAAGGCATTTACTTATGACAAATCCCCCTCTAAATGCCGATTCGATATATAACAATGATTGCATTCGGATTCAGAGCTATATAGTACTTGTAATTTTGATGTCAAGTATTTGTGTTGTTTAGAAGGTAAAGGTTTAGTTAATATATCAGCTATTTGTTCTGAGGTTTCGCAGTGGATTGCTTTAATGAATCCATCCTGAGATAAATGTCTGACGTGTTTAAATTTGATATCTATATGTCTGGATCTTTGACCAATGGCGTCAGATCTTGATATTTCTATAGCTGCCTTATTATCTTCATGTATGACAAATGGTAGTATTGGATTTTTCCAAATATCAGATAATAAATCATTAAACCATACTAAATTATTTGAGGCTTTAGATAAACAGACGTATTCTGCCTCTGTAGTGGAAGTCGCTACTAAATCTTGTTTCCCAGTGTACCAGAATATTGGGCAACCATTTAAAAATAATACATAACCTGAGGTGCTCTTTCTACATTTGATGTCACCTGCCCAGTCTGCATCAGCATAACTGGTGATAATAGGTTCTTTAATATTATTGGGTTCTAAGAGTAGGCAGAAATCTATGCTGTGCTTTAGATATCTTAGTATTCGTTTGACTGCTTCCCAATGATACATAAGTGGCTTACTTACATGTCTAGATAATAAATTAAGTGGCAGAGCTATATCAGGCCTGGTCCAATTAGATATATACAAGAGAGAACCAATAATTGATCTATACAATGTATTGTTCTCGAATTCAGGCGAAGATTCATCCATATTCCTTAAAAAATCAGTCTGCATAGGAGTATCGCAAGGTTTGGCATCTCTTAAATTGCATTTTTCCAGAAGTTCTATAATTTTATCTCTCTGAGATAATTTGAATCCCTTTCTTGTCTTATTGATTTGAACTCCAAGGTATTTGTTTACCCTTCCTAGCGACTTTAAAGAGAAATGTTCACTTAGTCTGGATACAAATAAGTCTTTCTTTTCTTTATGTTTGCCTATATACAAAATATCATCCACATAGATTAACACAAATTCTAATGATTCACCTTCCTTTCTAACAAAAAAGCAATTGTCTGCAGTTGTGGCTTTGAAATCCATATTTTTAAGCACGCTGACAAGACATTCATACCAACGCTTGCCGGATTGTTTTAATCCGTACAAGCTTTTGTTAAGTAACCAGATCTCATCTCTGTTTGTACATTGGCTATGAGGTGCCCTTACATATATCTCTTTGTCGAGTTTTGCATGTAAGTATGCAGTCTGCACATCATATTGAAAGACATCAAGATTGAGTATAGCCGCTATGACTAAAGCTGTCTTAACACTTTCAGTTCTTACAGTGGGAGAGTATGTGTCAGTGTAATCCTCAGGATATTTTTGAGCATAACCTTGTGCGACTAATCTAGCTTTATATAATTTATTACCCTCTTCTAAATCTTTGATTTTGAATATCCATCTGGTGCCTATAATTGTCTTGTTCTTAGGTGCAGGGACTGGTGTAAATACACCTAATTCACGCAAGCTGTTCATTTCTTTTGTTATGGCTAATTCCCATTTTTCTTTTTCTTCCATGGGAAGTTTTAACACTTCCTCATATGTGTTAGGTGTTGGTATCTCGTCATTCACACACATTATATAATCCTTATACTTATTAGGTAATTGTCTTCTGTTACACCTGATTGTTCTTATTGGAGTGCTCTCATTATCGTGTAGATATCTTGCTTCCTTTTTGGTTAATGAATCTGTTTTTATCCTGGTGTGGTTACCTGTCCATGTTTTGTTTTTGTCATCATGTGTGTTATGTTCATGTTTCTCTCTTTCTATTCTGTCTTGTTGTTTAATGTTTGGTTTAGTATTTTGGATTATCTCGTTAAGATGTATCTTAGACCAGTTGGCCTGTTCATGAAACACTGCTGTTCTTGAGACTATGAATTTGTTATTACTGTCAATGAATCTATATCCTTTTGTGCCTGTTTCGTATCCCATGAATCTAAGCCTTCTGGATACGTTATCTCCCTTACGTCTTAATTGTTTTGGTATGTGTACGTCTGCTGTAACCCCAAATATGTGCATGTGTGAAATTTTAGGTTTCCTATTGTACATCACTTCGTATGGTGTTTTATTTAGTATGCTAGACCAGGTCCTATTTTGGGTATAGTTTGAATATAGTAATGCTTCTGACCAGAATTGTTTTCCTAAACCAGCATCTTCTAATGTACATCTAATCATGGTTTGCAGTGTCGAGTTTTTTCGTTCTGCTGTACCATTTTGAAACGCAGAAAATGGGCTAGTCGTGAAGTGTAGCATTCCTTTGTCTTTTATCCATTGTGAGAATTCTTTAGACATGAATTCGGATCCCCTATCTGTCATGATTCGTTTTATTTTGATATTGTGTTGTGTTTCTACACGTTTGTAAAATTCTTTGAATTTTTGGAAAGTTTCATCTTTGTGTTTTAAAGTATAAACAAATCCATAACGGCTATAGTCGTCTACAATAGTTAGGAAATATCTTTTTTTGTATGTGATGGATGGTGTTAATGGACCAACCAGATCCATATGTACCAGATCAAAAATTTGGTTAGAGGTTCTTGTTGCCCTTTTTGGTTTTGGGTTAGTTCTGAGTTTTGATGATTTACATACTGAGCATTCTAAATAGTTTTTACAATCCTTTATTTTAACGCCATCAGCATGTTCAATCATTTTTTGTATTACAGGGAAACTTGCATGTCCCAATTTTCTATGCAACATGTGTGCACATTCATCATGAATTGGTTTGCCTATATTGGGCCTTTTGTTATTGTGTGTATCACTAGTGGGTGTGTCTTTGTGATTATAGTGTGTTTTGGGTTCTTCATTGTCATTGTTGTTACTATGTTCACTGTCTATGTTAATGTCATCATCAGTGTTTGCATTAATGTTATGCAACCATTTATCTTCTGTTACAAGAAAGGGTAGACCCCCTTCGATAATTACACTATTCAATTTAGTCCCATTCTTTTCTAGTATTGCTTTTCCTCCAGAGAAGATTATATTTATGTTGAAATCTTGGCTTAATTTCACTGCACTAAGTATGTTATGTGATATTTCTGGTATCAACAATACCCCCTCTATTTTACCCAAACCAGGTATATTTACATTTCCTTTCCCTATGACTTGAACATTTTCTTGATTGGCTACTCTTATCATAAATTTATCATTTGTGAATGAAGACAGTATTTTCTTGTTATTTGTTGTATGATTAGTCGCCCCTGAATCTATGAGCCAAGCATTATTTTTTGATTTTTGTGTGATGACATTGTTATGTTTATCTAATCCATTTAATGATCCTGATTTCCTATCCCTTGAATTATCTCTATCCTTTCTGCGTTCTCTGTAGTTTGGGGAGTCCCTATATCTGTATCTATCAATAGATGATTGCCTGTCTTGATATCTACCCCTATAGTCACGGTTTTGTCTTTCCCTATGAAACATGGGGCAATCTCCCTTAGAGTGTTTTCTGGATCCACAATTGTAACATTCAATTGTTTTTTGGTGATTCTCTTGGAAGGCTACTCTTTTTGCCTGTCTGTGTTCTGTGTATGCATTGTATCTACTTTTCCTCAAATTATCTTCAGCTATTAACTTGTTTGACAGACTTTCTATGGATAAGTATCCTAGATTGATTGAGTCTAAGTGTGATATGTAGTTATCCCATGATGAATCTAATGAGTTAAGGATAACGCTTTTCATTGTCTGTTCTGATATTATTTCTCCTCTTAGATGTAATTCTGCTCTGATTTTGTTTAAGGATATTAAATGTTCACTTATGGTGGTTCCAGATCTTAATTTGGCTGAAAAGAAATCTTTAGACATCCTAGTGGTTGTTGCTACACTTTCACTGTGAAACAATTTAAACATGCATTGAATTATTTCTGAAACAGTAAGATTATGCTTAATACTGTAGTACATGGCAGGTGATATGCTAGAAATTATTAAATAGAATGCTCTGTGATGCAGGCAGTCCATTTTTAGAGTCCAAGGTCTTTTGGGAGGATTGGTTATAAAAAATAATAAATTTTCTTTCATAAAGACAACCTGAATTTGTTGACACCATTCCTGTAAGTTGATGCCATCAATTCTAAGTTTTGGGAAATCACTGGGTAGATTCCCAATATTATTATTCCCACTACTTACAACTGTGGGTAGTCCATGGTCCTGTAGATGTTGAAAATTGCAGAATGGTGTGGGTATTCTGCTGATGAGCTTGAGAGGTTCTCCTTCTTCATAAAGTTCATTGTAGTTCTCTGTGTTCATCTGCGCATGCGCGTTGGTCATTTCTCTGCTGAAGCCGCTGGGAGAGGTTCTCTTTGCTGTAGCTCCCTCGTAGTGCTCTCCTTCTGATGATTCGGTCTCCGGCTCGATCTTGGGTGTTCTGCTGGCAGCTGTGGTTCGTCTCTTCTCTTTGGAGCTTTCTTGCTTGGGGTATTTTGTTCTTTGGATCGTTTGCGGTGTGGGGGAAAGTTCGCAGGGCCCTCTGGGTTCAGGCGTCGTCATCATCGTTGTCCGGATCGAGTCGTGCAGGCTTTGAGGTGTCTGTTTATTTCTTCGTCTCTTTTGTATTTTTGCATTATCGGCTTTTATCGATTCTTTTGAAATTGTTAGACTTGTGCCAAATGTTTTAAATAGTTTTCTCATGGGTGTTTCGATTTCTTGTTCGGTGGATGATTCTTCTGTATCTGTTTCTGACTCTTCAGAAGAATAAATATATTTTTTGTTATTTTTTGTGTTTTTTCGCGCCAGAGTTTTTGAATGTTGCATTCTGATTGGTTCAGCCGTGTTCATTTCTGTGGCCGGTTGAAGAAAAGATGGCTGCCTTTCAAAATTTTGAGCGGGACCTCTGGTCTTGCTTCTGGTCATTTTTTCTTTCGTTGTAGGTTCGCTCACCATTTTTGTATTTTCGGGTTTGGCTTTTTCAATGTCTTTTTCTCTCGCTGCTCCGTTTTCTTCCAAGAAGCCTCGGAGTTCCGCGATGAGTTTGTGGTCATCTTTTTGACTTTTTATTAGCCTCAGTATCTCCGATCTGAGGTCTTTGTCTTTTATTTCGTTCTCTTCTTGGTTGTCGGTTTCATCTGCTGTTTCTTCGATGTCTGTGGTGTTATCTTCAGATTCTTTGATTGTTATATTTATTGGTTCGTCGATCATTTCGTGATCTGTTTTTGTTTCTTTATCATTTGCCCTGGTGTTGGGTCTTTCTTTTTTGTTCTTGAGGTTTTCTTTCTTAGGCATGTTGGATTTTATTGAGTCAGTTCAACCATCCTCTGCTACCAGTTTGTTACAATATTTTGAGGATCAGACTCAATAATAAATTCAGAAGTCTTTTTCTTCAGTTAAAGAAGAGTTTATTCATAACAGGCATTCTACTTGTTCTGTCAGTTTTTACAGAGAGAAGCAAGCATGAGGTAAAAGCATTCTCTATTTATATCAAAGGGGAGGAGTCAAGGATGGGGGTGATTACATATGAATACATTAAAGGAGGAGGAATAAATTAACTCTTAATATCCTGTACATATATACATATCTCTTGTTATAGAATAAGGCATTTACTTATGACAACGCCTTCTTGTGGAACACCAGGAACAAAACATATAAGCATTTCAATAATCATATAATAAGAGATTCACTAATCAGAAAATGGCGAGAAATTAAAAACAAACATTATATGAAAATTCCTGGATGGTTATCCACAATGGAGGCGACAATGCACCCCAACACACTAGCAACACAAAAAATAATAAGGTATAAGGAAATACTGGATTCTCAAGGAGTATTGAAAACACAGGAAGAACTCAGGGAACAAGGAATATCAATAGACTGGTAGCCCTACTTACAAATAAAATTAAGATATAAAAAAGATCAAGAGGAAGGAGGAATAGACCCAAAACCGAATCAATTAGATAAATTATTAGAAACTAAGGAAGAAAAATTAATTTCAAAAATTTATAAATATTTATTAGAATTCGATCTAGCAGAAGAACTGGTTAAAGGACAAATGATAGCATGGACAAAAAACATTGGACATACCATACAATTAGAAGAATGGGAAAGGGTATGGGAAACCAATTATAGCATGACAAAATCAGTACTTTATAGGGAGAATCAGTATAAAATGTGGTATAAATGGTATTGGGCCCCTTCGAGATTAGCGAAGGATACACTAGCGAAGGTGTATCCAAATTTAAACCCAACCTGCTGGAAATGTAAGCAGGGACAGGGTTCTTTTTTCCACGTCTGGTGGCTTTGCCCAAAAATTAGGAAATACTGGGAAAAAATAAAAATCTGGTTAACAGAAATAACAGAAGAGGAAATAGAGTTTAAACCAGAAATTTTTTTATTAGGCAGGATTAATGAAAACATTAGGAGAGAAATAAAATATTTAATCTTACACATAATAACGGCAACTAGATTGGCTCTAGTGCAACATTGGAAAACGGATCAATTGTCAACGGATCAATTAGTAATCCAGAAAATATACAATTGCATGGAAATGGATAAATTAACTTTCGAATTAAAAGATAAGGTAGACTCAAGTACTATTTGGTATGGAATAGATGGTATGACTGGATAAGTCAAAAAAAAAAAGATAGAGCAAATGTAAAAGCTCGTATGAAATTAAAAATAACAAACAGGCACCGTCAACAAGATAAATGATATAATAAGTCACTTTCTATACACATATATATAGTTATATATATTTAGTCTGTTCATTTGGTTTTGTATTGTTTTTACTGTTTTATTGTTTTGTATATAAATGTATTTTGTATGATTTTACCTTTTTATGTTTAATAAAGTTTGTTTGAAAAAAAAAAGAAGTAGAGACAACTTCCCTGTCTTCAGACTTCAGTTGTAAATTTTGGCTGGTAATTCTTCAAAAGAAACAGGGCACAGACTTTGAAACAATGGCTGCCCATCAGCCTGTGCTCAAGCTCAAAGGTGCTTTTTCCAAAAGGCAACTGGACTATGTTTTTTCTTTGAGGAAGAATAAGATGTTTTACTTATCATCCAAGAAGCTTCATCTGTTCTGGCTAGATGGTGTGGGGGATGGAAGGATTAGTTCTGACATGACTTTCGAACAATAGCACCATTTAGATAACCATAATCTGGATGACTGAGAATCTCCATAGACACAGAGCCCAATTTCTATTTTAGAGTTGACTGACTTTTTATTCTTTCCTATTCATTTTACATATCAACTTCCCTTTTGATGCCATGCCCTAGTGCCTGTTCTGAACTTTCTGAAAATAAAGTGATGCAAAGTTATCCTGGGATATAGAGCTTAATACGCCTCTTCAGAATCATTAAGTTATGATAGCTTTTATATTGGCTCAGTCCCTTATGCAGACAACGTAATCTATTTTTAATTTCATTGGCTTTTCTATTTGTTCTTCCTCTTTATAAATTAGTAGTAAGACAATATGTAACAATATCAGGATGTATGTGTGCAAATACATTAACAAGTGACAAATTCCCCAAAGCCATCTTTCCCCACTGTATATTTCACCTACAGTATTTAAAGGTATTGCTCGCTCCCCAAGTAATGGAATAAGAGTTTGATATAAAGCATTATTGGCAGACAGAAAGGGCTGAAAAGATTCTTGCTTGTAATATATGGTTTTTCAGATTAATCATTGCATTATTTTTTCCTCCCATTAGTTCTACCCATAAGAAAATTATAACCATTGCATTAAATCAAAACATCCGATATCAGTGATGGCTAATCTTTTTGACATCGCGTGCCAGGAAGGGTGGGTGGGGGACATTCGTGCTCGTGTATGCCCACACCCATAATTCTATGCGCCCAGCCCTGCGCATGCATGCGTGACCCCCCTTCCCCCCCGCTCCTGGCACATGATGGCCCAGTAGGCCCATTTTTCTTTCTCACCTGGCACCAGATCCTCTCTGTGCATCTGGGGAGGGTGAAAACAGCCTTCGCCACGCCCTCGGAGGCCCTCCGGAGGCCCGAAACGGCCCCTTTCCCAACTTTCAGTTGGACAGGAAGTGATGTTTTTGGCTGTCCCCAGCCTCCAGAGGCTCTCTAAGAGTCTCTGGAGGCTGGGGAGAGCCAAAAACATCATAGGTTTGCCATCATGGATGAAGTGGTTCGGGAATAACGAGAGGCACAACCAAGCAAGTGACAACAGCTCTTTAATTTACAGTGAGACTTCAGCAAAAACTCAGAGGCTGCAGCCCTCCTTATATACAATCCTGGAGGGACTGTCAGCCAATCAGAAACATAGGCAGGTTTGAAACTCCCGCTTAAAAGTATCAATACATAACACCCCTCCCTTCCCAGAAGGCACTAACATTCAAATATTTACATAAGTACACACAAAATCTCGCAGGTGCCCAGGCCGAGTTCTCGTCCTAGTTGACCTGTGCAGTTCAGTGTTTGGCGGGGCGTCGAGCTGGTTGGAGGGACTTTCTGTCTCTCCCGGCTCCGCCAATGGAACCTCCTGGATTTTGTCCGGGGCGTGGTTATCCCCGGTTGGGAGTGGCGACTCGCTGGGGCAGCGCTGGAACCAGGGCTTGTCAGCTAAGTATTCTCGCGAACCCAGGCTTGAGTTAGCTGTTTTGGGAAAGTTGTTATAGTTAGGCTCAGAGATGTCTAAATTGATGTTTGCTTCACCGACTACCCTTTTTCTCAGCTGGTCTATGTGGTGCTTCCAGAGTCTGTCTACCCCTACGTCTACCGTATAAGATTTCGGGCCCGTTATGCCCACTATGGTTCCTGCAACCCATAGAGGTCCGCTGGCATAGTTGCGAGCGAACACCGGGGACCCAACCTGAAACTGCCTTAGTCCAGAGGTCTCTCCCTTGAAATTTTCGTGCGAATAGTTAGGATGAAGCCTATCTAACACGCACCGAAGCTTCCTGCCCATGAGGAGCTCTGCTGGGCTTCTCCCTGTGGCTGTGCATGGTGTGGCATGCTGGACAGCTAAGAATTGGTCTATCCTGGCCTGCCAGTCCCCGTTATCTAGTCTCGATAGGGCCTCTTTGGCCGTTCTTACAAAATGTTCGGCCAATCCGTTAGAAGCTGGGTGGAACGGGACCGATAGGGCATGGCGGATGCCCAGTCCGGCCAAGTAACCCTCGAACAGGGTTGCTGTGAATTGAGGGCCGTTGTCAGATACTAGAGTATCCGGTAGGCCATGTGTGGCAAATAGCTTGCGAAGGGCTTTAATGACTGGCTCAGCTGTGGTAGAGGGCATTAGAATTATTTTGAGCCATTTCGAAAAGGCATCAACTACAATTAAAAATGTTTGCCCATGGAAGGGGCCAGCGAAATCAATATGGATCCTCCCCCATGGCCCTTTTGGTTTCTCCCACTCTCGGATGGGCGCTACTGGGGGATCGGGGCAAGACTCCTGGCAGGGTCTGCACTTCCCCACCCACTCAGAGATGACTTGGTCCATGTTGGGCCACCATACATAACTGTGGGTTAAACTTTTCATTCTGACAATGCCCGGATACCCTTCGTGCAGCAATTCTAAGACCCTTGTTCGTAGTTTCGTTGGCACTACCACCCTGTCACCCCACAACAAACAACCACCTTGCGTAAACAGTTCATTTCGTTTGTTTACAAAACCTTGGTAGTCCCCCCCGTCCACCTTGACCGTCCACCCTTTTAGCACCCACCCCATCACAGTGCGAATGATCGGGTCCCTGGCTGAGGCTTTTGCCACTTCGGCAGAGGAAATAGGTCCCAAAGTTAATGTGTCCAGTAGAAGGACGGAGGCCTCTGGTGTTGGATTGGTCAGTAAGTCAGGTAGGGGGCAGCGGCTGAGGGCATCCGCGTGACCCAGGGTCTGTCCGGGTCGGTGTACAAGCTGATATGAATAGGCCGAAAGAAAAATAGCCCATCTAGTCAAACGTGGGGAAAGAGCAGCGGGGGTGGGCCTGTCGCCTGCCAAGAGTCCTAGCAAGGGCCGGTGATCAGTCACAAGTTCGAATTGCCGGCCATAAAGGTATTCGTGGAACTTTTTAACCCCCGCAATTGCAGCCAGAGCCTCTCTGTCCAATTGACTATAGTTCTGCTCTGCTCTTGACAGAGTGCGAGAGTAAAACGCAATGGGCGCCTCTAGGCCATTCGGCAGTCTATGGCCTAGGACAGCACCAACTCCTACGGGGGAGGCGTCACAAACCAATACAAGGGGACTGCTATCATACACTTGTTTTTTTTTAATTTGAGTCCCGCTTCCCTGAAACTGAACAGGACGTTCCTAACTCTGTCCCCAAGTTGTTGTTCGTCCTGAGCGCTGACTAGGACGTCATCAAAATATGGCACCACCCCAGGAAGCCCTTGCAACAGGCGCTCCATGGTGCTTTGAAATAGGCCGGGTGCTACGCCACCCCAAACTGGAGCCTGGTGTATTTAAATGCACCCCTATGGGTTACTATTGTCTGTGCCTCAGCTGTGGCATCGTCGACAGGAAGTTGTTGATAGGCCTGGGCCAGGTCTAATTTGGCAAAAAATTTTCCTGGCCCCAGGGAGTGTAGTAGATGATGCACGATCGGCACCGGATAGGCGCTCGGCTGCAAAGCCTTGTTGATCGTGCACTTGTAGTCGGCGCAAATTCTAATTGAGCTGTCTGACTTAACTGGGGTCACTATGGGGGTTTCCCATTTTGCGTGGTCAACGGGAACCAAGATCCCTTGTTTAATTAATTTGTCCAGTTCCGCATCGATCTTTGGTTTCAATGCAAAGGGCACCCGTCTCGCCTTGAGTCTTATTTGGGCTACGTTGGGATCTAGATTAAGAGAGATAGGGGTCCCCACATACTTGCCCAACGTGTCCCCGAAAACGTCCTGGAACTCGGTCAGGAGACTGTCTTTTAACGATGACTTGAGCATCTGGTGGACGCCGGTGAAGCCCATGCCGAGGGCTCGGAACCATCCCATGCCGAGAAGGCTGGGAAGCTGCTTCGTGACGATGGTCAGTGGCAGGTCTCTTTTGTAGTCTCCGTAGGTGACTCGGAACGTGCCCACGCCCTCGAGGGGGACTCGGTTCCCCTGGTAGTCTAGGATGCGCAGTCTCTGTTTGGAGAGCTGGTCCTTCCGGAACGACGGCAGGAGGGTCTTTAGGGTCGCCCATGACATTATGGAGAGAGCTGATCCGGTGTCAATCTCCATCGAGCATGGCTTGCCGTTGATTTCGACCACCGTGCTGACTTTGTCCTCGATTTCCGCGCTGGCCTGGTCGATGTGAATGCTGCGGCCATCTCGAGGTTCAAATTCGCGCCGTTTTTTTGCACCGCCTTCTCTCGTTGGTTGTTTCTGGCGCGTTGATTCTGGTTGGCTGCGGCACTCACGTGGTTGGTGTTTTCTGGGCAGAATGGCTCTACAGACTCGCGCCAAGTGCCCTTTTTTCTCGCAACGCCTGCAGATAGCCTCCCTGTATTTGCAGGACAGTCTATCATGGTGCCCTCCACAGCTGGGACAGCTTCGCCACGGGCTGCCTGTGTCCTTTCTCTGGTGCTCCGTTCGGAAAACGTCCTCATCCGACTCGGACTCCGAGCTGGATCCGGCATCTTCTCTGTGCACCGGGGCAGACTTGGGGTTGTCTTTGCTGGTCAGCGGATGCTGCAGCGTTTCTGCAGCTTTTGTGGAGGCTTCATGAGCCCTAGCCTCGTCTAGGGCTCCAGCAAGCGTCAAATCAGGCTTGGCAAGCAGGCGCCGTTGCAGCTTAATGTCCCGGACACCACAGATAAGTTGCTCAAGCAACGCATCGTCCAAGTCTCTATAGTCACAATGGGTTGCGGCTTTTCTCAGGCTGGCCATGTATGCGCTGACCGGTTCTCCCTCTCGCTGCACGCGCTGTCTGAGTTGGTATCGTTGCACGAACTTGGAGGGCATGGGAGCATAGTGAGCCCGGAGCGTGGCCATCAGGGTGTCCCAGGAGACGGTCTGGACCGGCGTTGGCTCGCACAGTGACTCTGCCATCTCGAACACGTCCGGTCCACAGTGGCTTAGGAAGAGGGCCCTCTTCCGATTAGCAGAGAGCCCTTGCATGTCGCTGGCTTCGAGCGAGCATTCGAACCTCGTCAGGTACGAGACCCATTTTTCGCGGGTCGGATCAAAAGGCTTGGGCGGAACGTAGGCAGACATGTTCGGTATGCCTCCTGTAGTTCGCCTTGTCGCCTAGCTGAAGCTCGTGGTCTCACTGGTTCGCTTCTTGTGACCTCTATCCCACCTTCGTCGCCAATGAAGTGGTTCGGGAATAACGAGAGGCACAATCAAGCAAGTGACAACAGCTCTTTAATTTACAGTGAGACTTCAGCAAAAACTCAGAGGCTGCAGCCCTCCTTATATACAATCCTGGAGGGACTGTCAGCCAATCAGAAATATAGGCAGGTTTGAAACTCCCGCTTAAAAGTATCAATACATAACAATGGACCTATATCTTCAGGGATTATGATATCACTATCTCCTAGGATTACTGTGTTCAAGTCAGGTTGATCAGATTAAATGCCTCAATTCTTACACATTTAATCTACCCAGTCTTCACTATTACTATATCACAAAGTGGTTCACAAGCACATACTGGTCTACAATCACAACAATGGTAACAACAACATTCAGTGATACAGTTACAATCACAGAACCAACACATTCTGTAGGGTGCAAAGTTCCTCAGCTTCGCTTGGGATCTTCAAATGGAATAACATAGGCCACCACTCAGGCAGGAAAAATCAAAACGTTGGTACTCCTGCAATGAGAAAAAGAAATCACAAACAAAACCCATTCATACCACCATGACCACATCAGTTTTTGGTAATGTTTATTCTCAGCGGGTCCTTTTACACGTCTGTAGTGGGTCCACCCTTTGTCGCTTGTCCAGATTGCTGTTTCAGTGGTCAGCAGGATTTGGCTTGGCTAAGTTTTTCCTCACATTAGCTTCACATCAATCTTGCTGGTGGAAGATGCCATCGATAAAACATTTTGTAGAGGTTCTCCTTATAAGGAGCTGACATTGTTAGCTTGTAGTTTCTCTCCCACAATTTATCCCATTGATCTAATTGAAAACTATGACCAAAATTTCTCGCCTAACTAATCATTGTCTCTTTCACAGTTTCTTCTTCCATTTTGAATTTTAACAAAATGTTATACATTTTTGTAATCATTTTTCCCCCTGTTCCTAATAATATCTTGTCAAGTTCCAATTGTTCTGTATATATATATACCGTATTGTTCCTGGTCTTTTTTGTATTTTGTTCTAATTTGCAGGTATGGCCACCAATCAATTTTTATCCCCTGATTTCTTAAATCCTGTTCTGATTTTAAGTTTCCAAATTCATCTAAAAGTTCCAAGTATCTTACTACTTTGTTTATGTCCAAAACATTGGGATAGATTATGGCTTCCATTGTTGAAATCCAAACTGGAACTTTCATATAGTGATTTTTCCTTATATTATCCCAAATATTTAACAAAGCATTTCACACTAGATGTCTCTGGAAGTATGTGTGGGTTTTGTTTTTTCTTTCCCATAAAAATGTGTGCCATCCAAATTGAAGATCATGGCCTTCCAATGTTAATACTCTCCTATTTCTTAATTGAACCTAATCCTTTAGCCACGTTATTGCCGCTGCTTGATAATATAGTTCCCAATCAGGTAGGCCGAAGCCTTCTTTGGTTCTGGAGTCCTGAAGAAGTTTGCGTTTTATTCAGGCTTTTTCCCCCAACCAAATAAATTTACTTATTATTCTATTTGACTGATCAAAAAATACTTTCCCTAATCTTATTGGGATCGTTTGAAATAAATATAACAATTTTGGTAGTATATTCATTTTTATTACGGCAATTCTACCGACTAAAGATATCTGTAATTTTGCCCAAATGTCTAAATCTTTTTGTATTTGTTGTACCAATTTATCATAATTATCCTCTTTTAATGTAGAACATTTTGCCATTAACCAAATTCCCAAATATTTTACCTTTTTAACAATTTGAATCCCCAATTTCTCTTCCAATTCCTCATCTTGCCTTTTGGTACAATTCTTGGTTAATATTTTAGTTTTTTCCTTGTTTATTTTAAATCCCGCCACTTTACCAAATTCTTCCACTTCATGAATCAAAATGGTTCCTGTCTCCAAAGGATCTTCTATGATAAAAACCAGATCGTCTGCGAAAGTTTGAAGTTTATATTCCTCCTGTTTAATTTTCAATCCTTTTATCATTTGATTTTGTCTAATTTGTATTAATAATATTTCCAATGATAGTATAAATAAGAAGAGTGACAAGGGACATCCTTGTCTTACCCCCTTAGTTATACTAATCCTATCTGTTGTTTCCCCATTTATTATTATTTTAGCTGATTGTTCTGAATAGATTGTGCTGATCATGTCTATAAATTTCTCCCCAAAATTCATAATTTCCAATTGGTTAATAAGAAAGTTCCAGTTTAGGTTGTCAAATGCTTTTTGAGCATCTACAAAAATTAATGCCAGCTGCTTATCTGGGTGGGCCTCATAGTATTCTAATGAATTCACAATCGTTCTTGTATTTATTCCTTATATGTCTATTTGGCAGAAATCCATTTTGATCCGAATCAATAACTTCATTTAATATTTTTTTGGTCCTTTCAGCAATTATCGTTACGAATATTTTGTAGTCCACATTAAGTAGCGAGATTGGCCTATAGTTCTTGATTTGCTGTGTATTTGTAGGATCTTTTGGGATAAGTGATATCAGCGCCTCCATCCATGATTTTGGTAGTTTGGATTGCCCTAAAGCTTCATTGTGTCAGCGTTCCAGAAAAACCCCAACTCCAAGTAAAGATGCAGAAGCAAGCATTTTCAAAAGTTCTCTTGACTAGAATAGGCAAACTGGCACATCTGGGAAATCCCGAATGTGAAAAGCCCGGGTTTTCCTTCAGTTAGTCAAAGCTCCCAAAACCATCCCTTTCTCCCCAATCAATCACATGCTCCAATAAATGTCCGTTCCATCTCAACCCAGCCCCCCGACCACTCCTTCTCCAGATGCTGGATGCCCTGACCTTGACCGACAGGAAGAATGCTATTATGTCTACTAACCCCCTCTCCTAAATCCCCCCTCCTACTTTCCCACACATGAGGAGGTGGCAGCATTGAAGCTTCCGGCCTAATATGGCTTCCAAAGCTGATACATTGTATATGTTCAACAAATATGACATCACCGAACCGGTTCTGGCCCCCACCCCTCCTGCCCACCCCCCACATTATTCTTACCTTTTATTTGGCCCCACCCCCAATCTATTGCTGCCTCCTGAGTCCCAGCTGATCGGCTAGAGGGGAAAAAACTGTTTAAATTCTTGCCGCGGGGCTTCAAAGGGCTGCCCTACAGCTAATCAGTGTTAAAAGAAAACAAATGAGTAGACCAGTAGTTCCCAAACTGGGCGGTACCACCCCCTGGGGGCGGTGGGATGCCTTAGGGGGCGGTAAGAGGCAAGGGGGTGGCAGGGGGTGCTAGAGGCAAAAGGGGGTGGCAGGGGAGCGCTAAGTGGCAAGGAGGGTGGCCCCCACCCTTTGGCCTGTGCAGTTACCTCCTTGCAAGCAAACAGCAAGAAAAAACAACTCCTTTCAGCTTCAGCATAGGCTAAGTAGCCCATTGATTAGATCGGCCTCCCAACTCTCAGCTGATTTGCTCTCAGCTGTTTTGCGCAGGGCTCTGGACCACCTTTCTTCCCCCCCACCCCCAATCTGCAAAGAGCTAAATTGCTGGAGCAGATTTTTTTTTCTCCTTGTGCAAATCAAGCTGAAAACAAAACTGAAAGTAAAGCAGGCTGTTGGCTTTGCTGTTTGCTGCAACGTTGGAAAATTAGGCAGAGGCAGATTTCTTTTCTTTTTCCTCACCAAAAAAGGTAGGTGCAAACAATGGGAAATTTAGGGCAAAAGAGGAGAGTTCAAGATTTTAAAACACAAAAGAAAAAAAGCTCTATTTAACTAGGGAATTGTAATAATTGAGATACTATTAATTGTATATTATGTTGAAAGCAGAAATGGTTAAGTTGTGGTTTGGAGGAATATATGGGGGAAATTATTTGGTTTATTATTATTGGTAAATATAATTTATTGATTTGTAAGAAATTGGATTGCATGGAAATAATTGGAATATTCATGTTCATATTGATTAATATACAAAAAAGATAGTTATATAATTAATTGATTTATATTAAAATGTTGAATTTGTATTAAACAACTGTAATATTACATAATTAACCAATGTGAGGATAGCTATAAAAATAGATGACAATGGGAAGGGGTATAATATAGAATAGAAGGGAAAAATTGAATTTGATTAAGATTAGAGATGAGGATGAAGGATAATATTGGTTTTTTAAAAAAATAGATGAGGAATAAATATGGCAAAAAGGAAATATAGAAATTGTAAATTTAAATTTAAATTGAAATGACTAAACACTGTTTAAATTTGTGAACCAGCCAAATACTCTGTTCAAAGAAAATACATTATATGTTTGTATGTGTGTTTCTAATTATTGCTATTTATTCATATTTGTTCTCTTTTATTCTTTAAAGTTTAACAATTCATTCTTTATCTTAATATCTTTATATTTGTTTGGGGTTGCCTTTCTTCCATTTCATCTTTTTTATTGTACAGCATGTCACTGCGTTTTGTATTTACCAGCTGAGCTCTCATTTCTGGACTGTCAGACTTTCCATAGCTTGCCAACTTCTTATCAGTAAGCTACGTGTATCCGCATCCACATTCCATTCCACACTCACTCTTTCCTTTGTTCTCTTGCCAGAAGTCCGGCTGAGAAGCAGCTGGCACGAACTTTATTTCAAAATGTAGCTAATTAGATCAGTTAGTTGTTTTATTTTCTTTATAACAAATAAATGAGTTTTCTTAGAAAATATCTTCGGGTTTTGTTTTTTTAAAGTATACTTGCAAGGAAAGGTCTTGATCCTCCCCTCGTAATCGGGTGTGATTATCCCAAAAGCAGAATGGGATTAATCAATGCCCTGACACTGGTAGCAGAGGGTGGTCGAAATTTATAGCTTTTTCCTTGTTTGTTACTTTTGATGATAAGCGCATAGGCAATTAGTTTTTAGCTACTGAGGTACGCTAATTATTTTTGCTAAGATGCCGAAACAGAAGAAAAAGGGCAAAATGAAGCCCAGTGCTTTATCCTCTTCGGCTGAAGAGCAGGAGATAGAAAGACCCTCAAGATTTCAGCCCCTTGCTACAGCCACATGCCTGGAACTAGAAGCCGTGGGAGAAGTAACAGATGTAATGCTCTTAAAAAGGCATCAGGAGAGAGATAAGAGAGAAAGTGCTTTTGAAGATAATGTGCTACAACTGAGGCCAGTAACATCTCCTTCTAATTATGCAAGCTCTCAAACTGTCTTCCCAGAACCTTCTGAATTTGTAACGCTTGGTGCAGAGCCAGATTCCCCACAAACGGCAAAGCCTTTTTACTCCCACCCAGAGAGAGAAATAATTCATTATTCTCCTCGCACCCTTGAGCTCACCCTGGATGAGCTGGCTATGAAAGCCTATCGTAACCATATAAAATTCTATGAACAGGAGCTATCCCAGGCAAAAATGGCTATATTTATGCTTGAACAAGATAAGGGAGAATCTTGTGACTTCAAATTCTCTAAAAGCGCCATTTTGGCTTCTTCTTCAGAGCCAAAGACACACCCCCTGGTGGATTTTGTGTCAGGCCAATCAGAACAGAGAGCTGTGCACATGTCACATTTGTCACATGATGATCACTCCTACTCTAAAGTTCCAAGTGCCACGTATGCAGAGAGATTAGCTGAGCTGCCCGAAACAAAAGGTGCAGCACCATCTGCTGGCGAAAGTAATTTACTAGAGAAAGCTGAAAGGCAACGTAGTCTACATGAACATTTTGAATTATTACAGCAGACCCTGGCAAACCTGTCTCTAACTCACTCAGAGATTCAGGCTGCAATCCCACAAGTGTCTCCACAGGCCCAAACTCAAGCACCCCCTGGTGGTGCTGGTGTCCTTTTAGATGGAACACAACAAAGCTTAATGCAGCAAAGGCAAATGACTGCATCTCCAGCAGGTCATGCCAATATTGCAGCTCAAGCACAGATGGCAGCTGGAACACAGCAGATTCCAGTGCATCAGTCTCAACCACAAATACATGCACATGTGCCTCCAGCTGTACAACCAGGGCCAGCTCCTGGTCCACCTCCAGTGCAACGAGTGCCTTTACTTCCACAGCTAGCACCTCAAATGCACATTCCTCAACAGGCATCTTCTGTTGCTCCACTGGCTGGTGAGTCAAAATTAAAGATGTCAGGACAGAATTACAAGGCCTGGGTCAGTGAGATTGGAGACTTAGAGATTAAAGCTTGCACAACATTATTGATGTCCATGGATACTGAACTGCAGGTTACCTTTTCGCCTGATGCAACAGCCCAACAAATTTTGGCCCAATTGGAAAATTGCTACAGTCCTGTTTCAATTGAATCTTCATGTTTGCTCATGTCTCAATTCCATGGTTCGAGATTGAAACCTGGTGAACAAATTGGTGGACATTTGACCAAACTGAAAGGACTGAGAAGAGAATTTAGAGAAAGAGACTATAATATTGATGATATTCAAATGATCAGCATTATCATTAATTCTTTGAACTATGAATGGAAAGATGCCATTACAAAGATTAACCAAGTCCCTATTGCTCAACGCACAGTGGACAATGTATGCAGACTTTTAATTGAAGAAGAAGCACTCATGCTAGCTACTCCACACTTGAGAGGACCACCCGCATCAAGAGCTCCAGCTAGGCGCCCCTTCCGAGGAAGGACCTATGCTCCAAGGATGCCAAGATGCTACATCTGTGATCGTGTGGGACATGCCACCTGGGATTGTCCCCAACGAGTTCCAGCTCCCATCTCATACCAGCCCAGAGGAACAGACTCCAGAGGCAGAGGCAGAGGCGGAAGACAAGGTCGTTGTGGTCCCCGGCGTGATCCACAAGCTCCACTCGCCACATTGGCTTTAACCAATGATACACAACCTCAACCAGAGTACGACAGACGACTCCTGTGGACTTTGGACAGTGGTGCAGCATTGCATGTTACCTACAGAAAGGAACTTTTCACAGAGATGCACGAGACTGAACCTGAACTACGTGAACTTTATTCTTTTTCAAATCATCCTTGTCAGGTCAAAGGAAAAGGAACTGTTTATGTTGAAGAGCTCGATGAATTTATTCCTGATGTTTATTACATACCAACAGCAACCAGTAACTTGCTTAGTCAGAGTCACTTGTCTAGAATGTTAAAATTCCAGGTTCACCACCTTGAAAATGCAAGTTACATAGTTAAAGATGGAGATATTGTTGCTGGAACCATATTAATTGGTGGTGTTTATTACTTAAAACCAAAGCAAACACAGGCAAGTATACAAACTCCAAAAAGGGAGAGCACAGGCCCAGAGAGAGATGCTGTTGCTGCTCCAAAGGCTCCTAAAGCCAACAAAAAGAAAATTGAGAAACAGGTTGCTCAGAGCAAGCCTGAGGTTCCTCATAAAACTGTTAATGTTGAAAATTCACTAACTGGTAAACCTTTGCATTCTAGGTGTATCCATAAATGGCATAGAAGATTGGGGCATGCCAGTTTCTGTGTTCTTAGGAAGATGCCGGAGTTCGCAAAAGGTTTGGACCTAAAGGGGTGTAAGGTGTTTTTGGATTGTGCTGTATGCAAAAGGGCCAAATCCAAAGCAGCAGCCATTCCCAAATGTGCTACACGCCTGTCAACACGCATTTTTTATTTGGTTCACACTGACATAGTTGGTCCTTTTCTGCCATCATTTGGTGGTAGAAAATATTTTCTAACAATTGTTGATAATTACTCAAGATATGGATATGTATATCCTATGAAAGAAAAATCTGAGACTTTTCAGATCTTTAAAGACTTTGCAGCCCTTGTTTCTACCCAACACCAAGTTCGCATCGCCAGAATCCAGAGTGATCGTGGTGCCGAATTCATGTCTCAGCGTTTCCAGGACTGGATGCGTAAGAATGGAATTCTTCATCAGACTTCGGCCCCTTACATACTGGCTCATAATGGGGTCGTAGAGAGAAGACAAGGGGTACTGCAAACCATGATGTGTTGTCTCCTAGAAGACGCCAACCTTGATATGATATACTGGGGTGAAGCTATAAAATATGCAAATTACATTGTCAACCGTTCTTGGAGCAGTGTAATGAATCAGACTCCTTTCTTCATGTTGTATGGGTAGAAGCCCGATCTTAATAACATTCATATTTTTGGTTCATACGCTATGGTGAACATTCCCTTAGCTCAAAGAAGAAAAGGAGGTCCAACAGCAAAGAGACTGAGATTTATGGGTATTGATGATAATTCAAAATGGAGCAAATTTATTGACTCTAAACATGTAATTTTGATTTCCCAATCTGCTAATTTTGAGGAAGATGTTGACTGGTCCAGGATTCATTCCAATGATCCTAGAGTTTATTTTCCTAGAGATGATACTGCTGATGCTACGCAGATTGATGATCAAGATTCCACTGGTTCTTCTCAACCCGATGTTCCGTCTTCGCAAGCTGCGGATGCTGACGCTAGCGATGAATGTGAGGACGAGAACAAAGCAGAAGAAGACTGGATTGTTGTTCCGAGACGTTCCAAGAGAGCCACAAAAGGAATCCCTCCACAACGATATTCTTGGCAACTGACAAAAGCACTCTTGCCTTTGATTTGCAATGTTACACTTTCACCTGATAATTTCACACAAACAAGCAGCTTCCTGATTCAGAGCAAGACAAATGGTATGATGCAATGCAGGTTGAAATGGACAGTCTAAAGAAACTTAAAGTGTTTACACCTGCAAAACCTCCAGCAAACAAAAAGTTCATTGGCACTCGATGGGTCTACAGAATCAAAAAGAAACCAAATGGTGAGTCACTGTAAAAGGCCAGACTTGTAGTTCAGGGTTTTGCTCAACGTTATCCTGAGGACTGCACAAATACCTACTCACTGACAGTTCGAACTGAAAGTGTAAAAATTGCTTTAGCAACTGCAACTATCCTTGGTTTAGAAGTTTTCCAGTTCGATGTTGACATGGCTTATCTACATGCAGACCTAGATGAAGAAATCTATGTGAGAAGTCCTCCAGGATTCCGACAGCAAGAAGGGGATACCTGGTTCCTAAACAAAAGTCTTTATGGTCTGAAACAGTCTGGTTTAATGTAGTACTTATGTCTTACTGACAAACTAAATTCAATGGGCTTTATTAAGTCCGAAACTGATGAGTGCGTGTTCACAAAAAGATCTAACAATGCATATGAGATAGTTCTTGTTTATGTTGATGATATTGTTTATATTGGTCCAAATAAGCAAATGAGTGAAATTTTTGCCAAAGCTTTGCAGAGATACTTCACATTGAAATCATTAGGTCACATTAGCACTTATTTAGGTGTTCAGATTGAAAAAACACAGATATCTGGACACACCCGATCCGACCAATCACAGTGATGGAAGACAATGAATCGGTGGTTTATATTTCTGAATCACATTTTACAGGTTCTAGGTCCAGACACATTGACATCCGTTATCAAAACATAAAACATTTAGTGAAAAAAGGTTTTGTTAAAATGCAGTATGTATCTACACATGATCAAATTGCTAATATGCTCAACAAACCACTTCCAGCAGCTCAACACAAGTATCTGCATAAGAAGATGTGCCTTATTTGATGATGTACCTGATATTCGCTCAACTGACAAAAGAAGGGGATGCCACTGCGTTTTTGTATTTACCAGCTGAGCTCTCATTTCTGGACTGTCAGACTTTCCGTAGCTTGCCAACTTCTTATCAGTAAGCTACGTGTATCCGCATCCACATTCCATTCCACACTCACTCTTTCCTTTGTTCTCTTGCCAGAAGTCTGGGTGAGAAGTAGCTAGCACGAACTTTATTTCAAAATGTAGCTAATTAGATCAGTTAGGTGTTTTGTTTTCTTTATAACAAATAAATGAGTTTTCTTAGAAAATATCTTCGGGTTTTGTTTTCTTAAAGTATACTTGCAAGGAAAGGTCTCGATCCTCCCCTCGTAATCAGGTGCGATTATCCCAAAAGCAGAATGGGATTAATCAACTCCCTGACACAGCAATCTTTCTCCTCAAACCTACCACCTCTCTTTTCTTTCCTTCTGACTTTCTCTTCCCCCCTTCTTCTCCTCCCTACTTCCTCTTCCTTTTTCCTTCTCCTTCTCTCTTCCTCCCTCTTTTACCCTCACTCCTACTCTAATTTCCCTTCCCTTCCTTCCTCCCTTCTCTTCCTTCCCTCTCTCTCCTTTCTTCTTCCATTTCTCTTTTCCTTCCTTCATCCCTCTCTATTGCTGTATTCATTTTCAATTTTACATTTTCCACTATGGAGTCCCCTGTCTTTCTTTCATTTATCAAGTATATTTCTCAAAATTTCCCCTCATCTTTTTAATTATTAGCAATATATTTCAGCTTATTCCATTTTTTCTATTGAACCTAGTGTAATCATCTTTATATTTTTTTCAATTATTTCCTTTTCAATATTATTTCTTTCAATTATTTCCTTGTTTCTCTTGCTTCTCATTCATCTTTTCTCTTTCTTTTTTTTTGCAAGCTAACCAATTCTCTGCTTCTTTATTTCCCTTAAATGCCTACCTTACTTTTTGAAACATCTCCCTTAGTGTCTCATATTCATCTTCTCAATTCTCCATATTTTCAATTTTAAAAGGCTAGGATTTTTAAGCTTATTCTTTTCATTTATATATGTGGGGGGGGGATGCTTTTCAAGGAGCCACAAGGGGGGCTGAGAGCAGAGTCATTCTGACAGTGTCTTTTAAAATTGCTTGGAAGACCCATTTTTCCCTAACAATAATGGTTTGTATACTTTGGAATAAAATATATACCTGGAAAAAGTACTTGCAAAACTTGGACAGAAGGAAAAGAAAGGCAGGACTGGACTCATTATCAGTAGCTAGTAGGGTTGCCAGGTCTGCTTCCAAAAAATTGCGGACAAGCGGGGGGTGGGGGGGGTTAAGTAGTTAAAAAAATAAAAAAATTTCCAATTAAATTATATATTTTCTTATAAACATTTTAACACGTATTAAAATAATCACTTCAAAACTTTACTTAAAATTCAAAACATCAAATATATTATAATAATATGTAAAATATTAAATTACATTTTACTTTGCTGTTGTGTGTATTTTTTATTTGGCTGCGCAGCTTTGATCAATTCTTTGTGTTTAAGGAATAATTCTTTAATTTCAGTACAACGTTGAGAAATACTTTAAAAATATACATAGTTCACTTCGAACTGATACAAGCAGTTGGTTACATTCGTCAGTCCACAAATTTCCCATGACGCTGAAAATTCGTTCAATGTTTGCATTTGATACTGGAATTGATGCACAATACTGGAACAGTTTCAGTAAACTCGGAGCTGGCTCTTTCTTGAAAAAGTACGTCCACTTATCAAGGGATGAAAATCGCCCTGCAGATGAACATAAACTTCTTCTAAGGCAGAAATTTCATTGAAGAGAGTGTTGGGTGGAAATTCTTCTTGCCATGGTGATAATAACCAGATGTTCATCATTTCTTCTAAAGTTGGAGGATTATTGCGATCAATTAGATTGAAACAATCTAATTGTTTACAATTAGCGTCTCATATACTTAATCGGTGAAATTATACCACTTTTCTAGGTACGCAATGGCTCTTTGATACACGTTGATGGCTTCTTTCTTGAACTTTTGCACGGCATTCTCAGGCAAATGTTTTTTACGTAAGGCAAATAAAACTTTCATTCCAAAAAACTGCTCATCGTATTTTTTTTGCAAAGAATCACGCAGCTTACACATGATAATGTGAAGATCACATGCAAGAATTTTCTTGCTTTCCAGCTTCAGTAGGGTGTCTTGCATTATTGACATGAAGAAGTGCATGAAATATAAATACAATTCTGAAATTGTTGGTTCATCGTCCTTTGCAAGTTCATTTTCCTGATCCGAAATAAGGTTCCAGATAACCTTATGGCACTCATCAGATCCAAGAGAAATAAAATACGATTTTAGAGGTATCCAGTTTAAAAGAAGTCTTTCGACCACTTTAAACAAACTTAACCAATGTGTTGAAACATGGCACAAAACTTCATGGAATTCTGACTCGCAAAACTCAAAAAATGATTTCAACTCTTCTCGTTTCTTCGCAGAATTCGAAAATTTGGCAAAAACCTTCAGCACTACATTTTCGATATCAAAAGATAACTGCTTTAATGCATTTTTTACACTGTTGTGTAAAATGTGATTATTGAAATGAGCATTCGATCTTTGTCTCATTCTAACATGAAAAAAAAGACAAAATGCAATTCTCCTATCCTTATTCTCTTAGACTGTACAGCTTTAGATTATGTAACATTTCGTTATAAAGCTTTTGAATAAAAAAAAGTCCACTATTGACTTCCGGTTTCCCTGTCTTCGGCGACGGCGGCGCCTTTTGAAGCTCCGCCAGCCCCGCTGCCCGTAGAGCCGCTCCGAGACGAAGAAGCGGCTCGAAAACTTCCAAATCCATAGGATTGAGGAAGAAGAGATCGCAGGGCACAGGTCGAGCCCCTGCAACCCCCCAGGGAAGTTTCTGGGGAGAGAACAGGCGTGGCTCCCTCCCAACCTGCTGAAACTCCGGGCGACGTGGGACGATTCTGCTTTCGCAGAACAAGCCGGCTGCAGGAAACTCAAAGCGAAAAGAACCAGCTTTAATAAACAGCGAAATTACCTGAATCCTGAAACTTGCAAATGCAAGTATTAGCGCTTTGTTGACTTTTTAAACTGAGAAAAATGCGAATGAGTGAAAGTGCTTTGAAAAAACATGGCGCTCAGCCTTAGAGTTAACGAGCCAGCGAGTGTGGATTGGTGAAGTTATCTTGTTTTGTTACAAAGTTTCCAAGTTGCTACAAAGTTGCCTTGTTTGTAATAAGAGAAACAAGTGGAAAATTTCTCCCTTTTTAATACTTGACTTTGCTTTACTTCAACCTTTATTTGATCAAATCTGGGGGACTTTTTTAGAAGTCTTTGTGCAGGAGGGAAAGGAAAAGGAACTTCCCTCTTTAGAAAAACTAGATCACGTGGCAGGATGGCTTCAAAGAAGCAGGAAGGGAAGGTAACAGGGGGGGGGATCCCCCACACACAAACATGAAATGCAGCTTCCCCCTGCTCAACAGCTACAGACTCAGAAAAAAGAATTTGATGTGGGAGATTTAAAAGAATTTATTTCTAGAACTTTGGATGACAAATTTCAAAAATCTCAACAGGAGATAGATGATAAACTTCAAAAATCACATCAGGAGTTTATGCAGGAAATTAATGAAGTTAAAGATATGGTGAAACAGAATCAAAACAAGGTGACCAAAAAAACATCAGAAGTGGCATCTGGCCTGGCAGAATTTATTGGGAAAGTTGATTTTAAAGTTGAAGAATTTAAATCAGAAGTTAATGTTAAGATGAAAGACAATGATTATAAAATTGCTGATGTTGACAATAAAATGCAAAGAGTTGAAAACGAGATTGTCATGATACAATTCAGGGCAATGGAGTTTGCTATACGGCTTCGAGGAATTCGAGAGGAGGAAAGACAGGATTTGAGACAAGTTTGTTCTGAGGCCCTGGCTAAGATTTTACAAGTTAATCCAGATGTGGTTTTTCACAAAATAGACAAAATTTACAGAGTGAACTCCTGGGTGGCCAGACAAAGACAATTACCTAGAGATGTGGTCATATATTTTACAGATAGAGAAATAAGAAACGATATCCTGCAAAAATCCTTTTACACTTCTGTACAAGTGGGGGGCTTATGAATTGGAATTTATAAAGAATTGCCTCCTAAAATGCTGAAAGCTAGAAAAGAATTTGGCTTTCTTGTTAAGGAATTGCAAAATTTACAGATACCTTTCCGGTGGACGCACCAGTTGGCATAATTTTCAGATACAAGGGAGAAAGATACCGTTTGAATACCGTGGAGAAGGCACAGCACTTCTACACTACTATTCTTAAGGAAAGAACACCATCTCCACGTACATCTACAGTTTTGGAGATTAAAGAGAGTGAAGAGAAGCAACCTCAACGAGAACTGCAAGAACAGTCTAAGCAGGAATTAGAAGAAGTGCAAGGTGCAGAAGGAGGTTTTCTGGATGAGCCCTTGCTGGAATCTTCTCCAATCTTGGACCCGGTTCAGATGATTGAAGTTAAGGATCAACGTATAACTCGAGCTCAAGCTAAGTTACTTAAACAAAAGCAACAACAACAACAGGAAAGACAAGACAAGGAGGCAGATAAGAGTACTGCACAAGAGACTGGAGCCATGGGAGGAGCGAGATTGAAGCTTTCGGATGACCTTCAATTATTTTGCTCTTTGCTCCAGAAAGAGGCTGATGATGTTTAAATGTTTATCCTGGAATGTTAATGGGTTGAATTCAGCACAGAAAAGGAAGAAATTATTTACATATTTGAAACAATTTAATAATGATATAATTTGCTTACAAGAAACGCATATCACAACTCAAGATCAAAAATATTTGATAAACTCCAAACTAGGAACACATTTTATATCTTCAACTTCGCAAAAAAAGAATGGTGTGGTTATTTATGTAAATAAAAAGTTAACAGCTAAAGTTATAGAAACAGATGAAGATGGTAGGTTTGTAGCAATTGAATTGTCTACAGCAAATGGCCAAATTCTTCTGATTGGGATTTATGCTCCCAATCAACAACAGGACTATTTCTATAAGATGTTACATACTAAAATATTGCAATGGGATTACAGATCTATTTTAATTATGGGAGACTGGAATGGAGTAATCGACTCTAAATTAGATAAAAAGAGTTTGGCAAAGTCTAGGATCAGATTACCACAGACCTTTTTTGACATGAAAGAAGATATGGAACTAAAAGATGTTTGGAGAATACATAATCCAAAAGAATTGGACTATACTTTTTTTTCTGACAGACACAGATCCTTCTCTAGGATTGACTTTATTTTGTTGACAGATGATTTACTTGTTAAGACAAAAAGAACAAAGATTTTTCCAAGAACTTTGACTGACCATAGCCCAGTATGGATAGAAATTGAGATGGACAAGGTTGAGAGACGTTCTTGGAGATTAAATGAGAATTTGTTTAGATATGAAAAAAATACAACAGAACTTAAAAAGCATTTGAAAGAATTTTTTGAAATAAATTTGAATAAAGGTACCCCAATTGAAATTGTGTGGGATGCAAGTAAAGCTTATATGAGAGGGGTACTTATCTACATGAACTCTAAACATAGACTGTTCCGACAAAAGAAAAGATCTGAACTGGAAATAGAAATAAAGAATAAAGAACAGTTACTTATTAAAAATCCAACAGATGAAAGAATACGTAGTGTTATAAAACTTTTGAAAGACCAATTTCAAATGCTTATGGCGGAACAAGTTGCAACAAACTTACAATATGCGAAGCATAACACATTTTGTAACGCTAATAAACTGGGCAGATGGTTGGCTTACACATTGAGGAAAAAGCAAAGTATACGGACTATTGATAGTATTGATATTGGAGGGAAAGAAATCTTTCAACAAAAATTAATTAAAGAAGCTTTTGTGGACTATTATACTAAATTATATGCTAAAGAGGAGGTGCAGAATGGACTTATAGAAAAATATTTAAACGATAAAAGAGTTACAAAAATTACTGATCAACAAAAGGAAAGAATGAATTATCCTATAACAGAGGAGGAGATAATAGTAGCAATTAAACAGTTAAAAACAGCCAAAGCTCCTGGCACGGATGGCTTGACCGCAGTGTATTACAAAACTTTGCAAGCTGAAATGGTGGAACAACTTAGAGATTTATTTTGCAATATTCAGCAAGGGGGTAAAATACCCCCATCATGGACAACAGCTTACATATCTTTGATACCAAAAGAACAAATCGGTCCTAAAAAACCAGAGAACTATAGACCAATATCTCTTTTGAATACAGATTATAAAATCTTTGCGAAAGTACTAGCCAACAGGTTGATGCCAGTAATTCAAAAGGTGATTCATGATGATCAAGCGGGATTTATCGAGGGCAGATATATGAAGGACAATGTAAGGCAAGTAATAGATTTATTGGAATATCTTGAGAAGAATAAACAGATCCCTGCAGTGCTGGTCTTTTTGGATGCAGAGAAGGCCTTTGATAGAGTGGATTGGAATTTTCTATTAAAGACTTTGAAAAAGATGGACTTTGGGGATCAATTTATACAGGCGATTTCGGCAATTTATCAAGAGCAAAAGGCACAGATCATTATTAATGGAAGTCTGACAACAGAGTTTAAAATTGAAAAAGGAACAAGACAGGGATGTCCGTTGTCCCCACTTTTATTTATTTTAACACTAGAAGTCTTGCTAAATACAATACGGGACTCTAA
Source organism: Pantherophis guttatus (assembly GCF_059756535.1). Lineage (NCBI taxonomy): Eukaryota > Metazoa > Chordata > Lepidosauria > Squamata > Colubridae > Pantherophis > Pantherophis guttatus. The sequence goes on from NC_142066.1 coordinate 104,532,862, forward strand.
TATCTTGAAAGGTATAAAGATTAGGCAAGAGGATTACAGAATAAAGGCATTTGCAGATGATCTGGTTGTTACCCTATCACAACCAATGGAATCAATAATCTTGATGAAGGACATTATACAAGACTATGGTAAAGTTTCAGGTTTTAGATTGAATCCAAAAAAGACTAAAATGATAGCTAAAAACATGACACAAGATCGTAAACATGAGCTTGAAAGGAGGGCAGGTTTTGAGACTGTACCTAAGGTAAAATATCTAGGAGTTCAGGTTGCAGAATCAAACATGAAATTGTTTCAAAATAACTATGAGGTGTTGTGGCGAGAGGTGCAGAAAGATATGGAGACTTGGAAAAAACTGCAGCTGTCTCTACTTGGAAGAATAGCAGCAGTTAAGATGAATATTTTGCCAAGATTTCTTTTTTTGTTTCAAATGATTCCGGTGCTTAAAAGTGATAAACAATTGAAAGTTTGGCAATCTGGAGTGAATAAGTTCGTCTGGAACAAGAAGAAGCCGAGAGTGAAATTGAAAATTATGCAAGATGTTCCAGAAAGAGGAGGTCTTAAACTTCCAAACCTACAGCTATATTATGATGCAGCAGCTTTAACCTTAACAAGTGATTGGTTTGGAAGTAAAAAGGCTGGAATACTGAATGCAGAAAGTTTTGATCTTGAATTTGGATGGCATGCTTACTTATTTTATGATGACAAAGTTGATAAAGTATTTAAAAGTCATATACTTAGGGACTCTTTGATGAGAGTTTGGAAGAAGCATCGACTCAAATGGGATTATAAAATACCGCTATGGCTGGATCTTGGTCATACTTTGTGGAATACAAATATAATGTCACTCGGGGGGGTTTTATACAAAGAGGTTCTTTTTACAGATGCGGGCAGATGGCAGCTGAAGACATTGCAGACACTGTTGGACGAAGGGATTAATTTAACTTGGTTACAATATAATCAATTACAATTGAGATGGAAAGAGGACCAAAAAACTGGTATTATGTTGCATGAGGAAGAATTGGTTAGACATATAAGAGAGAAAGGTCCAATGCATATCAAAAGGCTTTATAATGTTTTGCTAGAAAGGGACTCAGAAACTGAATTAGTTAAAGACTGTATGATTAAGTGGGCACAAAATTTTGAAGAACCAGTGATGTTGGAAACATAGGAAAAAATTTGGGTTCAGAATGTTAAATTTACACAGTCGCAGAACTTGAGGGAAATTTTTTATAAAATGTTTTATAGATGGCATTTAGATCCCAAAAAGTTGTCATGTATGTACCCTAATGTTCAGCCAAAATGTTGGAGATGTGAATGTTTGGATGCTACGTATTATCATGTTTGGTGGACCTGTAGGAAAGTTAAGGCTTTTTGGATAAAAATTTGGTGGGTCATGCAGAATGTTTTGAAGAAAAAAATTCAATTTTCTCCACAACTGTTTTTATTGGGTATAGTTAAGGGTTTTACATTGGGTGAAACAAAATTGATATTGTATATGATAACAGCAGCAAGATTGTTGATAGGTAAATACTGGAAGAATGAAGCTTTGCCCACTATCGAGGAATGGACTTTGAAGATGGCCAGTTTTGCAGAGATGGCGAAGATTTCAGCATATTTAAAAGATTGTTCACAAGAGACTTATGAATGGGAATGGAAAAGGTGGATAGAATATGTTCAGAACAAATATCAAACTAGAAAGTATCAAATAGCTTTTATTTGAAAATAATGTATTGGAAATATTTTAATGTAATGAGGTAAAGAGAAAAATTATACAGGGGAGGGAGGGGTTTAAGTTTATATATAAGTGTTATATTAAGGGTTTTTTATGAGTATGAGTATATTATAGGGAAGTCTGGGGGGAGGGGAGGGTTAGGGAGGGTTAGGGAGGTTGGGAAGTCTGGGGGGGAGGTGGGGGGGGGAAAAGGGGTGAAAATGTAATTGTAAAACTTTTGCAATTAAAAAAAAAAGTCCACTATTTTGTGAAAAAAAATAGTGAACATAATGTGAAAAAAGTGGACTGTCTGCTCAAATAGTGGACGCCTGGCAACCCTAGTAGCTAGTTAGTTCATTGTTATCAGTGACTCCCACTGATTCTAAACTCATTTTAAGACTGGGATTGTGACTACTGAAATGTAAGTATTCAACATTGGTCTCAGAAATCTTTGATTTGAACTATCAAATCTCTGGTTTGAACAATCAAATCTTTGATTTGAACTTTGATTTGAACTATGGCAAGAAAAATCGTAAAATGGGGCAAAACTCACTTAACCATAATAATTTCTAGATATTTTAAGTCTAGAGAATTCAAATGTTGAGAATGACCCATTATTTTGTCTCTTTTTCCGCACTAGGTACCACTATTTGATTTCTTTTCATTTTATTCAAATAACAGTTTGAATACAGTTCAGTATGAATTGGCTTTCCAGTTCTTCCTTGATGCACTTTTTCACATTGATTATCTAGTTTAAATGCCAAAGAAAAATCAATGATATATTTTTCAGACCTTTGGAGGATCACACTGTCAATTGTTCACACTGCTCAAGCAAAAATAACAGGTGTGAATTAAGTTTTAGCTAAAAAATGGAGCTTTAATTCCGGAAGTCCATTCTTTAAACTTGGACTTCTGGAATTAAAAGGCTCTGGATTAAATGGTACTCCAGACAAAAGATGGAGAAAGTATCTTGCTTTAAGACATGATAATAGCTGTCTAGAAAGGTGAGTTATGAGCTATTTTTACATCATCAGTAATTTAATTTATTACCTGTTAAAAATGCAAAGACAAGGAGTCTTTTGCTATTTTGCTGGTCCCGTGTGTCAGATTTAAGCACTGTGTGGGCCAGATCTGGCCCACAGGCCTTGAGTTTAACATCCCTGTTATAGGCCAACTATCATGAAATAACTGATTATAACAGAGGTACCATCACTCAATATGCTAAGTTAGGATAGACAGAAATAGTTTTTTTTAAACAAACGTGATATGATTAAAAGCTAAAATAAGTGATAGAAACAAGAGAAGGGGGAATATGAGAGTTTCTCTACATTTTGAATTGTTCCAATGATTTAAGGCCAACCAAACTAAATTTGGCATACTAAAAAGGCTTGTAAATGAGAAGAAGCAAGGAAGAAAAAAACCTCTCAAGTTTAAATCCAGGAGAACTGCAGTTCAAATTCAGTTTCGAGTTAAGCAGCTGTGGACTGAATGAAGAGTCAATATAATGTGTTTTTGATATTAGATTACATGCAATATTCAGGTACAAATGAAAACCGTGCCCTCACAAGCTATGTCAGCTTTGGAAGCCATATTAGGCTGGAAGCTTCCAAGCTGCCACCTTCTCATGTGTGGGAAAGTAGGAGAGGGGAGTTATTTGAGGGTTTTGTATTTAGACAAAATAGCATTCTTCCCATCGGTCAAGGTCAGGACGAGCCTGCATCTGGAGAAGGAGTGGTTGGAGTGCTGTCTCGAGATGGAACAGATGGTGATTGGAGCATATGATTGACTGATAAGTGAGGGGATGGTTTGGGGGGTTTTGATTTACTGAGGGAAAACCCTGGAACTCTCAGATTTGGGTTTTCCCAAGATGTTCCAGTATATCTACTCTAATAAATGGAACTTTGAGAAAATGCTTGCCTCAGAGTTTTTAATTGGAGCAGAGGTTTTTCTGGAATGCTGACATTAACCCGAATCTCCAAAATCACAATGGGACCCCAAAAGGGGGCTGTCCGGAGTGCTGAGCCCCAGCATCGACCTAAATCTCAGATAGTGCGAAGACTCAGTGAAGATGGAGGAGAAGGAGGAGATTGTAGAGGGGGCCGTGGGGACGGATATTGAAGGATTTATTAAGCCCCTGTATTCTCCGTCTGAAGAAATGGTGCAAGCCATTGGAGCTGCAGAGGTGGCCCGAAGGCTAGGCATTTAGCCCAAGGAGTCAGATTCCTGGAAAAGTTGCCAGTCTGATCCAATTCCAGAAGGGAGACCTGAGGAAAGACCGCCTGGATATTGTGCCATTTCCAGTCTAATGAAGTCATCCCACGAGCCAGAGTGGAGAGGTTTGACAGCTTTGGGATCTGGAGATTCCCAGGACTGGAACCTGTTGCTTTTGTCTTGAAGCCAATCATTAACAGGGCTCCCTGAGCGTTTTGAATGGATGGAAGTGGGAAGTTATGCCCCCCCTCCCAATCTCCTCAAGTGAGATGGAGCTTAATACAGTCAACTTTCACTTTCCCTGCTCCAGGACCTGACGGAGGAATTAGCAGGGCGCAGGCACCTTCCTACTTGGCCAGGGCTGACAGGAGGAGCAGCTCAGTGCAGCATGGCCAGCCAGCAGCTGGAAGACAGTACACGCAGCCGGCATGGAGAAGGCCAAATCCCCCTTCTGCTCCCCCTCGCCAGCCTGCTTTTGTGCTAGCTCCTGCTGAATGTATCCCTCCAGACTGCCAGGGGAGGGTCCAGTGCCAGTGGTCCCCAGCACCATCTGCTCCAATTTTCCAGGGATCCCTATGGCCCCAATATGCCCCAATGATCCCAGCACCACAGGAGGGGCTAATCCAGCAGCTGGCTGGAGTTCCTCCCATCTCTGCAGCTCAGCAGCTGGCCCCTGTCCCTCATCCAGCTGCAATCCAGCAACCAGCAGCAGCTCTGTTGCAAATTCCTGCACATCCGGCCATCCCTGGGCCCAATCCACCCGTGAAGCAGCTGCCACTCTGCTTCAGGGCAACCTTTGATGGTAATCCTACCAAACTGGCTTACTTCCTCAGTCAGGTCTGGGCCCATATAGATCAGTACGGAGACCAATACGAAGCAAACCAAGACCTAGTATCGGCAATTTTTGATGGGATGAATGAGCTGGAGCTGCTGAATGGATAGCTCAGCTGCACAATGAGGGAGTTGCTGAATTAAATAATGCTGATGGGTTTGTTGCGCTGCTCTGGGCCAGATTTGAAGACCTAGACCGAATCAATGAAAATGAAGCCACAATAAAGGTGATGAAGCAAGGTAATCGACCCATAAAAGACTTTGTATGGTACTTTAGATGAGTCACAGGGAATCTTGGGCATTGGCTGGACTGCATACTCCTACACTATTTTAAAGAAGTCATTGATCAGGAAGTCAGGACAGCCTGTGGAGTCTGAGGGGTGCCTGAGCAGCTGCACGACTGGTATAACATGACCATAGTTTTAGACAGAGAAATTCACCCCCACCGCAAAGCCCCCACAAAGAAACCACCTCGGAGGGCTTTAGCTAGATGACCACTTTCAAAGCCTGCTGAAGTCTCTCCCACTCAACCTGCAGGGGGGATTAAATGCTATCGTTGTGGACAAATGGGACATTGAACTTCTGAATGCCTGGCCCCTGCACTAGTTCCACAACAACATCCAGCCACAGCCGCCCGAGGCAGAAGGGCTAGAAGAAAGGCCCCAGACACCAGTCGATTTGCCAGATTTCCCCTCCTCACTAAAGAGAGTGAGGAACCTCTGTCCAAAGAAGCCCCTCCCAACAAGGCTAGCAGAGAACAAAACCTGATGGTGAGTTCACCCATCCCCCCTTTTCAATTAAAGTGAAACTGGTGGTGCAAGGAGCAAGGAGAACTGCCAGCAATAATAGATACAGGCTGTACCAGATGTTTAATTGGACTTCCAATTGTTGAACAATTAGGGATCAAAACAAGACCCTTAAAGCACCCAATTAAGTTTCAATAGATGGATGGGATATTAATTAGAGGAGTCCCAGCCACCCAAATTACAGAACTGGTTAGATTAGAAATTGGGAGACATCATGAACTTATACGATTTATAGTAATGCCAAAGATGTCAGAATCTGTCATACTGGGCCTGGCTTAGCTTGACAAATGGGCCCCCACTATTAAATGGGAAGATGGATACTGGAAAATCATAATGGGCATTGGCTCACTTCCCCCTGTCCCTTCAGCCAAGGAACTGCCAACCCATAAGGGCCAGCCACCAGAAACAGCAGCAGCTGGTTCAGACAGGCCTCCAGGCGAACCCCAGATTCCTAAAATATATACAGACTTAGCAGAAACATTTAGCAAGGAGGAATGTAACATCCTCCCCTCTCATCGAACCATGGATTGTGCCATTGAATTAGAACTGGGAGCCAAGTTACCAAAGGCCAGGATGTACTCCATGACATCTGCTGAAATGACCATGCTGAGGAAGTACATTGACACCAACTTAGCCAGAGGGTTCATCGGGTCTGCAAAATCCAGGGTGGCCGCCCCCATATTGTTTAAAGAAAAAGAAGATGGGGGCTTGAGATTATACGTTGACTTTAGGGGCATGAACTACATTTGCATACAAAATACCTACTCCCTACCACTAATGAAAGACTTGCTGAACCATTTGTCAAAAGATCAGATTTTCACCAAGTTAGATCTAAGGGAAGCCTACTACTGAGTATGCATAAAGGATGGGGATGAATGGAAAACTGCTTTTAACTGCCCCCTGGGCAATTTCCAATTTCGGGTCATGCCTTTTGGACTTCAAGGGCCCCCTGCAGTCTTCATGTAACTGATCAATTAAGTTCTGCATGAACACCTGTATAAGGGGGGCCTTGTTTACCTGGATGACAATCTTATATTCAGCGAAAATATGGAAGAGCATATCAAATTAGTCAGGCAAGTGCTGAAAAAACTACTAGCAGCCAAACTTTATGCAACGCTGTCAAAATGCGAGTTCCATAGGGAGCCCTTGGACTACCTGGGCTACCTGGTATCGAACCAAGGAATTGAAATGGACCTGGAGAAGGTGAAGACAGTGCTAGACTGGCAACCCCCATGAACACATAAGCAACTTCAAAGCTTCCTGGAGTTTGCAAAATTTTACAGACAATTCATCCCTTCCTTTGCCGAGGTTGCTCTCCCCTTGACAGAATTACTAAAGACCGGTCAGTCTCTGACTAAGCCAAAACCTACCCAACCCCTAGCTTGGACAAAGAGTATTAATTGGAGCAGAGGTTTTTCTGGAATGCTGACAAGCTATTAGTTCAATCGTCTCATGATATAGGTAATACACAGAGGTACCTTGACCTGGTAGACAGCAGATTAAAAAAAAATAACATTTTATATCACAAAGGTAAAGAATTCTTTTGGTTGGCATAAAGGTATTAAGCCAATTTAGCTAATCCAGAGTGAGTCGTGCTGCTTATTATTTAAAGCAATATACCAGTATTTCCTAATGCTTGGCATCTTCAAAAGGTTTTTAGTTCCAATATATAGCTATAAATATTTCTGCTTAATGCAACCAATTCTTTTTTGAGCAAGAGAATGAAATGATTGTCTATTGATGTGGCAAAAATAGTTCAGGATATACACAAAAACAGGCAAATTTACACAACTAAATATCAAATTTCAGAGAATAGCAAGAAGAGATGATTAAATATATCCAAATAAGCAACACAAAGAAATTGAAAACATCAAAAGAAAGATAAGAAAATTAAGAAAATTAAAGCGATCAAAGGAATATTTTATACAAAGATCTAATGGAAAAAGAAGATGTAAATAAGAGATAGCATGAATAAGTAAAAGAACCAAGATGTACTATACCAAATTATTTGTATATTGAAAAATTTGGATGCTGACTGGGAAATAAGTTAAAACAAAACATGGAACAAGGAAAGGAAAGGAAAGAAGGAAAGGAAAGGAAAGGAAAGGAAAGGAAAGGAAAGGAAAGGAAAGGAAAGGAAAGGAAAGGAAAGGAAAGGAAAGGAAAGGAAAGGAAAGGAAAGGAAAGGAAGGAAAGGAAAGGACATACTGGCCTAGAAACCAGAAAATTGTCAGTTCTAATCCCATTTTAGGCATGAAAGCTAGCTGGGTGATCTTGGGTTATCCTTTCTCACTTCTTTGGCCACTGTCTCTTATTTCAACGCACCTCGCAGGCTTGGTTTTGAAAGGATATTAGGTATGTTTGCCACTTCAATTTATTTATAGACTAATAAAGGCAGGATAAAAATCTAATAAATAAATAAATTAACCAGAGATTTATACTATTACTTTATCCTTTTAAATTGTGTGCAGAATATTATAAAAAATGCATGACTGTAAGAATCATAGATTGGAATTAAACTTTCTGGAAGAAATATTAATAACTTCAACAATGTTGTTGATAGCATGATTTATAACCATGTGTGGTTTGGGATTGGGGTTGTCAGTTGGAGTACAACCCATTACGATGGCACCAAAATGTGGTGCAATGGATCATAAATTGATCCCACTATCATCAGGTGTTCCAGTGTCAAGAGCAGCAAGAAAATCACAGAGGTTGAACATTATATCTATCTTGCTATTTTAAATACATTGGTGCCTTCATGTCAGTTCATGTAAAGCTGTTTGATATGTGGTTTTATTTTTGATAAAATAATAATATCCTGAGTTCAATAACATGATTAAAATGCTAAAAGCAATGTAGCAACAACGTAGCAACAATGATAACAAAACAATAAGGAAAACAACCAATAAAACTAAATATTCCTATAGCAGAAGAGAATAAAATAAAATCCCAAAGGCCTTCTGAAACAGTAAAGTTTTCCTGGCTTCTTGAAAACTTATAGTTTGATTTCTGCAGCATGTTGTTCCAGAGTGGAGACGGTGACAGAAAAAGTTGTTTATGGAAGAACACCTTCTGAGTAGGGAACTGAGTGATACTTTCTCTTCCAACTCTTATTGGGACAAGACCATCTAAAGCAGAGGTGGGTTTCAGCAGGTTCTGACCAGTTCTGGAGAACCGGTAGTGGAAATTTTGAATAGTTCAGAGAACTGGTAGTAAAAATTCTGACTGGCCCCATCCCCATCTATTCTCTGCCTCCCAAGTCCCAGCTGATCAGGAGGAAATGGGGATTTTACAGTATCCTCCCCCTGCCACGCCCACTAAACCATGCCCACCAAGCCATGCCATGGCCACCAAGCAATGCCACACCCACCAAGCTACACCCACAGAACTGGTAGTAAAAAATTTTGAAACCCACCACTGGTCTAAAGGATACCCAGTTACTGAGCCATAGGGAGCTTCATGATGGCAGCATTTTGAATTGCACTCAGAAGTCAGCTGACAGCCAGTTCAGCTCTCAAAAGAGTGGAATTTCATGGGCAAATTATGTAGAATCTATTACTTAGGTGATGCCCTTTCAGTCAGCTATAGTCAGTCAGCTCTTCAAGACAGTCCTAGGTAGAGTGGTTGCAACAATCAGTTGAACAGCTAGATAAATTAGGCAGAACTATTCAACATGAGCACCAAAAATGAATAGGCTGGTAAAGCTTTGAACAGAGCTTTCGGTGCAGGGGAAAGAAAAACCTGAAGCTGGAATTGAAGGTTTTGATGTTTAATTTTAATTAAGTTAAATACATTTGATTTGATTTGATTTGATTTGATCAATTTTTGCCCTGGCTCTCTCTGCTACTTTTTTAACAGCTACCCAGAAAGCCAGTATAAGGTGAAGTATAGCCTTAGCCAAGAAAAAGTGTGTATTTGCACTTCAGAGGGTCCGTTCATTAAGAAAAACCAACTGGAGGAGGGAATGAGAAGAATTAGAATGGCACTGTCAGAAATAATGATTAAAATTCTGAATAGGAAAGGTTTGATATTCAAACTTACTTATATCAACAATAAGCAACGGGGAAAGCACTGCGTCATTTCTGTGTGCCATTTTAGATCATGGCTGAGATGAGATGTGTGTTACAAGTAAAAATACCTAACTATCTATCTGTACATATATGAGACTATGTAGGGGTTAAATCTTGATACACCCAATGTCCCTCCCACTGATTCCTCCTTATCTTTAGCTCCTCCTCCTGTGTATATATACTGATGTTCTGAGGTGCGAGCTCAGCTTGCCTGATGTTCTCCTGTAATAGAAAACATAGAAATAAACACTGTTGAACTTCAATGACTTGCTTTTTGATTATTGGGCCTATATAAAAAAGAATACAAGTAACAATGTGACAGAAATCAAATGGAAGGAGATTTGATATATTCTAATGTGCAATATGAAATAAGTCAGCATAGTGGATTTTTGCTTTCTTGTTTACTGCATTCTTCTGTCCTACTACCAGAAAAAGCCACTCTCAGAGGTACATTGCTTTGTGGGACCCTGGGTGGCACCTTGCTTGTGGTTGTGCTTGGCAACAGATAGTTAAAAGTCAGTGAGGTTGTTCACAAGCTTCATTGTACTCTAATTGGAATCAGGATTGATTTTTACCAAACTCCCCCCCACCCGTCACTCCTTGCATTCCTGAACAGGAAATCTCTTTTTTTTTTTTATTAAATATAAAAACACACAAAATACACATACACATACACATACAAGTACAAGTAGAATAATACACAACATTAATGACATTAATGACATCTGAATGTAAGGTCAAATTTCTTACGACATCAATAACCTATATTCCTCAATATATATTCCTTCCTCTCGCCTTATATAACAATATTATTTTATTGATATTTAGTTATTCGTTGTTAAATCTTATTTGGTACAGAATTTTGTTTTACTCTTTTAGAATTCTCTTTTGATTTGGTTTTTGTTTTATTCACCAACCATTGATACCACCTTTGCCAAACCAGATAGTAGTCAGATTCTTCCTTTCCTTGGATTTCCTTGGTGAGTCTGTCCATCTCGGCACATTCCATGACTTTGGATATTATTTTGTCTTGTGTTGGGACTTCTTCCAGTTTCCAATTTTGTGCATAAGTGATCCTTGAGGCAGTCAGAATGTGTGTGATCAAATATATTATTTCTTTTTCATAATTACATGTAAATATGCCTAGTAGATATGTTTCCGCTTTTAATGGTACTTTTTGAGCTGTTATTTCTTCCAATTGGGTTTTAATATTGTTCCAGAATTGTTTGGCTTTGGGACACGACCACCACATATGGTAGTATGTCCCTTTTTGTGCTTTGCATTTCCAGCAGAGTGAAGATGTATTGGGAAACATTTTGGAGATCCGTGCCAGTGGGAGGTGCCATCTATAAAACATATTATAGATATTTTCTTTGTACGGTACTGATAGTGTTAGTTTGCTGTTGGTTTTCCATAATTTTTCCCATTTATTTAATTCTATGGGGTATCCGAAGTTCGTCGCCCACGTGATCATATTTTCTTTAACTATCTCCTCCTCTAATTTATATGCCAATAGGAAGTTGTAAATTTTTGTTATTGATTTCTCATTTGGGCCCAGTAAAATTTTGTCTAACTGATTTAGTTCTTTTTGGATTCCGAATTTCTCCATATCTGTTTTGTATCTGGATTTTAATTGTAAGTAAGGCCACCAGTCCATTTCAAGACCTTGAGTTCTTAATTCTTCTATTGTTTTTAATTTTCCTTCTTCATTTAGGAGATCCTGGTATGTTTTCATTTTATTTGTGTCCATTGTATTTGGATAGATTTGTGCTTCCATTGTAGAGATCCACTGTGGGATCTTATCATAGTGGTTCTTTCTAATTTCATTCCAGATTTTGAGCAGGGTGTCTCTCACAACATGTCTACGGAATTGTTCTGGTTTTGTGAGTTTGTCTTTCCATAGGTATGCATGCCATCCCTTTGTCAAGTCGAAACCTTCCAATGTTAATGTTTGTCTATTTTTCAGTTCAATCCAATCCTTTATCCATATTAATGCTGACGCTTTATAATAAATCTGCCAATCGGGGACTCCCATTCCTCCTCTGTCTTGTTTGTCCTGTAAGTGCTTTAATTCGATTCTTGCCTTTTTTTTCTGCCAGATGTATTTTAGTGTCATCCTGTCCAAGTCTTTGAAATATGTTCTGCCCGGGTTTACTGGCATCACCCTAAATAGGTACAGCACTCTTGGTAGAATATTCATTTTGATAGTGGCAATTTTGCCTAGGAAAGATAACTGGAGTTTTGTCCAAATTTCCAAGTCTTTTTCTACTTGTTTAGCCAGTTTAGTATGATTGTCTTCCTTCAGCGTTGATATTCTATTGGTGAGCCACACCCCTAGGTATTTAACTTTTTTTGCTTTTTGCATCCCTAGCATATTTTCCAACTCTTTTTCTTGGTGTTTGGTGAGATTCTTTATTAAGATTTTGGTTTTTTGTTTATTGATTTTCAGGCCCACTACTTCTCCATATTGCTGTATTTTAGTCCGTAATTTTAGTCCTGATTGTAATGGTTTTTCTAAGATGAGTACTATGTCGTCTGCAAAGGCTTGCAATTTATATTCCTGGTTTTTAATTTTTAATCCCGTTATTTCTGTATCTTTTCTAATTTCTTCTAGTAGAATTTCCAATGTTAACATAAACAATATTTGTTCATAGAATTCAAGAGTGTCAATAATTGTTCTTGTGTTGTTTTGGATTTGTCGTCCGGGGATGAAGCCATTTTGATCGGGATGTATATAATGCTTGATAAAGTTTTTCAGTCTTTGTGTTATGATAGATGTAAATAGTTTGTAATCTACATTGAGGAGGGAGATTGGTCTGTAATTTTTGATTTCAGTGGGATCCGAATCTTGTTTTGGTATTAATGTGATTATTGTCTCGTTCCATGATTGTGGGGTTTCAGCTTCCAGAAGTGCGTCGTTAAATACTTGTATTAAGATACCATCTAGTGATTGTTGGAATGTCTTGTAGAACTCCACTGGTATGCCGTCTGTTCCCGGTGTCTTGTTATTTTTTTGTTTCTTCCTTGTTTCTATTAATTCTAACATAGAGATCGTCTGTTCAGTAATTCAATGTGGTCTTCTTTTAGTCCCTGTATCTTTAGTTTATTTAGATATTCTCTAGTATCCTCTTCTCGAATTTCTTCTTTTGCGTATAGGTTCTGGAAAAATTCCTTTGCAATTCGTTTTTTATCCTCATTATTCTGGTATAAACATCCGTCCTTGTCTTTTAATTGCCTTATTATCTTCTTTTCTTTTTCTGTTTTCAATTTATAAGCTAACCACCATCCAGTTTTGTTTGAATTCTCTAATTTATTTTGTTTGGTCATTTATATTTTCCTTGCTATCTCTGCAGTTGTAGTCAAATTCAATTTATGTCTTGTAAGGTTTATTTTCTCTTTAATTTCTTGGTTATGCGGATGTTTCTGTAGTTCTAATTCATATTGTTGTAGTGTTGTCAATAAGTTTTGTTTTGTTTGTTGTTTGTCTTTGCTTTTTTGTGCAGTATAGGCAATTGTTAGGCCTCTAATGTATGCCTTAGTTGTGTCCCATAGATTTTGCAAACTAGTGTGTTCTTTAATGTTTATTTGGAAAAATAATTTCAGTTCCTTTTGGATCATTTCCACATATTGTTTATCATTCATAATATCTCTATCCATCATCCATCTTCTCCGCGTTTGGTGGCCCTTCCATGTTATTTCAATCGGACTGTGGTCTGCCCATGTGTTAGTTGCAATTTATATTTTTCATTGTACTCTAATTGGAATCAGGATTGATTTTTACCAAACTCCCCCCCCACACCTGTCACTCCTTGCATTCCTGAAAAGGAAATCTCTTCTAATTCTGATGTTCCTGCACATAATTACACTATCTGTCTAAAAAAATGAAATTTGTGTCCTGCCTTTTTCCTTGCCTGTTTTCCAAACCCAACTTTCAGTACAGATTAGAGGAAGAATGTAGAAAGGAGAAAGGAATGCTTGTTCAGAACAAATCGACCCAAAGTTATTATTACCAATAAGATAGCATTAATAATAGTCTGTGCTAGAGGGTTTACAACAAGGCAGTGTTAACTAACTAAGTCTTAGTTAATAGGCTCAAACACAGCCCACTTCCAGGATATTTCATTATATTTCATTTTATCCAACATTCTTTGTGCCCTCCACCATTTTCAACAGTTTATGAGCAATCTATTCAGCATGCTTAATTCTTATTGGATGCTGCGCAGCAAAAGAAAATATTTTCCTCTGAATAATGTACTATGCTCCCTAAGAATGATGCTCATGGATTGTGCTTTTTTTCATCATCAGAAGGACCAGTATTCAGAAAATAAAAATCACCATTAGTACAAATGATGATATAGTGCTACAGTTAATGATGATGATATAGTGCTACAATTTTACATTTAGCAGGTTATTTTGTAATGATCTGAAGGCTGATAGATTTCTATATATTTTACTCGAATAGGCATTTGTCAATGTATGTATTGCAAAGATACACATCTCTCCCTTCTTTGGTAACATTTAATTATTAGTGTTCATAGTATTTTAAATATATTTAAGTTATCTGGTATCTGGTACTCTGAGAACAACTTCTCACACATAAATCAAATACTGAGAAATTAAATTTAATCTTAATCTTTTTAAAATTGATTTTTCATAATGGTTGCATGAGTGAGGAACTCCCCAGAGGTGTGAAAGTTAATACATATTTCTCTAATCAGGTGCTTCCATATGTGCTGAGAATATAATTTGCACAAATTTCAAATGTGGTGGTGTTTTAATACAACTTGCAGTCACAAGATTAGGAAAGGTCGAATTTGTTTAGGATGTGAGTGGAGAAAATCATCTTCTGAATTGCATTCCAGGAATTTTCACTATACTTAACAGTTTTCTTTATAATATTTATTTATTTATTTTATTTATTAATTTTATTTCTATACCGCCCTTCTCCCGAAGGACTCAGGGCGGTGTACAACCTGATTAAAAGCACAAAGACAGACAAAATTTAAAAATAATTAATATTATTAAATAATAGGCTCAATTCTAAAACCCCCAAATTTAAAATCCCATATTTAAAAACCAATTAAAATCTTTACATTGATAGCCCAGCCTGGTGGAACAACAAGGTTTTAGGGCACAGCGAAATACACAGAGATCAGAGATCTTACGAATTACTGGGGGCAGTTCATTCCAAAGGGCAGGGGCTCCCACAGAGAAGGCCCTCCCCCTGGGTGTCGCCAGCCAACATAATTTGGCCGATGGCACCCTGAGGAGACCCTCTCTGTGGGAGCAGACTGGCCGGTGGGAGGCTACTGGTGGCAGAAGACGGTCTCGAAGGTATCCAGGTCCAATGCCATGGAGCGCTTTAAAGGTGGTAACCAACACCTTGAATCGCACCTGGAAGACCACTGGGAGCCAGTGCAGCTAGCGCAGGAGGGGTGTCATGTGGGCACAATGAGTTGCGCCCATAACCACCTGCACAGCCGCATTCTGGATCAGTTGGAGCCTCCGGGTGCTTTTCAAGGGGAGCCCCATGTAGAGAGCATTACAGTAGTCCAGTTGGGAGGTGACAAGGGTGTGAGTAACTGTGTGCAAGGCGTCGTGATCCAGAAAGGGCTGCAACTGGCGAATCAGGCGAACCTGATAAAAAGCCCCCCTGGCCACGGCCGTCATATGTTTTTCTAAAGACAGCCGTGCATCCAGGAGGACACCCAGATTGCGAGCCCTCTCTGTGGGGGGTAAAGACTTACCCCCAATAGTCAGCGATGGCACCAGCTGACTATATCATGACGCTGGGAACCACAGCCACTCAGTCTTGAGTCTGGGCCTATTTCTCCCCATCCAAACCCGCACGGCCTCCAGGCAGCAAGACATCACATCAAGGGCATTGTTGGAGTGGTCTGGGATGGAGATGTACAGCTGAGTATCATCAGCATACAGGTGGACTCTCACCCCAAAACCATGGATGATCTCACCCAGCGGCTTCACATAAATGTTGAACAGAAAGGGCGAGAGGACCGACCCCTGCGGCACTCCCCATGTAAGGCGCCTCGAAGTCGACCTCTGCCCCCCTGTCAACATGAACTGCGAGCGGTCAGAGAGGAAGGAGGAGAACCACCGCAAAATGGTGCCCCCTATTCCTAACCCCCTCAACCACTGCAGCAGGATACCATGGTCGATGGTATCAAAAGCCGCTGAGAGATCTAACAGGACCAGGACAGAGGAGCAACCCCTGTCCCGAGCCCTCCAGAGATCATCCATCAACACGACCAATGCCATTTCTGTGCTGTACCCCTGCCTGAAGCCCGACTGGTATGGGTCCAGATAGATAGCTTCATCCAGGTGCCTGGGCAGTTGTCATGCCACCACACTCTCAACAACCTTCACCACAAAACGAAGGTTGGAGACCGGACTGTAGTTGGCTAATTCAGCCGGGTCCAGGGAAGGCTTCTTGAGGAGGGGCCTCACCACCGCCTCTTTCAAGGCAGCAGGAAAGGCACCCTCACTCAGAGAAGCACTTATAATCCCCTGGAGCCAGCCTCGTGTAACCTCCCGGCAGGCCAGCACCAACCAGGAGAGAGACGGGTCCAATAAACATGTGGTGGCACTAATCCTACCCAGAACCCTGTCCACATCCTCGGGAGCCACAGGATCAAACTCTTCCCAGATAATGTTCTCAAGACTTACCCTCATCTCCTCCCTCAGACTCACCCAGTCGGAGTCCAAGCCTTCCCGAATCCGAGCAACTTTATCATGCAGCAATTGCACAAGATCCTCAGCTCGACCTTGCAAGGGATCTTCCCACACTCCCCCCAAAGAAGGGAGTGGGTCACCCTAAACAGAGTGGCTGGGCGGTTCTCTGCAGATGCGATAAGAGTGGAAAAATAGTTAGATTTTGCCGCTTTTATCGCCCTAGGTAGGTTTTGATATAAGACCTCACCAGTGTCCGGTCGGAATCGGATTGACTAGTCCTCCAAATGCTCTCTAGGTGTCTTTTCCGATGCTTCATCTCTCTCAGCTCCTCGGAGAACCAAGGAGCCAATTGAGGTCGGCATCGGGTCAGAGGCCACAAAGGCACAACGCGGTCAAAAGCCCCGGCGGCCGCACTCTCTCAGGCAGCCACCAGGTCTTCAGTCAAGTCGTGTGCCAAGGTCTCAGGAAATGGCCCAAGCTCCGTCAGGAACCTTTCGGGATCCATCAGGCGTCTGGGATGGAACCATTTAATTGGCTCCGTCTCCCTGCGGCAGGGGGAAGCGGCAGGAAAGTCCAAGCGAAGAAGAGAATGATCTGTCCATGACAAGGGTTTAATGTCTAAATCCCCTCTACCAAGATCATTCAACCACTGACCAGAGACAAAAATCAAGTCCAGAGTGTGTCCCCCTGTGTGAGTGGGCCCCCAACTAATTGGGTCAGGTCCATGGCTGCCATGGAAGCCATGAACTCCCAAGCCACCTCTGATGCCTCACCTGCAGATGGCAGATTGAAATCCCCCATGACAATAAGTCTGGGTGTATCAACCGCCAACCCGGCAATAACGTCGAGCAGCTCAGGCAGAGTCGCCGCCACGTGGCAGGGAGCCAGGTACGTAGTCAGCAAACCCATCTGCCTCCGACGGCCCCATTTCACAAGGAGGGACTCACATCTGGCTATCTGAGGAACAGTGGTCTACCTCGGACTAAGACTTTCCCTAATAATCGCTGCCACTCCCCCTGAGTCCTTGGCTGGTGAAATGCACGGAAACCTGGTGGGCACATTTCGACGAGGGGAACCCCCCCTCATGGCCCAACCAGGTCTCCGTAATACCTGCAAGATCTACACCCCCCTCCAAAATAAGATCACAAATGAGGGGGGCTTTGTTAACAACCGACCTGGCATTACATAACATCAGCCGCGGACCCAGGGCCTGAGGCTCTGTGCAACCCAGGACCCGAGTCGCGCATTGGAGGCCAGAGTGCGCAATCGCTCATAGACAGTGTATGCACACCCCCCGGAACATGATATGGTCTCCTGCGCCCGTCATATCTGCCCCTCCCACTCACTATTTCAATTGCACTGCCCTTCCCGACACCCCGCTGTTCCCCAGACAAATTTTCTTCTGTGATCCCTCTGCTGCGCCCAAGTGACCCATCATCCCACCCGGTGGCTATATGAACCCCCCCAGGTCCATCTCTACAATCCCCTCCTTTCCTCCCGGGTCCCCTTAAAATTTTCCTTAAAAATCCCGATAAAAAACCCCTCAACCCCCTCTTCGCTGCATGCCATAGACCTGAAGACCTAAATGTAGACCTAAAGATATGTTGGCTATGTCCACATGACATCCTGAATACTAGCCAGCTATCGGGTTTACTTATTTGTAAAGGAGGTGTAAAAGGTATGATAGCTTGGTGGTTGTTTTTAGTTATTGATAGCTATGGCCTGATATGTTCAGCATTGTTGAGAGGAATGATAAATAGTAGTAGCAATAGTGAGTTTCCTTGAAAGATTTCTCTCTTGATATTAATCTCTCTCAACATTATTATTATGTGTGGGTGGTTTACCATTAGATTCATAGTCTAAGACTGATGGAAAATTAATAATTAACCAGTAAGTCCTAACCAAAGACATAAGAATTTAAAGATAGCATACAAGATTATAGGCCATTCCAAGTAAGGTTGTCTTTTGTCAAATTAGGGTGGTCAGATTTCTGGATATCAAGAACTTTAAGTATTCCTCTGAGGGCTCCAACATGATTGAGATAACAACTTATTTATTTATTCATTACTATAATTTTATCATCTGTTTAATTATGTTCTGCAAATTCATCAAGTAAAATGTATTCAATAACCTATGGTTAAAGAAATAATGATTTGGCAATACATACAGTATATAAACCCAGCCAATCCTTTTTTCTTTCTATCCCTTTGAATACATGGAGGTGATATTGGCAAACTTGGCCATCTTGCTGTCCAAAATTCTTAGCAGAGAATATTCTTCCATTCTTCCATTATGGAATTTCTTACGTTCATTCCTTATGGGATTTTTCTATTAGTATCTATTAGTACTTATGGTTTTTTAACTCCAAAAGAAGACTTGTCTTTTTTTTAAAAAAGTTTTTTATTTTTATTTTTCATAAACACGTTTACATGTACAGTCATTTCCATCATTTTTTATTCATCTTTTCATTTAACTTTCATTTTTCATTTTTACTTTTTCAAGGCTGCTCTTTTACCCTTTACCTTTCTTCTTCTCCTCCCCTTCTCTTCCCGTTTCTCCTCCTACTTCCTTCGTTCTTCCTCTCCTTCTCTTTCCTACTTCCCCTTCTCTTCCTCCACTCCTCCCTTCTTCCCCCTTTCTGACCTTCTCCTCGACTCCTTTCCCCTCCCTCTTCTTCCTCTCCTTTTCCCTTTCTTCTTTCTCCTCTCCTCTCTTTTCCCTTCCTCTCTCTCTAGTCCTTCCCCTCTCTCCTGTTGTTTCCCCTTTCAGTTCAATCTAAAGTGGTATTTGAGCAGCCCCGATTTCCTAATTATCTTTATTCTCATTTCAATTTCTTATTCAATTATTATTTATTTTTATTTCATCACTTGTGTACATTTTTATAATATCTCACTTTTTTCCCTTTTAACCCCCCTCCCCTTTCTCCTTTTACTTGGCATCATCTGGGTATCTATTTTTCTAATTGTTTTCTCCCATCTATTCGCTATCTATTTTATCTCTATGTCCTTATTCATATTTCTTTTCTAACCAGTCATAAAATTTATCCCATGTCTTGAAATACATTGATTGCTCTTTATCTTTTATTCTCAATGTTAATCTATTCATTTCTGCACATTCTAAAATTTTCTTTATAATATCTCCTTCCAACTTAATTTTATCTGCTTTCCAGTTTTGTACAAATACAATTCTAGCCACTGTGATTATGTGAATAATCAAATATGTATCTTCTTTGCTATAATTCTCTGGTAAAATTCCCAATAAGAATATCTCTGGTTTTAACTCTATATGTTGCTGCAACCAGGGTGGATTTGATTTAAATCGAGTTGTTTTAAATCACAATTTAAATCATGATTTAAATCACTAGTAAAAAGGCTTGATTTAAATCAACTCGATTTAAATCATAATTTTTAAAGAGCAACTGTCATCTCTGCTACTTCTTTGACCCACTGTTGACTCATTGATAATCCCAGTGTTGCAGAATATACAGCCTCATGCTACATAACTAAGCTCCATTTCATGCTGAATAAACTAAATTATTTATGTATCTTAAATAGAAAACTATCTTACGATAGATTTTTACCCCCAAAGTTTTTTATTAAAATAAATTTGATAAAAATAAAAAAAATCCGATTTAAATAAAAAAAATCCGATTTAAATTTTAAAAATCTGATTTTTTTGATTTTTTAAAAAAAATCATTGATTTTTATCCATCCTGGCTGCAACATTCCCTCTAACCATGTTTGTATTTTCACCCAATATTGTTTTACACAACCACCACATATGATAGTATGATCCCAGCAACTGATGACATTTCGAACACTTAGCTGATTTATCTTTAAACATTTTAGCTAATCTTTCTGGTGGCATATGCCATCTATAAAACATCTTATACAGGTTTTCTTTATAGGCTGTTGCCATTGTTAATTTATAATTTCTTTCCCAAAGTTGTTGCCATTTGTCCAATTCTATGGTGTATCTAAAATTCTTTGCCCATGTTATCGTTTCTTTTACTTCTTCATCTTCTAGTCTAATACGCAATAAATAATTATATAATTTCTTAATCATTTTCTCATCTGTTCCTGTCAATATTTCATCCAGTTCTGATTTCCCCAAGTTAAAGCCATATTTTCTACGAACTGCTTCATAACTTTTTTTTTATTTGAAAAGTTTTACAAATACATTTTCTCCCCAGTTTCCCCCCCCCAAACCCTCCCTAACCCTCCCCAACCCTCCCCTTTTCCCCCCAGGACTTCCACAAAATAAAATCCTAATCAAAAATACATTTTATGAAGCTTAAACCCCTCCACCCCCTATATATCATTTATACATTAATCTATCCCTACATAATACATTCCTTCAGCTAAAAGCTATCTGATATTTCCTGGTTTGATATTTATTCTGCACATAGTCTATCCACTTTTTCCACTCCCATACATAAGTCTCTTGAGTTCGGTCTTTTAAATATGCTGAAATCTTCGCCATCTCTGCAAAACTGGCCATCTTCAAAGTCCATTCTTCAATAGTGGGCAAAGCATCATTTTTCCAATATTGACCTATCAATAATCTCGCTGCTGTCACCATATACAGTATCAGCTTTGTTTCGCCCAATGTAAAACCCTTAACTATATCCAATAAAAACAGTTGTGGAGAAAACTGAAGTTTTTTCCTCAAAACATTTTGCATAACCCACCAAATTTTTATCCAAAAAGCCTTGACTTTCTTACAAGTCCACCACATATGATAATATGTGGCATCTAAGCAATCACATCTCCAGCATTTTGGTTGAACATTAGGGTACATACATGATAATTTCTTAGGATCTAAATGCCACCTATAAAACATTTTATAAAAATTTTCCCTCAAATTCTGCGATTGTGTAAATTTAACATTCTGGACCCATATTTTTTCCCATGTTTCCAACATCACTGGTTCTGCAAAATTTTGTGCCCACTTTATCATACAATCTTTAACCAGTTCAGTTTCCGAATCTCTTTCTAACAAAACATTATAAACCCTCTTAATATGCATTGGTCCTTTCTCTTTTATATGTCTAACCCATTCTTCTTCATACACCATTATATCAGTTTTTTGATCTTCTTTCCATCTCAATTGAAGTTGATTATACTGTAACCAAGTTAAATTAATCCCTTCTTCCAACAGTGTTTCTAATGTCTTTAGTTGCCATCTGCCCCCATCCATAAAAAGAACTTCTTTGTATAAAAACCCCCCGAGTGACATTATATTTGTATTCCACATGGTATGACCAAGATCAAGCCATAACGGTATTTTGTAATCCCATTTGAATCGGTGCTTCTTCCAAATTCTCATCAAAGAGTTCCTAAGTATATGGTTTTTGAATACTTTATACACTTTGTTCTCATAGAATAAATATGCATGCCAACCAAATTCAAGATCATGACTTTCTATATTCAATATTCCAGTCGTTATCCTTCCAAACCAGTCACTTGTTTGCGTCAAAGCTGCTGCTTCATAATACAATTGTAGGTTTGGGAGTTTAAGGCCTCCCCTTTCTGGGACATCTTGAATAATTTTCAGTTTAACTCTCGGCTTTTTCTCATTCCAGACAAACTTATTCAGTCCTTTTTGCCATTCTCTCAATTGCTTATCACTTTTGAGCACCGGAATCATTTGAAACAAAAAGAGAAATCTAGGCAAAACGTTCATCTTAACTGCTGCTATTCTTCCAAGCAACGACAGCTGCAGTTTTTTCCAAGTCTCCATCTCCTTTTGTATCTCTCGCCACAACACCTCATAATTATTTTGAAATAATTTTATATTTGAGTCTGCAACTTGAACTCCTAAATATTTAACTTTTGATACAATTTTAAAGCCTGCCTTGATTTCAAGTTCCTGCTTACGATCTTGTGTCATGTTTTTAACAATCATCTTAGTCTTTTTCTGGTTCAGTCTAAATCCTGATATAATACCATATTCTTTTATAATGTCTTTCATCTGAATTATTGATTCCATCGGCTGTGTTAGGGTAACAACCAGATCATCTGCAAATGCCCTGGTCCTATAATCCTCATGCCTAATAGCTATGCCATATAATGAGTTTGAGTCCCGTATTGTATTCAACAAGACTTCTATTGTTAGAATAAATAACAATGGGGATAGCGGACATCCTTGTCTTGTTCCTTTTTCAATACTAAAATTTGTAGTCAAACTTCCATTAATAATGATTTGTGCCGTTTGTTGTTGATAAATTGCTGAAACCACCTGTATAAACTGATCCCCAAAGTCCATTTTTCTCAAAGTCTTTAGCAGAAAATTCCAATCCACTCTATCAAAGGCCTTCTCCGCATCCAGAAATACCAGCACTGCAGATATCTGTTTATTCTTCTCAAGATAGTCCAATAAGTTTATTATTTGCCTCACATTATCCTTCATATATCTGCCTTCTATAAATCCTGCTTGGTCATGGTGAATCACCTCTTGAATAACTGGCATTAATCTGTTGGCTAATACTTTTGCAAAAATTTTGTAATCATTGCTCAGAAGAGATATTGGTCTATAATTCTCAGGTTTTTTAAGACCTGCTTGCTCTTTCAGTATCAATGAAATATAAGCTGCTTTCCATGAAGGAGGTATTTTACCCCCTTGTTGTATATTGCAAAATAAATCTTTGAGATGTTCAATCATTTCTGCTTGTAAAGTTTTATAATACACCGCTGTTAAACCATCCGTCCCTGGTGCTTTAGCTGTTTTCAATTGCTTAATTGCAGCAATAATCTCCTCAGCTATAATTGGTTGACTCATTCTTTCCTTTTGATCTCTAGAAATTTTTATAACTCTTTTTTCTTCTAAATATTTATCTATAAGTCCAGTCTTTATATCATCTTTAGCATATAATTTGGTATAATAATCTAAGAAAGCTTCTTTGATTAATTTTTGTTGAAAAATTTCCTTCCCTCCAATCTCAATACTACCAATGACCCGTGTGCTCTGACGCTTCCTCAATGTGTAAGCCAGCCATCTGCCCAGTTTATTAGCGTTGCAAAATGTATTATGTCTCGCAAATTGTAAGTTAATTGCTGTTTGTTCTGCCATAAGCATATGAAATTGATCTTTCAAAAGTTTTATGGCTCCTCGTATTCTTTCATCTGTTGGATTCTTTATAAGTAACTGTTCTTTCTTCTTTATCTCTGCTTCCATTTCCAATCTTTTCTTTTGTCGATTTAATCTATGTTTAGAGTTCATATAAATGAGTACCCCCCTCATATATGCCTTACTCGCATCCCACACAATTTCAATAGGGGTACCCTTATTCAAGTTCATTTCAAAAAATTATTTCATTTGCTTTTTAAGTTCATTTACATTTTTTTCATACCTAAACAAGCTTTCATTTACTCTCCATGATCTTCTCTCAGTCTTTCCCATTTCAGTTTCTATCCATATTCCAATCACCAAAATTGGACCATTTTCTGTATAAAGTTCAATTGCTATAAACCTCCCAAAGTCATCTGCTTCTATAATTTTAGCTGATAATCTTTTATTTATATAAATCACTACTCCATTCTTTTTTTCCGAGCTAGAAGCTATGAAATGTGCTCCTAATCTAGAATTTATTAAATATTTTTGGTCTTGTATTCGAATATGAGTTTCTTGTAGGCAAATAATGTCATTGTTAAACTGTCTCAGATAGTTAAATAATCTCTTCCTCTTCTGTGGTGAGTTTAATCCATTCACGTTCCAAGATAAAAACTTAATTGTCATCTGGAGCCTCTTGAAGCGATAAGAACATTTGCTGAAGACTTTCCTCCAAGTTGGTAGTCTTCGGCTTAGCTTCCCCCATGGCTTCACGTGCTTGTAAACCCTTAGCTCCCTTCTTGTCTTGTTGTGGCTTGGACCTCTCCTGTTGTTGTTGTTTTTCTTTAAATTGCTTATAAACTGCTCAAGTTATACGCTGATCTTTAGCTTCAGGCATCCGGGCCAAGTCCAAAGCCACTTCTCTTGTATTTGTAGGTAACCCAGTTGCGGTTTCCAGAGGGAAATCTAACAAGGGCTCATCCAGAAATCCCCCTGTAGCTCCCTGCAATTCCATTGCCTCCCGCTCCAACTGTTTACACTGCTCTTCAGTCTCTTGTTCAAACTGCTTCTCCTTATCACTCTCCTTTATCTCCAGCACTGAAGATGTACGTGGGGATGTTGTGCCTCTTTTAAAAACTGTAGAATAAAATTCTTCCGCTTTTTCAACTGTATTTAATCTATATCATTCTCCTTCAAACCTCAATATTATGCCAGTTGGAGCATCCCATCTGAATGGGATTTGCTGTTTCTTTAGTTCAGACACTAAAAATCCAAAGTCCTTTCTATCTTTTAACATCTTAGGTGGCAACTCTTTATAAACTCCAATTTCCCTTCCGTCCACTTGCATAGTAGAAACAAAGGACCTTTGCAAAATATCATTTCTTATTCTTCTGTCTGTAAAATATATCACCACATCTCTAGGCAATTGTCTTTGTTTAGCCACCCAAGAATTTACTCTGTAAACTTTATCCATCTTACAAAAAATCTCTTCAGGGCTGGTTTTTAACATCACAGCTAAAGCATCAGCACAGATCCTTCTCAGATCTTCTTTAGTATTCTCTCTTATACCTCTAAGTCTTATAGCAAATTCCATAGATCTGAATTGCATCATTGTCACCTCATTTTCAATCCTTTGCATTTTATTGTCAACATTAAAGATTTTATGACCAGCCTCCTTCATTTTAGCATCCACTTCAGATTTATATTCCTCCACCTTTTTATCAGTTTGCACAACTGCAGCTGAGAGACCAGTCACCACAGTCATTAACTTTTTAGTCACCTTGTCATATTTTTCTTGAACCACCTCTTTGATTTCTTTGATCTCCTGCTTAATTTCCTGTTGAGATTTTTTAAACTTCTCATCTATATTTTCATCTTGCCTCATCAAAGCCTGAGCAATAAACTCTTTCAAGCTTTCAAGATCAATCTCCTTTCTCTGGCTCTGCTGGCTAGAAGGCTGTTGTTGCGGCTTATGCGTGGGGGATCCCCCCCCCCACCACCTTCGTATCTTGCTTAGGCTGCTTAGAAGCCATTCTGCCACGTAGTCTAACTTTTTCAAAAAAGGAGGTCTTTTTTCCCTTTCTTCCTCCACAGAATCCTCTAAAAAATTCCCCCAGGTTTAGTCGGATTAGAGATAAAATTAAATCAGAATCAGGTTTGCTTTAAAAGAATTTCTCTTTTCTCTTCACTTGTTACAAGCAGTGATACTTTGTAGCATCTTGATTGTATTTGCAGACTTGTATACCAATCTATCTCAGTCCCTTGACTCTCTAGTTCTTGTTTTTGTTTCAGTTCTCCCCGATCTGTCAAAATGTCTTTATATCTAACAATATTCCCCATGTTCACAATATTTGGGTATGTCGCCGCTTCTATTGTAGAAAGCCACACTGGAATATTCAAATAATGTTTTTCTTTCACTCTCTCCCACACTGATAGCAAACCAGTTCTTACATAATATCTTTGGAAATATCCATGTATCCTTGGTTTCCCATACCATAAAAAGGAAGACTTGTTTTTTCATCCCCTTATTACCAAGTTTGTTTTGTAGCTTTTGATAGATGCATTTTTGAAAATGTTTACCAGATCTATTTTAAAGCTGGCTGACAGGCTTAAGGAACATTAACATCTGATTTACCCATAATGCTAACCTAATTTAGATTTGTTTTTATTTTTATGTTTTTGTTTAGTGCAATACATGAACTAGTACTGTTTACAATCAAACTATGGCTTATGTCAACAAAGCATTTTTAATTATGATTTAATGCAATATGATATCCCAGTTACAAAAAACAGAAAAACAGGACTTTTCAGAGGTCTCTGAATGATCCATACTGATTATTCTTCAGTGAGAATTATATCGAATACTGTTGATATAATTTACTTGGACTTCAATAAGACATTTGATAAAGTAAACTATAACCTAAATCTGCTTATTTTAGGGAGGAAGGGTAGTGTCTATTTGAGAGAGTGAATCATGTGACTGCAGGGAGGAAAGTGCTCCAGCCCTCCTCATGGGTAAATCTGCTTGTTTTAGGGGGGAAGGGGAGTGTCTGTTTGAGAGAGTGAATCAGATGACTTCAGGGAGGAAGATGCTCCAGCTCTTCTCATGGGTAAATCTGCTTGTTTTAGGGGGGAAGGGGAGTGTCTGTTTGAGAGAGTGAATCATGTGACTGCAGGGAGGAAGATGCTCCAGCTCTTCTCATGGGTAAATCTGCTTGTTTTAGGGGGGAAGGGGAGTGTCTGTTTGAGAGAGTGAATCATGTGACTGCAGGGAGGAAGATGCTCCAGTTCACCTCATGAATGAATCTGCTTGTTTTTAGGGAAGGGGAAAGTGGCTGTTTGATTGAGTGTAAGTGGGAAGTCTTGTTAGCTGTGTGCATGGGAAAAACCGGTTAGATGGTGTCCATCAGCCTTGGAAGGCAACTCATGTAGGAGAAGGAAAACTCCGATCTCAAACCTCCACTGCCTTGTGGCTATACCCATCTATGGGAAAGTCTTCAGGGGTCAACCTCGAGGCAAAACCTGGAGCAGGAGTCCTGGAGTGAGGAGGAGTGCTAGAGTAGTAATACGTCTCTAAAAAACCTTGGTCCAGCTGGCCTGGCTGGTAGCACCTCATAAGGGCCCCTATCCAGAGTTACAGGAGAAGATGGTCAACTGTTTTGAAGGCAGAAGAGGGCTTTATGCCCCAATGGCAGATAAAACAGCAGAACCGTCTTCTAGGAGAAGGGAAACTCTTATTACAAATCTCCACTGCCTTTTGGCTATATCTACTACTGGAAAAGGCTGTGTAAAGTCATGTTCTGGTAACTCCTGCAATGCAGCTGGAACTAATCATATCGGCTTTGCCGTTCCATTGGACTATTTCAGCAACGTGGAGAGGGGAGATCTGCTGATTGGGTAACAGTCTATCCTCCATATTAATCTACCCAGATCTCGTGCTCTGGAGAGGACACTCCAGCTTTGCATACAGCATTGAAACAACACGGGACGTGGCAGTTACCAGTTATAAGCCTTTGCTTGATTGGTGTAGAACGTGACACCAGGGGCCACTTTCGTTGGTGGGAGAAGTTATTGTGCCTCATTGGGCAGCTACTGCCTGCCTTAAGCTGGGCAGCCCCCAGCCAGTAAGGTGCTGCCCTGCCACGGTCTGTTAATCTCACAGGGTGCATGGGGTTTAGGGCCAAAGCCGACAAGCAGATCAATAACTTTGCACCATGCAACAAACATAAGAAAACTTTAGCCCTAAAGTTGGGCATCTGGAATGTTTGGACAATGACCCCCAGCCTCTCTGATGATTTACAAGAGATAGATGACGTACATAAGACAACTGCCATTGACATGGAGTTGAGCAGACTGCAGATGGAAATCATTGCCCTTCAAGATAGGGCCTGGTGGCTCAGCAGACTAAAGCATTGTGATTAACACCAGCTGTCTGCAATTACTGTACATTCGAATTTCACCAGGCTCAAGGTTGACTCAGCCTTCCATCCTTTCTAAGGTAGGTAAAATGAGGACCCAGTTTGTGGGGGCAATAAGCTGACTTGTATAAATATACAAAAGTATGAAGGCTATTGCTTAATGCATTGTAAGCTGCCCTGAGTCTCCGGAGAAGGGCGGCATATAAATCAAATTTAAAAAGAGAGAGAGAGAGAGACAAGACTGTTAGACTCGGGATCTGTTAAGGAGAGAAACTTCTCGTTCTTCTGGCAGGGAAAACCATCAAACGAGTCTAGGGAATATGGGGTTGGCTTCGAGGTCAGAAACACCCTACTAGGATCCATTACTCCACTTGCTGCAGGAAGTGAAAGAATTCTATCCTTATAGCTCTACTTATCAGCAGGGCTGGTTACTCTTATTAGCGCATATGCACCGACATTATCATCTTCAGCAGAATCCAAAGACAAATTCTACAACGATCTGGCTGCTACTATCAAGAAAATCCCTGAGAAAGAACCACTGTTTATCCTTGGTGATTTTAATGCCAGAATTGGAGCTGATTATAGTTCTTGGCCCACTTCTTTAAGTTAGTTCGGCGTTGGGAAGATGAACGAAAATGGGCAATGCCTGCTGGAGTTTTGCTACTACTATGGTTTTTGCATTAGCAATACATACTTTAAAACGAAGCCTCAACACAGAGTCTCTTGGAGACATCCAATATCGCAACATTGGCACCAGCTCGACTTGATTCTTACCAGGCATTCCAACCTCCCCAATATTACAATCACACGCAGCTATCAGGATGCTGATTGCGATACAGACCATTCCTTGCTGTACAGCAGAATAAAACTGCAAACAAAGAGATTGCATCACTCGAAGAAGGAAGGAAGACCACAAATTGACATCAACAAGACCCGCAATCAGGGCAAAGTGGAGGAATTTGCACAAGCACTCAAGAAATGCTTACAGGATTTCCTCTTCGCTGTTGATGCTGCCGTCACTGCTCACTCTGCTGAAGACCTTCAACAACTCATGGACAGTTTTAGCAAGGCCTGCCAAGACTTGGACTAACAATCAGCCTGAAAAAAACACAGGTCATGGGTCAGGACATGGATTCACCTCCCTGTATTACAATCTCTGCACAAGAACTGGAGGTCGTCCATGACTTTGTGTACCTCGGCTCAACTATCTCTGACACTCTCTCTTTAGATACTGAGCTGAATAAACGTATTGGTAAAGCGGCCACCACATTCTCCAGACTTACAAAGAGAGTATGGCTTAATAAGAAGCTGACGGAACATACAAAGATCCAAGTCTACAGAGCCTGTGTCCTGAGCACACTCTCGTACTGTAGTGAGTCTTGGACCTTTACGCATGGCAGGAAAGAAAGTTGAACACCCTTCACATGCACTGTCTCCAACATATTCTTGGCATCACCTGGCAGGACAGAGTTCCAAAAATAGCGCAGTCTTGGAACGTGCTGGAATTTCTAGCATGTATACACTACTGAAACAGTGATGTCTATGCTGGCTTGGGCATGTCGTGAGAATGGCTGCTGGTCAGATTCCAAAAGATCTCCTGAATGGAGAATTAGTGCAGGGAAAGCACCTCAGAGAGAGACCACAGCTGCGATATAAGGATATCTGCAAGAGGGACTTAAAGGCCCTGGGAATGGACATTAACAACTGGGAAACCTTAACCTACAATCATTCAGCTTGGAGGCTAAAGACACAGCATGGCCTTCTCCAATTCAAAGAAACACTTGTTCGGCAGGCTGAGGCACAGAGGCAGTCCCGGGACCAGCGAAATCTGGGGGCTGGGCAGGGGACAGAATGCATCTGCCCTCAGTGTGGAAGGGATTGCCATTCTCGAATTGGCTGACAACCATTTAAATATGAGCCAGCAGTGTGCAGCAGCTGGCAAAAAAGCCAACACAGTTCCATGCTGCATAAACAAGAATAGAATCAAGATCATGTGAAGTGTTAATACCAGTGGTGGGATTCAGCCAGTTCACACCACTTTGGGAGAACCGGTTGTTAACTTTCTGAGCAGTTTGGTGAACTGGTTGTGTTGGAAGAAATCATTACAGCAGAGAACTGGTTGTTAAATTATTTGAATCCCACCACTGGTTAATACCACTTTATAATGCCCTGGTAAGGCCACACTTGGAATACTGCATTTAGTTTTGGTCGCCACAATGTAAAAAAGATGTTGAGACTCTAGAAAGAGTACAGAGAAGAGCAACAAAGATGATTAGGGGATTGGAGGCTAAAACATATAAAGAACTATTGCAGGAACTGGGTATGTCTAGTTTAATGAAAAGAAGGACTAGGGGAGACATGATAGCAGTGTTCCAATATCTCAGGGGCTGCCACAAAGAAGAGGGAGTCAAGCTATTCTCCAAAGCACCTGAGGGTAGGACAAGAAGCAATGGGTGGAAACTAATCAAGGAGAGAAGCAACTTAGAACTAAGGAGAAATTTCCTGACAGTTAGAATAATTAATCAGTGGAACAACTTGCCTCCAGAAGTTGTGAATTCTCCAACACTGGAGGTTTTTAAGAAGACTTTGGATAACCATTTGTCTGAAGTGGGTTTCCTGCCATTTGTCTGTAGGGTTTCCTGCCTAAGCAGGGGGTTGGACTAGAAGATCTCCAAGGTCCCTTCCAACTCTGTTATACTATCTTCTATCAGAATTTCTACATGCATCATAAGTTTGTGCTTTTCATCAATTTACTAAAAGTAATCATTATATTTACAGGCTTAGTTCTTTCTAAAAAGTGGATGCTACTTTCTTTTATTGTCCCTGGACAGAAGATGATGATGTCTTAGAGAGAATACTACCTAAAGCCAATGTTTTCTTACTTTTCTATTTCTAACAAATCCTAAAGCACTACCCTTTTTATCACTACTATTTGCTTTAATTTTTCAGATTTCTGAAAGTGAAGTCAGCTCAGATATGACAGGATTCTGCCTTAAACATTTTCTAGTAAAGTTAGATGGAAAGAATTTTGAATATTTTAATTCAGAATAGTAAAAAGCACAATAGATTCCAATCGGTTTAGAACAGACCACTAGACTGAGTTGAGTGTGAATAAAAACTACATAGTAACAGCAAATATACTGCTCAAAAAAATAAAGGAAACACAAGCAGAAGACATCCGAGATCTGAATGAACGAAATAGCCTTATTAAATACTTTGTTCATTACATACAGTAGTTTATACACTGCTCAAACAACTAAAGGGAACACAAAACTACTGTATGTAACGAACAAAGTATTTAATAAGGCTATTTCATTCATTCAGATCTCGGATGTCTTCTGCTTGTGTTCCCTTTATTTTTTTGAGCAGTGTATTAATGTGTATTCATAGAAGAGGCGAGTGATGATTTGTGAAGAAAATATTAAATATCCATAGTTGATTTAGCTTATCTCTGTTTAGCTTTTTTCTATTCTGGGAATCTACTGAATTCCCAATGCTCTGAAGTAGAGGATGTCAACATTTATCATCCTTATGTTCTATATTGTAGATACTATTTACATTTCATTTGCATCCCTAGGGACTGGTCTACAAGATATACATTGTGTCATTAGGAATCCATATTCTTAGTATATGACTATCTGTGCAGTTATTGTCATTCTAATTCTCATTTAAACTATGTTGCAGAAGTTGGTTTTCATGCCTGATGGTTCTCTGTCTTATTCCCATTTTGTAACCTGAAGATAATCAGACTTAGAAGTACAATTGACTGTGAAAAAAGAGAGCAAAGAGACCCTTCAGGACACAAAATCAACAGTACCTTACAGAGGTGTTAGAAAAGACAAGATGGCAGAAACAACCATGCAATCAAATACTCATTCTATTCTCTGTGCACCTTAACTTTTTTGACACCCCCCCCACAGGGGTGAAATGCTACTGGTTCAGGGTGGTTCGCCCAAACTGGTAGTAAAAAAATGGTTTGAAAAGTTAAAAAAAGTTCCGACTATCACGTGGCACAGCTTATCTTCAGAACTTTTTTTAAATTTTGTTTTTAGCATTTTTTACCTACTCGTTCGGGCAAATAGGTAATTCAAAAATGCTTTTAAAAAGTAAAAAAAAGCTTCCGACAATCAGCTGTGACAATCAGCTGTGCCACGCGATCCTCCTAACTTTTTTTTTTTTTTTTACTTTTTAAAGCATTTTTTTACTACCTATTGCCCAAACCGGTATTATTGTGAAAAGTGGGATAGTTTGTTTTTGAGTTCTCTGTGACTCTGTGAGGTTCCTGATTTTTGCAGGGGCCATTTTGTGTGAAGTCCAGCTGCTTTTGCATTGTGTGTGAGTCAGTTGTGTAGCTTTTGTGTTATTTTTGTGTAAAGTGTGATGGTTGGTTTTCCTGGTCACATGCCCATCAAGCCACGCCCACCCAGTTACATGCCCATCAAGCCATGCCCACCCAGTCACATGATCACCAAGCCATGCCGACCAAGCCATGCCCACAGAATTGGTAGGAAAAGTTTTTGAATTTCACCACTGCCCCCACACCCTCTATAAGGACATCCTTGGTATCTGTAAGAATATTCATGAACTGGAATGGAGACATGATAATAAGGTCAGCCAATAGCAACTGGGTCAGCCCATAGGGACTGTTTGGAAACTGAAATAGTATTTTCTGGAGGCAGCAGGGAGCCTGGGTGTGGCTTAGCAAACAAGTCCAAACTAGTCTGTCTGATGAATTGAAACTGAAACTCTTCTCTGTTGTACTCTGCTGTTGTTTTGCTTGTAACTATTACCATGTTGGAGAATCTGCCATTGGTGTTGTATATTTATTTCATGTGTTATTATAAATAAAGAGAAGTTAATGAATCCTGCTGAATC
Source organism: Pantherophis guttatus (assembly GCF_059756535.1). NCBI lineage: Eukaryota > Metazoa > Chordata > Lepidosauria > Squamata > Colubridae > Pantherophis > Pantherophis guttatus. The sequence goes on from NC_142066.1 coordinate 104,565,527, forward strand.
AGTTACCTGTGTATGCTTTCTGGATTTGATTTCTGCAACAAACTCTGACAGTATCTTGCAAATATGTGGTCTTCAAGAAATGCAAAATGGATTGCCTTGCCAAATGCTGAGATATATTGGATGAAAGAACATGCAGCATGAAATGTATTCAGAAAGAAATGTCTGTGAATGCATGAGTTTGCTGCTTTCCATCAATTTCAGTTAGTCATTATGAACTTCATTCTTTTTATTCCTAATTTTAAAATTGAAAATCTAAGATACAATAGGATTATATTTTGAGAATGCTGTGAGTGAGTAGGTCGCTATTTAAATTTCTAAAACAAACAAACAAACAACAAATAAATAAACAAATAAATATTCCAGTTCTTTTTTGAAAAGTGGAAAACATTTCCTAGATTAACAAAATAAATAGCAACATTTTATGAAGGGACTTTTTATACAAAAGTATCCTGTATTCATTTCTTTATTTATATTGTTTCAGACTTTCATTTAGAATGAAAATCTACATTATCTAAATTGGCATAACTTCCATTGCTTCCGAAAAATGTCAGTTAAGAACCTGAATATTGTTGATTCTATTTTTAATTTTAAGCATTAACATTTAAATTTATGATTTAATTTGGATGTATTATTGTATGAGAGATCCTAATCTATATATAAGAAATCCTTATTTTATTATTTTACATTTTTAAAATTACTATATATATGAAGCTATACTAAAGTTGGGATGATAAATTTCAGCACGAATATAACTCACCCGCCCCTGCCTTTTTTTAAACTAACGGAAAGAAATGCCTTCTAAACTAGAATCTTTCAGAACAGGTAATTCCCCTATACAATATATTTCACGCTTCCCTGGTTTCTGACAGATTAGGTAAATTTACTTTGTTGCCAACCCATATGAGCTGGGAAAGCTTTAGTAATTTATTAAGCTTTATCTGAAGACAGATAATTACAATGAGTTTTTTAAATACTCTAATTGCACAGTGCACAAACTTGGGGTAGAAACAACCCTGCATTCTAAAACCCTGAGAGGAATTAAATTTTCACATGTGGATCAAATAAGCATCTTTGGAGCAATTGTTTATAAATAGTTCATCTGTATAGATATAATCATTAAAAGTGGAGAGCAATACAAATATAAATAGGATTTAAGGCTTTAAAAAGCAGGAGGGAGATTCATAAAGTCATTAATTTTTTAGCAAGGCAGCACTCACTCTCCCAGCTCTTCCTTCTTAATAAATTTACTTGTCATTTGCAAGCAATCTTCTGTCAGATGCTGATATACAAATATATACAATATATATATATACAAATATATACAAATATCCAGGTTTGCTTCTTCCTTAATACCTTATTTTATAAATAATATCTATTTATAACTCTATAAATGTATTGTAAATGAAAATTGCCTAAGACTTTATGTGAGAGCAAGACACGCCGTACTCTATGATGGATGTACATGCAAATACCAAAACATGTTTACCCATAGAGACACTTCTTTAAGTTTCAACTATTCAAGAGTTAGTTTTGTTTTATTTGTTTTTAAAAGAATATCTGCATTCAACCAGGAATTATAATATCAAACCTGCATTGTTTTCAACAAGATATTGAATTCCCCACATTAAGCAGAAAGTCCAAAGTTTATGACTTTCAGATAATGGTTAAAATTATGTGTGTGAAAAAAGCCAAATTCTTAGTCATCACGTTAATCAAATTTGTTGTCTCTTCATAATTTGCAGTATCACTATATTATTTCAAAGCTTCCAACTGGCTCTCAGTCTATGTAAGAACATAATCTTGGCTTCAGAGCAGCCGTGAAAGAAACAACAGAAACAGCAGCAATATTCCTTTTTCTGTGTGAAATGTTTCTGCCTGCTGAGTCATAGTGTTATCCATTCCTGACTGAAAGCTGAAATCCGTCTCCTGCCTCATTCCCTGATATTGTTATTCACCTAATTGCCACATCTTAAGGCTGCCCTCGGATGGTATTGAAAAATATTCCTTAATCCTGATACAGGAAGGACACTTATAACTTTGAGAGGAAATGAAGGGGACATCAGAAACCTGACAGAAAAAAAAGATGTTGTCAAGGACTGTTTTGTCACTCCTAGAGCAATGGGAGCATGAATGGCATCACATCTTACACACTGCAAATAAATGGGTTTTTCTTGTTGGTTAGGTTGTTTTAATATCTCGTAGACCAGCCTTTCCCATGACAGGTACTGTTCAGATGGGTTGAATGACAGCAACCATCTGGAGCCATTGTAATCACTATAATAGATTTGGATGTTGCAAGAAGGTAGCCCCAAGATAAGGCTTTCAGAAGGATAATACGGAAATTAAGAAAGTAGCAAATTATTACGAGGTAGAAGGAAAAATACAACCTGACTTTTTTTTCTTCAGGAAGTTAGACTTGGAATGAACTTGGAGTCTTTGTACAATGAACCCTGAAACAATTCTAGGGGAACTCAAAATTCAATTTTTGTCACAAAACTTTGAGAAACACAAGACAAAAACCTGGGCAAAAATATATAGTATTTGTGTCCTTTGCACATTTGCTTTGTCACTTGCACCTTAAAATTTGAAAACAAAAGGGGGGGATCTGAAAATTAATATTATCACATTGCCCCATATTTGGGTCAGCCAGTAATCCTATTCTTGAAAGCAACTACGTAAGATATTTTTCCTAATTCAATAATGGGGCAAAAGAAGAAGCCATTACAATATAAAACTGTAGCACTTAAATTAGAACAGAACAGAAACATTCTGCACATTTTAACATCACATTTAAACAAAAGTGTTGTATAATTGTTGTATAATTCCCTCATGGGCAATCCGTCTGAACTCCGATCTGTGAATATATAATATGTGATGGTCAGTCCCAGGGTAAGAAAGGGTCAAATGCACCTATTGTTTCCCAGGATAAAAATAAAACTGACATAGATGAAAATTGGCTGGTGGTGAGTCCATCAGAAGGGAAACTTTTTTCAGTCCAAAATACACTCCAGATTTGGTGGGACTTTGAGCCAGAAACCTTAGCTGGTTTTTCCCTAGTGGCTTTTTTCCCCCTCCACCACTGTTCGTCTCCTTGCCTTCTTCCTTGGGTTCAGTCTGAACAAGTATCTGGAGGTGAAGATGTTGTAGTGCAGGAATAACGAGAGGCACAAGCAAGCAAGTGACAACAGCTCTTTAATTCAGGGTGAGACTTCAGCAACAGAACACAGGCAACAGCCCTCCTTATATACAGTTCAGAAATAACCATTAACCAATCACAACATTCTACCATTCAAATCTCCCACACAAAATGGATATATACATAACACCCCTCCATTCCCAGAAGGCACTTATTCTATCTGTTTACATATTTACATACAAAATCACGCAGGTGACCAGAGCGTGACTTCACTCTGGTTGACCTGCGCAGTTCAGGTGTTGATGAGGCGTCGAGCTGGTCAGAGGGACCTCCCGTCTCTCCTGGCTCCGCCAATGGAACTTCCTGGATTTCTCCAGAGGCATGGTCATCCCCGGCTGGGAGTGTCGACTTGTCAGGGTGGCGCTGGAGCCCAGGTTTACCAGATAAGTAATCCGGTTTACTCGGGCTTGAGATAGCTGTTTTGGGGAAACTTTGGAAGTCAGGTTCAACAATATCTGGATTTTCATAGGCTTCACAATTTAAACGTTTACGCAATTGATCTATGTGCCTTCTCCAAATTTTACCTTGCCCAACGTCTATAGTGTACGATTTCGGGCTGGTGATTCCTACAATGGTTCCCCCTATCCATAATGGACCGCTAGCATAATTCCTTGCGAATACTGGGGTCCCTATTTGAAATTGCCTTAATCCTATTTCTTCCCCCTTGAAGTTATCTTGGGAATAGTTGGGATGTAGACGATCGAGAGTACATCGACCCATTAAAAGTTCTGCTGGACTGCGCCCTGTGGCAGTGCATGGGGTGGCATGTTGTATTGTTAAAAATTGATCGATTCTAGTTTTCCAGTCCCCCGCATCGAGTTGGGAGAGAGCTTCTTTGGTTGCTCTTACGAATCTCTCCGCAAGGCCATTAGAAGCCAGATGAAACGGAGCTGACAATGCGTGTCTTATTCCTAACTCGGCCAGATAGCTTTCAAATTGTGTCGCCGTGAATTGGGGCCCGTTATCTGATACCAGAGTGTCTGGTAACCCGTGAGTTGCAAATAGCTTCCTGAGAACCTTGCTTACCGCCTCGGAAGTGGTTGATGGCATTAGGGCTATTTCCAACCATTTGGAAAAAGCGTCAACAATTATTAGAAAATTCTGCCCGTGGAATGGCCCTGCAAAATCAATATGAATCCTCCCCCATGGTCCCTTAGGCTTCTCCCACTCTCTAACGGGAGCTACAGGGGGATCCGATCGGGACTCCTGGCAAGGCCTGCATTTCCCAACCTATTCCGTGACGTCCTGATCAAGTTGCGGCCACCACACATAACTCCAAGCTAGACCTTTCATTCTGACTATACCAGGATGCCCCTCATGTAGCAGTTCTAAAACCCGATGCCTCAACCATGAGTGAATGACCACCCTATTGCCCCACAATAAACAGCCACCTAGCATAGACAATTCGTTCTTTTTGGCAAAAAACACTTGAAAGTCCCCACTGTCCACCATAGGTGGCCACCCTCTCATGACCCAGCCCATAACAGTCCAAATAACAGTGTCTTTGGTAGATGCCCTTGCCACCTCGCCAGACGAGATAGGCCCCAGGGATACAACATCGAGCAACAAGACAGGGGCTTCCGGTGTCGGATTTTCCAACAAATCAGGCAAGGGGCATCAGCTGAGGGTGTCAGCATGGCCCAGAGTTCGGCCCGGTCGGTGAATTAGGCGATACGAATAAGCGGCCAGGAAAATAGACCACCTGGTCATCCTGGGGGAAAGAGCGGTCGGGTTGGTTTGTTGCCAGCCAAAAGTCCCAACAATGGCTGATGGTCCGTTACTAGCTCAAAAGTCTGGCCAAACAAATATTCATGAAATTTTTTAACCCCCGCCACAGCCGCTAAGGCTTCCCTGTCCAGCTGGCTGTAATTTTGTTCTGCACTGGACAGGGTGCGAGAGTAATATGCAATGGGCACCTCTAACCCATTCAGTAGTCTATGGCTCAATACAGTGCCCATTCCAAAAGGGGACGCATCGCAGACAAGAACAAGCGGCAATTCCGAATTGTATTGAATTAGAAAACTGTCTTCTGACAAAAGTTTTTTGACAGCTTTAAATGCGGCCGCTTCAGTCTTGCCCCAAACCCAAGGAACGTTTTTTCCTAATAATCTGTGTAACGGTTCCGCAATGGTCGCCTTATCCTTAAGAAACATAGTATAAAAGTTCAGAAGTCCCAGAAATGCCTGTAATTCGGCCTTCGACTTCGGTGTGGGTGCATTTTGTATGGCCCTTACTTTGCTCTCTGTGGAGTGTATGCCCGTGCTGTCAATTCGGTAGCCCATAAATTCTACAGACGGTACTGCAATTTTACATTTAGTCTTTTTGAGTTTTAGTCCTGCTTCTCTAAATCTGGTGAGCACTTGCCTAATTCTTTCTCCAAGCTGTGCCTCATTCTGGGCACTAATGAGGACATCGTCAAAATAGGGTACAACCCCTGGAAGTCCTTGAAGTAGGCGCTCCATGGTGCTTTGGAAGAGCCCTGGTGCAATGCTAACCCTAAACTGTAGTCTAGTGCATTTGAATGCACCTCTGTGCGTTACTATAGTCTGCGATTCTGCTGTAGTGTCATCTACCGGAAGTTCCTGGTACGCCTGCGCAAGGTCTAATTTAGCGAATATCTTGCCAGGGCCCAGGGAATGAAGCAAATGATGGACTATCGGGACTGGGTACGCGCTCTGTTGGAGCGCCTTATTAATCGTGCATTTATAATCAGCGCAGATTCTGATTGACTGGCGTGACTATTGGGGTTTCCCATTTAGCGTGATCTACAGGAAACAGCAGCCTTGCTTAATCAGTTTGTCAAGCTCTGCATCTATTTTTGGTTTTAAGGTAAATGGTACTTGTCTTGTTTTTAACCTAATCTGGGCTACGTTAGGGTCTAGGTTAAAAGAAATTGGGGTCCCCTCATACTTGCCTAGCGTTTCTCCAAAAACGTCCTGGAACTCATGCAGGAGGCTGTCCTTTAGAGATGGTCCACCGAGGCTGTGGACACCCGTGAAGCCCATGCCGAGGGCTCGAAACCAACCTAGGCCCAGGAGGCTTGGTAGCGACTTGCTGACGATCGTCAGGAGAAACTCCTTTTGGAAATCGCCGTAGGTGACCCAGAAAGTGCCCACGCCTTTCACAGGAACTCAGTTTCCTTGGTAATTGAGGAGGCGAACTCGTTGCCATGAAAGCTGGTTTCTCTGGAACTTCGGTAGAAGTGACTTAAGTGTTGCCCAGGACATGATTGACAGGGCAGACCCAGTATTGATCTCCATGTCGCATGGTCTCCCTTCAATCTCTACTCTGGTGTAGACCTTTTCCTCTACAGACGTGCTGGCTTGGCCGATTCTCGTGCTGTAGGTGTCTCGCTTTTGATTCTCGCGCCGTTTTCTCATGCCACCATCTTTGGTTGGCTGATTTGAATGTGTTGGTTCTGATTGGTCGTTGTAGTCACGTGACTTGTTATTTCTAGGAAATTGAGCTCTACAGACTCTAGCCAAATGGCCCTTTTTTTCACATCGCCTTCAAACAGCATCTCGATATTTACAGGACTGTCTCTCATGAGCTCCACCGCAGCTCGAGCAGTCAGTGTGGAAAACGTCCTCATCCAACTCTTCTTCCGTACTGGTCCGCGCCTCCTCTCGATGAACAGGTGTTGACTTTGGGGCATCTTTACCCAACTGTGGACATTGTAGCACTTCAGAAGCCTTAGTGGATGCTTCGTGCACTCTTGCTTCATCAAGCGCGCCGGCTAATGTCAAGTCTGGCTTTGCGAGCAGACGCCTCTGTAAACGAGTGTCTCTAACGCTACAAATCAGTTGTTCCAGGAGTGTGTCTTCAAGATCCCGGTAGTCGCAATGCGTTGCGGCTTTTCGAAGGGCAGCCACATACGCGTTGACCAGTTCTCCTTCTTTTTGTACTTATTGCCGGAGCTCGTAGCGTTGTACAAACTTTGAAGGAACGGGAGTGTAGTGGGCCCTCAGCTTTGCTTGCAGGATGTCCCAGGGGTCTGTCTGATTCGGTGTAGGTTTGCAGAGGGATTCGGCCATCTCGAAAACATCTGGCCAGCAGTGGCTCAGGAAGAGAGCTCTTTTCTGATTTGCCAAGAGACCTTGCATCTCACTTGCTTCCAGGGAACACTCAAACCTGGTTAGATACGACCCCCATTTCTCTTGGGTCGGGTCGAAGGGTTTCGGCGGAACGTAGGCAGACATCGCAGTATGTCTCCACAGTCCGCTCATCACCCTGGCTGAAACTCAAAGCTCTTCTTTGCTTTGCTTCTTATGGCCTCAATCCCACCTTCGTTGCCAATGTTGTAGCGCGGGAATAATGAGAGGCACAAGCAAGCTAGTGACAACAGCTCTTTAATTCAGGGTGAGACTTCAGCAACAGAACACAAGCAACAGCCCTCCTTATATACAGTTCTGAAATAACCGTTAACCAATCACAACATTCTACCATTCAAATACCGCACAAAATGGATACATACATAACAGAAGGCAAACTCTGAAGCCCATACCTATTCTTTCTCCTCCATGATTAGGCCTTAACATTTGGTGTTAATGTGCTTAACCTTTTAGCATATTGAGGGAATCTAACTACTATAGTTTGTAAACCATGCTTTATGGATGAATATACTGAGGGAATCCATACAATTGTGACTTAGCATAACAGTCATTATTCCTATATTTAATGATAAAATAACAGGAAGGAGAGGTAGGGAAATGGGCTTCAAAGATTGGCAGGACAGGTTCCTCCTGTGATATGGGCCTATACAATTTCTCAGGGATGTTATTTCCTGGTTCAATGTGCTGAACAAACTCAAATAGATGTCCAATGACAACAGAATTTAACAGAATTTGATTCGTGATGAAAATTAGAAACTTTAATATAGAACCTATACATCTTGTAAGTGTTTTTTTTTAATAGCCTTGCACATTTAGTATGAATTTAAACCTTCAAACCATTATCCCATTGTTAAAAGAAGGATTGCTTCCCCACAAGTGTTGAATTGTATCTTCTGTCTACTCAGATGGACAGGGAAGGCAAGCAGCCTTCCCTGTCCATCTGATGGATAAAGATAAGAAATTATGATGGAGAAACTTCTGTATATAATTTTTCTCCATGCATCAACATCATCATCATCAATTACAAGACAAAATCCATCTTCTTAAAACCCAAAGACATCCAAAATGCATATTATAAGTTAATAATGGTAAGAAATTTATTGCAAAATTGCATTTTGCATGTGAAAGATTGTGATATTAAAATATACTATATATACAAATTTTATCATCCTGAATAACAGGATTGTTTTTCATAAGGATTCCATCTTCCATTTCTTTAAATCCCCTTTTATTGTGTGGTAATTGCTATTGCCTTGCTGTCTGTTGTGTTGCTATGGCGGTAGGGTGTGTATTTCTGTGTATCCAAAGGTGATTTGTTAGTTCCACAAGCTCTCGTGGAGATATTGCCAGGGTATATGACAAAGATAAATAGTATTGTGTTCATATTGTATCTTATGTGCAAAAATACATTTTATATGTGTAAGAAATAACTGGTGGAGGAGGGGATGTGAAATGGGCAAATTTAAGCAAGATATTTCCCATAGTTGCAAAAGAATTATTAACTGTCACACTAAATAATGTGAGCTATTGAAGGAAGTATTAATTATAGGCATAAAGTCACCAACCATACCAATAAATTCTTTGGTAAATTGATCAGTGGCCTGGATTACACATAGGATGGCCAACAGGTTTAATTTCAACATGAAACAATATGAAATAGACATGTGGTCCAACAAAATTAGGAGAAATGCTAATTTTTTGATGTTTATATCATCCAGGTACAAACCAATGAAGAAAAAATGAGCCACAATCTTGTGTGTGGGTCATAAATATAAAAAATTGGAGCTTCAAATCTAAAAGTGATATGGTGGCTATATGGGCTAATCCACACAGTATTTTTTAAAGCAGCACGGAGGTGTGGATATATTGTATGGGACAAGGAATGTCAGAGTGATGTCAGCAATGTTATAGCATCATAACACAAACCCTACCCCTTTTCCAGATATGTCATGAATGTGCTTTCATGCTCCAAAGGTTTGGACCTTTTGCTATGACATAACGACACTGTTTTCATCAGGAGGAACCTGCAAATACTATGAACATAATATAACATCTGCTCAGGCTATGCCAGCAAAGCCAATTAAAACATTTATCCAAATTCTCTTCATTTTCATATTTTTAATGCTAAACTACAGAAAAATGCAGTATCTTTAGATGATAATTAGGAGTCCCAAGCCTGCATTCCATGGCAGGAAGACTCATTAATATTAAAATATAAATTATATGGTTAATATTCATCAGCTGCTTCTAAAATTGTATACCAAATAACTACAAGGAAGACTCTAAGAGGAAGAACAGAGAAGCTGAATCTTTAATTTGAAAAATAAAAAATAATTGTTTCATTAATTAATTAAAATGCATATTTTGCACTACATTTTTCTTGGTGTTATGTTATGGAATCCTTATATTTGGTTTTCATATAAAACCTATGTTAATAGCTAAGCAAAAATATCAGTGCCCTAAGATTAATCTTCCTTATTAAAACATTCCATTTTATTTATTGTCTGTGTTTATGACTTTCATTAATATTTACAATTGCTAGCTAATAAACTAATACCATTTTATAAATCTGGTTAATTGGTCTAGAAATTATTGATTAGGGAAATATTAGGAAAATATCTTTTACTTTAATGTAACACAAAGTATGTTACATTAAATGTATCTTCTAATTGTCTTTCCATTTTTATTCTGTGACATGATAACTATCTTGATTCCTTTATGGTCATTTGTGTTGGTGAGTTCATCAGAAAACAGTACCACTGAATTACCCATAGACCAAGCTAAAAAGTGGCATTATAGTAATAGCACTTAGACTTATATACTGCTTCGTCATGCTTTACAGCCCTCTCTAAGTGGTTTACAGAGTCAGCATATTCCCTCCAACAATCTGGGTCCTCATTTTACTGACCTTGGAAGAATGGAAGGCTGAGTCAACCTTGAGCCAGTCAGGATCAAATGCCTAGCAGTTGGCAAAATTAGCCTGCAATACTGCATTTTAACCAATGCATCATCACACTATACTGAAGGATAAAGGAAGCAATCAAAAGTGTATTATGTGAGTCTTCAGTTGCAAAATCTTAATTCTGTGCAAATTTCCTCAGGAAGACTTTTTGCATCGTGGAGGGAATAGCATTTTCAGTTGTCTGCAGCCTGTCTTCCCTGTCCATCTGGGTAGCCAGAAGATACAATTCAACACCTGTGGAGGAACAATTTCACACAATTCTTTTACCTGTACAAAACCAAAAGTCTCTTGCTCATAAGTGGGAGGTGAAGGCTTCCTTTCCTCTTGCTTCTGATGTTCAGACTATGAGAGCTGTTCCTTATGCCACAAAATCACTATCCACGCCCATTGGGACATCTACAGCAAAACAAGAAGTATCCAGATTTGTTTCTACTTTCTTCCTTGACAACATTACTGAGAATACCTGAACAAGTAATACAGTGCCTTAACTGAATTTAGGAGTAACGTATCACCTTGTTTTAGTAGATTTGTATGCTATTATATTTGAATTTTTGATGTGGTGGAAGTTCCTTTTAGTGCTGTGTTTCTTATTTCCTTAGGCCCTCCTTCCAGGATGGGAAAAAGCAATAAAAAAGATAGGATTGTCCTGGGGCAGTCAGATCCAGGTGAGGTCCAAAAAAAGTCAGCATAGTGACCACAACTGTTTTTGACCCACTTTCAGATCACAGATGTAACATATACTACCTTCAACCCTCATACAAACAAAGAGAGATGTAGAAAAAAACCTTCCAGCATGTTTTTTTTTTTCTCTTGCTAGGAAGAGTCTCAGGGAGTTACTCCCCCCCCATCTTTTCAGTTGATTGGTTTCTACTGAACATATAATATTCAGTCACTTACTCAGTGGTGGGATTCAGCCAGTTCGCACCACTTCGGGAGAACCGGTTGTTAACTTTTTGAGCAGTTTGGCAAACTGGTTGTTGGAAGAAATCATTAGGGCAGAGAACCGGTTGTTAAATTACTTGAATCCCACCACTGCACTTACTCCTTGCTCACTTTGACTCTCAAGCCCATTCATATATGCAGAAGCTCCAATATGAGAGCCAAGAATTATGGAAGATTGCAGTTTCTTCCTCTCATTATGCTTTATATATTTTTTTTACAAATTAAATCTTGCCACCCAATTCCTTTATGAAAGTGAACTGTTCATAAAACAGTTTATTTAAAAAAAAAATACTCCAAGTTTTTTTTCTTGCCTTACTACCTACCCCCTACAATAAATAGCAAGCTCAAAGCAGCTTTTCTTTTGTCTGCCTCTTTGAACTGCACAGTAAAATGAAGTTCAAACTTCTTTTCCTACTTCACCAGAGCAGGGAAAGTACAAAATAGCCATAATTTAGAGTTGTACAACATTTGGATCTTGGACTTGATGGTCCTACATAATTTGGGATTAAAAACCAATAGCTATATTAACATACATAGCAGCCTTGATTGATTGATTGATTTATTTTATTTAATCAAATTTCTATACCGCCCTACTCCCAAAGGACTCAGGGCGGTGAACAGCCAAGATAAAATACAAATAATACAAATATTAAAAAATCCCTTAAAATTATTAAATATTTTGGCCGAAACACAGATTAAAACACCCAATTTATAAAATTGCAAATTAAAAATTTAAAAGAGGAGAGTTAGGCCAGGCCAGCCTGCTGAAATAAAAAAGTTTTGAGAGCACGACGAAATGTGCGCAGGTCCGGGATCCTCCGTATCTCTGGGGGGATCTCGTTCCAGATGGTAGATGCCCCCACAGAGAAGGTTCTCCCCCTGGGGGCCGCCAGTTGACACTGTTTGGCCAACAACACCCTGAGGAGCCCCTCTCCCAGCGTACTGGTCGGTGAGAGGCTATTGGTAGCAGAAGGCAGTCTCGTAAATACCCCAGTCCGATGCCATGGAGCGCTCTAAAGGTGGTAACCAAAACCTTGAAGCGCACCCGGAAGACCACCAGGAGCCACTGCAGCTCACGCGGGGGGGATCACATGGGAGTGCCACGTCGCTCCCATAACCACCCGCGTGGCTGCATTCTGGACCAGCTGGAGCCTCCGGGTGCTCCTCAAGGGGAGCCCCATGTAGAGAGCATTGCAGTAGTCCAGATGGGAAGTAACGAGAGCATGAGTGACCGTATTTAACGAGTCCCGATCCAGAAATGGACGCAACTGGCGAATCAGATGGACCTGATAAAAAGTCCTCCTGGCCACGGCCGTCATGTGCTCTTCTAAAGACAGTTGTGAGTCCAGGAGGACACCCAAGTTGCGAACCCTCTCCGTGGGGGCCAATGACTCGCCCCAATAGTCAGTGATGGCACCAACTGACTATATCGGGATTGAGATTATACTTTTAAACATGGTAAGTAAATAAAAGAATGCTTTAATAAGCAGCATCTCCTCCCTAGTCATCAGCATATACTGTATCCAGCCCAAATGTTGATACTAGACAAACTGACATTGTCCATGGGAGGCAGGTAGCAGGAACTTCAATTTCTGTCCAGGTATCTAATCTTCATCTGGTCTTGCAAAGGTAAAGGATCATTTCTCTTCAGTTAATATCAGTTCTAAGCTTGGATAGAATAGAGATTTTTAAGGGGGATAGCAGACAGTGAGCTTACACTTGCCAGATACATATTGTCTTTTATTTCCTAGTTCCATCTCTTTGTTTCAGTAAGCAAAAAAATTAAAATGAAATGAAATAAAAAGCCCCCACTTGTGAGAATATAGTCTATTCTTGAAGCAAAATTCATTTAATAGTAACAGAAGAAGCTCTGAGATTGGAAAGATTAAATAACCATCCTTAAACCAAAGAAAAAAATGTGCTGGGTAAACTACATCTCCCCCAATGCTTTTTATAGCAGCATTCAGTGAATGAGCTACATGCATCTGCCGGTAGAAGCCAGAGGAAAATAAATGAGGCACAGCCTTCTAGCTGACAATCAAGGTGCCGATCAGAAAGAAAAAAAAATGCAAAGATAGGTACTGTATATAGGTTTTGGTGTGTGTGCTTATGTGTATGTGTATTAATGTGGAATGGAAGGAATCAATTTCCTTCCAGCATAGGTTACAATTAAAACTGCCTAACAAGCTGGAGGGTCCAGAGCTGGGTGTGGATGGCTTCTTTTCAGATCCAGTTAATGCTTAAGCACTTGGCATTTGCCAGATGGCACAGTACTGGAAAAGCCTAGAGGAATCAGGGGCAGCTTCTGCAAGGGTAAGTACCTTATGCTTAGTCTTAGGCTGAAAAATATGTTACGACCTTGGAAGAACAGCCACCATTGTTTTTGCATATCATTCCCAGAAGTGTGGATGTATATTCCAGATGTTGCTGTATTTCAGAATCCATCAACCTCTGTCACGAATGATAATGGGTATCTCACTGCAGAAAGATCTAAAAGGACCATGCTATCTCAACAAGATCTTAGCAAAATCCAGCCAGACGTAAAGAGACCATTAGTTATCCTAGTCTAAAATGTGCTGCAGGGTAAACGTCTGAGTTAATTCCTGTAGAATAGAGAAAACTGCCAGAAAACAGTTTGAACAATTTATCATTTTATCTTTGTATTGTCTATTGAAGGGATATAGAACTAGCTAACTGCTATGGGAAGCAGAATTCTAGCATCCCGGCCAGCACAGCCAATGCAAATAAGCACTGAGAATCATTATTTAGGAGTGTGAGGAGTGTGTGGGACCTACTCTACTGTGAGATTGTAGTATTTACCTGGTATAGGTGATTTTTGGTTAGGAGGTGAGGAAAACAAGTAAACAATAGCAAACTGTTACATATTTATCAGTTGCATTTTAATTTAATTTTTTAAGAAATAGCATGTGTAGGATTTTCTGCCCCATGTGCCAAATAATTTGGCTCATTTAGTTGGCATTGGATGCACTGTGCCTTGAGGTGAAGGAGGAATCATTATTTTCTGCCCCATTTCAGGGGCAGTATGTCTTGTCCGCATCAAGGTGTTAAGTCAGAAAGATTTCTCCCTCCTTACTGTCTGATCCTTTTTTCTCAAGATGTGTGGTTGAATACTTTCTATATGCAAAGTATACAATCCCTACTTACTGAATGATGCCTTAGAAAAATAGCATCATTTTTCTAAGGCATTCCCATGGGTGGGAAAAATACTGATATATTTTAGTTCGGTGACTCCATTGGATTACTAGGCATTGTCCTCTAAAAGCTGGGCTAGGAGGAATAGATGGATTTGATTCCAACAGAAGCTAAAGTTGGTTGAAGTTAAATGTAATTGAAATCAATGTACTCGAAATGGCTAGTTTCATCAAATGATAGCACCTAGTGAGCCTTGCCTCTGCTCAGAGGCTAAGAAGGATTAAACTCCTTGGTATTTGGATGAGAGATCACCAGCAAGTTGTATTATACAGTTGAACATTTCCAAGAAAAAAGGAATGGCAAGTCCACTTCTGTTTTGTTGCCAACAAAACTGTGACTATGTCCAGAGTCATGAAGTCTCAAAAGTTTATTTATGATTTTCTTCTATTGTAATGCTATATGAGAATGATCTTGGGAGACAGGGAGAAAGAACTGCAGACTAGATCAGTGGTGGGATTCAAATAATTTAACAACAGAATCTCTGCCCTAATGATCAGCTGGGTAGGCATGGCTGGGTAGTCATGTGACTGGGTAGGCGTGGCCAACTCAATGTTATTCATGCTTCACCTCGCCCGGCCTCTCATGATGTGGGGATGCTGCAACAATTGTAAGTGTGAAAATGGTCATGTCACTTTTTTCAGTGCCACTGTAACTTTGAATGGTCGCTAAATGAACTGTTGTAAGTCAAGGATTACCTGTAAAAAAATACAAAAAGCTTCTTTGCTTTCAAAAAGCTGCCCTAAATACCAATCACTAGATTAGAAATGGGGGAATACACACTGAAGATCACAGCCATCATGGAAACCTAAACCATTCTGTCTGAATATCTTCCTTTTCATCAGCAATACCTGCAACCTGGAGTTACAAATCAGGCAGGGTGAAAGAGCACCTTGAAGGAATTAAAATAGTTAAAATGCAATGATAACTATCAGTAGCCAACTCTTGCTCCTAAAGTGAAACCCTTTAGCACAGAGGTTATTTAAGCTCTGGATAAAATGGGTGGGCGTATTTGGGCTACAAAATGCCAAGCTAAAGAGACAAATTAACAAAGTATATAGGGGAACCAGGTTCAAGTCTCCCAAGCTTGTCAAGATCACAATAAAAATAGTACATGCCACAGATATCTAAATAAACTTCAATCCTGGTGCCATGTTACTAAGCCTTATTAGCATGAGAGAAAACTAAAATGAATTAAAGGTGCCACACCCCTACTTCCTTTTTTTTTTTTTTTTAATCTTACTATCACTGAGCAACTATGTGCCTTGGCCACTTCGAAGCAATGAAAGAGATTCCTGTCCCAAAAATGCTTTTTCAAGAGGCAACTGGACTTTCTGGAAACCAAGAAAGTCCAATTGCCTTTTCTAGAAAGTTAGAATCCCCCCCCCCGAAGAATGAAATATTCTGAGAAATATTAAAAAGGCAGAAAATTATATTTCCCTGAATGAGAAATAAAGAAACATACTCTTAAAAGACAGGAAACAGACTCAGACTTTCTTAATAGCCCAAAGAAACTGAGGTCACCTTTTAAAAATGCAGATTTGGTATTCTATTCAAGAGAGGATTAAAACCCCAAGGAAGCCAGCATCTAGGATTAATTACATTTGTTAAACAAGATTAAAGTAATTGCTGGCCTTCGCAAGACAAACTAATTAAAATCAAATAATAAAATACACAAAACAAGCCTCTAAATTACAAAATGCTGTAGAACAAACTGTATAAAAATCCATGTACTCATCAAACCAATTGGTCAACTGCCCAGGACCTCAATCCCATGTAGTCCAGTTCACCAATAAATCATCTTTCCAATCAGCCTCCATGTTTCCAGTGTCTTTCTACCCGCTTGGAACTGAACCAGATGGATATTTCTTCCAACACTCTTGAAAAAAGCACCTTTGGGGCAACCATGACCTGAACGACTGAAGAATCCCCATAGACAAGAGACTCCTATGCTCAGTGAGCTGACAAAGCACCCTTTCACACCCAGGAGAAGCAATCCTTAGATTCATTTGCACCACTTAAAGATACCAGCTCGTCTCACTCACCTCACAAGATATCCTAAGGAAATCATCCAGATGTTGAGTTCTGTCTGGGACTCGACACAATTGGGCAGAGGGGAAGAGTGGGAGGTGCGAAGGCCGAAGCTACCGATAAAGATGCTGGGATGGTGGTGGGAGGCCAATTCAGGCGGCGGAGGAAAGGCTAGCATCAATAAACCATCAGTGAAGCATTGGGAGATTCCCGGCGACTTCCGGCTCCCAGCATGACTTGGCGGCTAGTGATGATGTCTCAGCGCCGGAGAGCCACGGCAGGGTGGGAACTACAAAGAACTTGATGAACAGCTGATGTGGGGGTGGTTTTGAATGCCAGATGCTGGTTACCCAGGACTAAGTGGATAAATAGTGCTGAGAGACAGCTGCTCTCAGCGCTGACTTTGACCCACTTACTCGCCTTGTTCTTTCTTTCGGCTGTGTTCGGCAATTAAAGCTTGGTCTTCATCTACTGGTCTTTTCTTTGAACCACACGGACCAGGAGTGGACAGGCTGAGAGAAAGTCAGTGCTCCTTTCAACTTTATATCTCTACTTGAAGGTTTGGAAGATGGCAGAGGGGACCTCACCTGAAGGGATGGAGATAGAGACTGCAGTGGAGGAGGAGGTGGCAGGGGAAGAGCCAGTGGAAGAGGTGGCACAGGAGGGCACTGACCAGCTGGTGGTGAGGCCCAAGGTCCATCAAACCAGAAGTGTGGGCCCTCCAGAGGAGAGCCAACCATGCCAGAGAGCTAAGACTGAACAGGTAGCCACAGGAGAATGGTGGCATAGTTCTGCTCTCACAGGCGTTGCGGGGCCTAGGATGCCAACACCCCCTCGTGCAGGACCTTCTTTTCAGGGGTGGAGGGAGAGATGCTGGAGAGAGGACAAGGAGGGTGAGTGGAGCTATTCCACAGGTCCCGGGCCCAACACAATGGACATCCTGTGGGAACGGTTTGGGGAGGCCAGCTTCCATGATGCTCCATCTTGGCAGCCCTGGGCTACAAGATTGGATCCTTCCATGTCATGGCAAGGACATTAGGACCCAGCTCAGAAATTCGATTCCATCTTGCTAGTCTGAAGTTTTGGAAGGACCAAGCAGGCAGTCGAGCTCTCGGACGCCCAGTGCCCTGGGATCAGGGTTCATCCATGGGGGAGTTGTTGAGAGTGTTGAACAAACACCATATAAGACAATGGTGGAACAAGGACACAACCAGGCACCTCAGGGTGGCCACCCAGGCTGGGCAAGGGGAAGAAGAAGGGCTGCTAGTGTGGCTAGAACACCAGGCCAGGCTCTGTTGTGGGGCCCAGGGATGTGGACTCAGCAGGCATTCTGAATGCCTGCCATTCAGGCCACGTTCGATGGCAGCCCTGACTGGGTGGCCCTCCTCCTCAGTCAAGTCATAAACCACATGGAGGTATACGGGCAATGTTACCCATCCCAGTGGGCAATGGTGGTGGCTATTACAACAGTACTGATGGGGAGGCTGTGGATTGAATGGCTGGCCTGCACAGCGACCATGCACGAGAACTACTGGACATGGGCCTATTCCTGGAGGCTCTCCGCTCCAGATTTGAGAATGAGACATGTACACAGGTGGCGGAGGGAAGCTCATAGCACTCAGGCAGAAAGACTGACCAGCCAAAGAGTACATCTGAGAATTCAGGAAGACTGCCGGCCAATTGCAGGCATGGCCTGAATGCCTTCTGGTTCACCAATTCCACATGGGGTTGGACTGGGGTTAGCCTGTGTTTATCAGGGCTTGCCTCCTCAGCTGACTGACTGGTTTAAACCTAGACATGGGGCTGAGAGAGTTTAGAGTATGGGGAGATGGGAACATGGGACAGCAAAAAAGACAGGTAGAACGGCCTTTATCCTCCAGGGAGATGAAAACTGTGGGCATTGTTCCCAACTCTATTGACTGGGCCCAGAGGCCATCATTCCATTGTTTTAGGTGCAATCAGGTGGGACATCAAGTTGTGGAGTGCCCCATGCCAGTGCCATGAACGCCGGCTCCAAAACCACTTTCAGGCGGGGACAGAACAAGGGGATGACCTCGAGTGACACCAGAGAAGTCCCAAGTGATGCAGAACCTGCCGGCATATGCTGAGACAACAACCAGAGGGGTTGGGGTTACACCAAGCCCGGGACAGTTCCCGGTGGTGTCTGGGGATAGCGATGATGAGGACCCAGAAGACCCGATGGTGAGCTACCCCATTCAGCCCTTTGTAATTCCTGTTGTCATCCGGAACCTTCACTCTGCTAAAGGGATAGAATACGGGGCTCTGGTTGATTCAGGATGCACAGATTGCTGATTTGCCATGCTGTGGTTACTGAACTGGGGGTCCGCACCATATGGATGAAAGCCCCTATCAAGTTTGAACAGATGGACAGCTCATTACTGGGGGTGGGGGTGTCAGCCACCCATGTAACCAAACGAGTCCAGTTAGGGATAGGGGACCATCGGGAAATCATCCAATTCATTGTAGTGGAAAGGATGATTGAGCTGATTATATTGGGTTTAGCGTGGTTAGACAAGTGGACGCCCATGATATGGTGGGAAGGGGGATTATGGAAAATACGGTTGATGCTTGGCCCAGAACCGCCTGTGAATAACCAGATAAAAGGGGGAATAGGAATGAGAAAAAAGCCAGTGCCAGCTCCTTCAGACCAGGGGTTCCCAAGTATATACGGGGATTTGGCTACTGTATTTAGTGAAGAGGAGTGTGAGCTGCTACCCCATCACAGGTTGACTGACTGTGCCATTGAATTGGTCCTGGGGGCCAAGCTGCCAAAACCCCGTATGTACTCAATGACACCTAAAGAACTGGAGGAATTGCGATGATACGTTGATTAAAAACCTATTAAGGGATTTCATTAAACCCAGCAGGTCCAGGATGGCAGCACCTGTTCTCTTCAGAGAGAAGAAAGATGGTGGTTTAAGGTTGTGTATTGACTTCCATGGTCTTAATGGAGTGTTGTGGAGCATCTGTATCCGCTGCCATTGATAAAGGACCTGCTTGCTGCTTTGGCAATAGGCCGCATTTTCACAAAACTTGACTTACATGAAGCTTATTACAGGATGCGCATCAGACCAGGGGATGAGTGGAAAAGCACATTCAATTATCCCCTGGGGAGTTACCAATTCCAGGTTATGCCATTTGGGTTACGGGGGGCCCCTGCGGTGTTCATGCAGTTGATCAATGAGGTCCTGCATGAACACCCGTACTGAGGGGTCCTTGTGTACCTGAATGACATTTTAATCTATACTCAAACAATGGAGGAGCACATCTGTTTGGTTTGTACAATATTGGAAAAGTTACTGGCAGCCAAATTATTCATGAAACTATCAAAATGTGAGGTTCACCAAACAAGATTGGATTATCTGGGATATAAAATATCAGGGGAAGGGGTAGAAATGGATCCCCAAAAAGTCCAGGCAGTGTTAAAAGGAAAATTTTAGAAATTTCATAGTCGACCTCCCAAGTAGCAATGGTTATACTTTAATATGGACTGTGGTAGATCTGTTCTCGAAACAGGCTCATGTTGTGCCATGCAAAGGGATACCGTCCGCGCGGCGACAAACGAGTCTGTTTTTCCAACACATCTACTGCTTTCATGGAGTACCCAGATGCATCATATCTGACAGAGGTATGCAGTTCACTGCTAAATCCTGGAGACAGTTTATACATCTGATAGGATCAACACAAGGGCTGAGTTTGGCATTCCATACCAGCACCAACAGGGCAGTTGAACAGACCAATGCTATGGTGGAACATTACCTGCGGTGTTACATGTCATACCAGCAAACAGACTGTCAAGCCTCCTACCGTTCGCAGAGGTGGTTTATAACAACATGGTACACTGCAGCACAGGCCTGTCCCCTTTCTAGGTGGTGTATGGTATGGAATTCTCAGCAATCCCAGAACTAGGAAAAAACCTTCCAATCACAGAGGCCCTGACAGGGTGGGGGGAAATTCACAGTGTATGGCCCCTGGTAAAGGCAGCCTTACAGAAGGTTGCAGAGGAATATAAAGTGCAAGCAGACAAGAAGGGATCATAAACACTTCCAGGTGGGGGATCGGATGTACCTATCCACAAAATACCTGAAGCTCAGAATATCAAGTAGAAAACTGGACCTGAAGTACTTAGGACCATTCACAATAACCTAGGGTTACTGTTAGTTGCTCTAAAACTGCCACCGCTACTGGGTAAGATCCATCCTATCTTTCACAGTAGCTTCTTAAAACCTGTAGCGGCCGAACAGAGCAAGGATCCCCGTAACCCGCCGGGTCCGGTACACACGGACCACTATGAAATAGATAGAATACTGGACTCCAGACTGCATAGGGATAAGGTCCAATATCTAGTGCAATGGAAGGAGTATCCATTCATCGATCCTACTTGGTGGCAGTGCCAGACATCCACGCCACACAGCTACTATGACGGTTTCACCGTAAATATCCAAACAAGCCAGGGGGTTCAGCTTATGAAGCCGACAACAATAACCCCTCTGCTTTCTCTGTTACAGGTGGACTCCTGGTAGAGGGGAGCCGCCTGTCGAGCCCTGGCTGGGACTCAACACAATTGGGGGGGGGAAGAGTGGGAGATGCGAAGGCGGAAGCTACCAATAAAGATGCTGGGACGGTGGTGGGAGGCCGATTTGGGCGGCGGAGGAGAGGCCAGCATTGATAAACAATCAGCGAAGCATCAGGAGATTCCCAGCAACTTTGGAGAGACTTCCGGCTCCCAGCATGGCTTGGCGGCTAGTGATAACATCTCAGAATGCTGGAGAGCTGTGGCAGGGTGGGAAATACAAAGAACCTGACAAACAGCTGATGTGGGGGTGGTTTTGAATGCCAGATGCTGGTTACCCAGGACTAAGTGGATAAATAGTGTTGAGAGGTGGCTGCTGTCAGCACTGATTTTGATCCGCTTACTCGCCTTGTTCTGTCGGCTGTGTTTGGAAATTAAAGCTTGGCAACCGTCTTCATCTGCTGGTCTTTTCTTTGAACCACACAGAGCAGGAGTGGACAGGCTGAGACCAGATTTAAGGAAAGATCACATGCCTCCAGAGGCAGTAAAAAAATTAGACAGAGTGCCAAGCTTGCATGCTGCCTCTTGGAAGTACACCGCAAAGGTACACCCCAAAGCTTTTTAAAAAGCCAAGCCTCTAATAAAAGTAGCAACAACAACAAAAAAAAAAACCCTCCAGAGAAGCGGATCCAGCTAGTATGGGCGTACTCCCAAGAACCATTAACAGCTGTTACAATGTAAGAAGGCTTAACCAGAGAAGCAGTTTCTGAAAATACTTAAGCAGGGCAATAATGATAAGGATTAGGCTAGAAATAACACAGAGGCAGAATGTTTCCTTCCTGCCTTCCTGACAGGAGCCCTGTAAAGTAGGAAAAACAACCCAATCAGTGATTGCCTTGTCTAAGTTGGGCCATCAGACATAGACATCAGACATCAGACTGCAGGCAAGTGCCTTCCTGGGTGGCCTACATGAAGAACTTCCAAAACTGGCCATTGAAGCCTCTGGAGTACCACCACACGATCCCCCCAAAGTAGGCATCCCCATTGAGTGGATAGCTCATGTTGCTGGGTGTGGAAGGGAAGGAACTCTGTGCTGACTGGCCCCTTTGGCCACTCCCTCCACACCCAGTTGAGCATTTGGGCGATGACATGGTTCTTGGCAGAGTGTGCCGCGATCTCCGATGTCATACTGGGGCCAGACAGCAGGTCTTCAATTAATAAAATAGATGATGCTGGGGCTGGATCCTCCACAACAGTCAGAAGCAGACATCGGCTGAGGGCATTGGGATGGCTAAGTGTCTTACCCTGCTGATGCAGGAGGTGGTAGCTATATGCACTAAGAACATAGGCCAGCATAGCATGTGAGAGGACAAAACTTGTGTCATTTGGCAGTCCCCGGCGAACAGGCCCAGTAGCGGCTTGTGATTGGTCACAAGGTCAAATGATTTGCTGTAGAGGTATTGATGAAAGCGTTTGACTCCTGCAATCACAGCCAAAGCTTCCTTGTCCAGCTGGCTGTAGTTTCATTCAGCTGATGACAAGGTCCATGAGAAGAAAGTGATAGGGGCCTCTCTTCCATTTGAGAATTGGTGGCTTAAAACAGTGCCAACACTGAATGGAGAGGCGTTGCAAGTGAGAACCAAAGGAAGATTCTTATTGTACTGCACCAGGACGCTGTTTGAAAATAGTAGCTCCTTGACAACTGAGAAGGCAGCAGCCTCTTTTCTGTGGCCACATTCCTCCCCTTGGAAGATTTGAGGTGACAGACGTCATCGTCCTCATCTGCTGATCAGTGACTGGTTTCTGCGATGCTGGTGGGCTGTTTGATTTTTGAATTTCAGCCATTGACTGATTGGACATCTTGGATACTTGTGCTTCATCAAGCACCCTCTGCAAGGTGAGGTCTGTTTTTGCAAGGAGGCGCCACTGTAGCTTGACGTCCCCCACACCACAGACAACTCTGTCCAAGAGAGTGTCATCTAAGTCCCTGAACTCACAATACAGGGCTGCCTTTTGAAGGGCGGCAATGTATTTGTTGATGGATTCACCTTCACCCTGATTCCGATGATGGAAAGCATGCCAACGTGCCATTCACGAAGGTTTGGGTGCATAGTGAGTCTGTAGCTTGGTCTGCAGCACATCCCATGGGGCAGACTGAACAGTCAGTGGAGTCAGGAGAGCCCTGGCCATCTCAAAGATCTCTGGGCCACAGAGGTTTAGGAAAAGTGCCCTTTTCCTTTTGTCAGAAAAGTCATTGGCTTTGAGGAAGCAGTCTAAACAAGCAAGGTAGGAGTCTCATGTCTCAGAGACTGGGTTATATGGGGCAAAAGGCAGTAGTGCAGCCATTTTCCAAGAGACTGAGGGGTCTATGGTCAATGAAGTGACAGCAACTGTGGATCAGCTCCGGTGATTCAGCTCTGAGTGGATCAGCTCGCAGTGATTAGCTCTTTGCAGCCTCAGTTTCCATTTGATCCCATCCTCATCGCCAGTGTTAAGTTCTGGGCGAAGAATGAGGCTGAAGTTATTTCTAACAGTCCTTTATTCAATACTGCCTGTGAGACCACAGCACTCCCTGGCTGATACAACTCCTTTTATATAAGACTGATCAGCCAAACAACCAATTAGGAGAGAGTATTTTCCCACTTCAACAGTGGACCAGAATGAGAACTTCAACTGACAACTATACACTATATACAATACATAACAGGAGGCTGCCTGCTCTTGAAAGGGAATCCCCATTTCCAATAGTGTGTGGTAAAGATTCTGGCTTGTTGGGGCAGCCTTCCCTCATGCAGCTCCCCTGCCACCCCCTCTTCTCTTTAGAGATCTGTCAAGCAGAAGCAGAAGAGAAAACTTTCTGTCCATGCTTCCACATGCAGCAGTGTCATTCCTGCCTCCTGTGGGGGGTCAGGCAAGGCTGGGAGGGGGAATCTGGATGTCTCCAGTGAAGGAAGGTGAGACCAAGTGCCAAAGCCTTGTCCACTAGAAGAGCCTCACCATCCCTCTCAGGCTACATGGAGACCCCCAGATTGTGGCAGGCTGCCCAGAGCCCTCGGCAGTCTAGGCAAATGCCCAGCCCAGCCCTCAAGTTCCCAGGGCATCAGGACCCTGCAGCCCAACCCAGCTCAGCCCCATTTCCCCGAGGGGGTGCCCAGCTAGGCTTACCTCCTCCTCGAGGCTGCTGCTGCTGTGCTCACTCTTCTTGGCCAGGTTGCTCATGGTAGGTATGGGAGGGCAAAATGGGTGGATCAGAGGGAGGCCCCTCCCTCTCCATGCGAGGAGACCCAGCTTTGTAAGCAAAGCATCCTTAGCAATAGGATGGGAGACCATCAGGAGAGGCCAGGGCAAGAGGATAACAAGAGGGCAAAGGGATGCTGGTGGCCAAGTGCTAAGGCAGGACTTCCCTCAGACTCTCCTTCCCTCAGTGGTGGGTTGCCCCCAGTTCGCACCAGTTCTATAGAACCAGTAGTAAAACCAGCGGGAGGCTCCGCCCACCGACCCCAATGTCATAAGAACAGTTCTGGGCATCTGCAGAAGCTTCTGCGCATGCACAGAAGAGCTCACACACGTGGCCCCATTGCGAATCGGTAGTAAAGGTAAGTAGAACCCACCCCTGCCTTTCCTCTCCTTCCAATCTTCCTCCCTCCCTCCTTTACTGCCTCCCTCCTTCTCATTTCCATCTCCTTCCTTCCTTCCTCACATTTCATTTCCTCTCTCTGTACCCAAGAAGTGACAAGGGGAGGAGGAGAGATGGCAGTGCTGGCATTGGCTGTGGCTTTCCCATGTGGGGGCAGGAGGCAGGGTAGGGGCAAGTGCCGTCCTGGTGAAAGGGAAGTTCTCACAAAAAGAAGCTGCTGCTGTGGCAGCTTCTCAGTGCCATGTTTGGAAAAGGTTCTTGGGCGAGTCAGGCGTGAGGGCCACGCTCTGGAGAACAAGGCTGGCAGGCCACCCATCAGGCAGACAGGCAGTGGGCAATTTAATTAATTTAATTTAATTTAATTTAATTTAATTTAATTTAATTTAATTTAATTTAATTTAATTTAATTTAATTTAATTTAATTTAATTTAATTTAATTTAATTTAATTTAATTTAATTATTTAATTTAATTTAATTAATTCAATTTATATGCCGCCCCTCTCCGAAGACTCAGGGCGGCATGTGGGACTCAGCCAGCACACCAAGCAGCATCAGTTGAGCAAAAGGCGCTCGTAGCCTCCTGTGCGCGCACCCAGGGGAGCATCCAACTGGGGTGGGCCAGGACCGAGCTAGTGGAGGCCAGCCCCTTATTATCTCCAGGGTGGCCACACAGGCCAGATCTAATCACATCATGGGCTGAATCTGACCTGTGGGCCTTGACTTTGACATGTCTGAATCCATCAATAAATATTGTTTAGCTATGGAATCTAGTAAAAAACTTTATATGTTGACCAATAGCATAAAGATAGCACAAGAAGGGAAGGTACCCATTAATGTCCATGCATTCAGTCTACCTAGTCCTACAGGACAGGATTTTTCAATGCAAATATTCAGAAGACTACTCAACAGAATGAGGGAACCGTTTCTATCACTCCTATAACTAATTCCTCCACTGTAGCCCAACCCGAATGAGCCTTGCTTCAAAAGCACTGCAATGAGATGCTACTGTTAATAAAAACCCTGCTGTTTTTATCTTTGACTTCTTACTTCTTCTGCTACCTGCTTGTGAAAGTAGGTGATTAAGAATAAACTGTCTCTGGGCAGTTTGCAAACTGCCACTGGCTGGCAGCAAAGAGATACAAACTCACTGGTGATCGCTGTCTTGGGAGAAACAGGAGTTTGATGACAGTGCAGTGGAGGGCAAAATACTTTGAGCACCACTTGAGGAGGTAAAGGACCCTCCTTAGTGGACTCAGGCCTGCTGATGCTATTGTTATGGAATGAAGGGACGAAACAACATTCCTGGTCAGACAGAGACAGAATTTTATTTGCAAAGGTTCAGTGCATTTTGATTCTCGCAAAAACTGAACAAAGGATGTTCTGATTCCATGGTTTTTATACATTTGTAAGACAAAGGATTCAATGATCTCATACACTTTCCCTATATGGTCACATAAATTTGTTAATTACATTATACTTTACCATCCGTTTTCCCATATATGGTTAATCATTGCTTTCTAGTTTACAACTTTTCCTTAAGTGCTCTCAGTTGCTAATGGGAGAGTTACTACTGTCCTTGGGTATGTTTATTGGATTAAGTAACTCTTTGTAACATATAGGTCTTTGTATCATTCACAGTGAGATCACTCAGATGTTTTTCCATGTGGCAGTCCTTTCCGTGACATCTAGGTCTCAGAAGATATATTACCACTTAAAGGGGTTTAACTGTTTGTTAATGTAATTTCCAACAAGCACTTTCCTCTCTTATAATAATGTGAATAGAGAGGGTCCCCCAGAGCCCATATATCTGACTCTGTATGATTCCTATTTTATTCACATTATTTCTTTTATCTACATTATTCTTTATTTGCTATTTACCTCACTACAACTAATAATAAGCACTTCTGTTAGCCTTCTCTTTCCTTTCTGCTGCACACCCTCCTACTGCAGCACAGGAAAGCTGAGGGCTGAGTTCTTTCTCCATGGGCAGGACTCCTAAGAGGTTTGGGAACCCAGAGAGCTCATCTTCCACCCCAGATGCCAAAGAAAATAAGTGAGAAGGAACATATTGGAAAATGGTCTTAAACTGCTAAAAATAAATGATCTAGATTATCATAGAGCCTGCATTCATTATGAATATTCTCCTAGCTGCAAGAGGAACATTTGATTAAACTCTGAACAGATTGGCCAGCATGCAAAAAGATGAATAAATAAGAATAAAATTTGTGGCCCTGTTTGAACGTGATTCCAAAAACAAGGATGGTAAACATTACAATTCCTACCCAGGCAGGAGAAGAGTTGGAGGGGCTCATTTAATGTTTTATAGCTGTGAGTTTTATGTTACAAAGATATTTGGGGGAGGGGGTTATTTTAACAGGAGAGTCTCCAGTTATGGAATAATCTTCCAAAATTTTGATTGGGCTGATTTCAGATTAAGATTCCTTTTATTAGACTTCTTCCATGATTCCATGAGTGCAGTTCGTTTTGTTCTCATATGTTGTTTATTTTTAATAATGTAATGTATCTTGTGTCTTTACTGAACATACTTTATTTGGAGAAGTGTGGTGTACAACACACAAAACAGAGGGAGGGAGAAAGGAAGCAGAGAAAGAAAGAAAGAAAGAAAAAGCAAGCAAGCAGTATCTGAATTCTACCATTTAGTATGCACAACTTGCATCAAGGAATATTTCTTTCATTTACAAAAATAAGAACATTTAGATTTAAATTAAATCTTGAACATGCTATCTCAACTGCACCATTGCATAGCTGGTTTATTATAAGGCAATTGGTTTAAGGCAGTGGAAGGAGAATGGGGACAGTTGGCCCTGGGTTCTTTTCCAGCCCTTCTTACTGATCCTTTACTTAGTCAGTAATACATGATAAAATTAGTCCTTACTCTTATCGAGTAATTGGGGCTCTCTACGATTATGAATTGTACCAAACTAAGCGTAGATACACATGGAAACTTCTTTTCCAATTTGATGCCAGATTACTACTTTTATTTCTAGGAATTAAGAAAATTGGGTTAAAATTTTTTCAAATTCATGTTATTCTTTTTAATGTATGCACCTTTTTAAAGGCTTTTATTCTTTTTTTATATATAATTTTTATTATTATTATAACATAAAATGACATTACAAGACATACAACATTTATGTATGTGTGTGTGTGTGTATGTATGTATGTATGTGTATATATATATATATATATATATATATATATATATATATATATTCTCTTAACAGCTATTTCGTGATAGTCTTCTAATATTTACATTTTCTCCCTTTTCCCTTTATATTATTCCAGTTTCTTCTTGTCCCGTCTCTTTTAATTACAGTGTATTTATTAAGACCCATATTAACTTTATATTTTCTATACATTGACATATTCATTCTTTCCTTTTTTACATTTCACCCCTATTTTTCTTCTCCGTTATTCCTATTCTTCAGCTACTTATACCATTTGTGTCAGATTATATAATATTCCGTATCCTCTTTTTCTTTAAGCTCTTTTGTTAATTTATCCATCTTGGAACACTCTAAGATTTTTTTAATCAACTCTTCTTCTGCTGGTATATTTTCTTTTTTCCAATTTTGTGCGTATACTATACGGGCAGCTGTTATAATATGTAAGATCAAATATTTTATTTCCTTGGTGTATTTTTCTGTAAATATCCCTAATAAGAATGTCTCTGGTTTTCTGCTCATAGATTGTTCTATTATTTTCTCTAGCCATTCTTTAATTTTAGCCCAGAACTTCTTTGCAGCTGGACATGTCCACCAAAAGTGGTAGTATGTTCCATAGCTCGTTACATTTCCAACACACTGGAGATTTACTTGGAAACATCTTTGCAAGTCTAGCCGGGGGTAGATGCCATCTATGAAACATCTTCAACTGGTTTTCCTTGTATGCCGTGGACATTATTAATTTTGTATTTATTTGCCACATTTTTTCCCATTTCTCCAATTCTATTGTGTGGTTAAAGTTTTTTGCCCATTTAATCATTGTATCCTTAACTATTTCTTTTTCCATTTTATATCGCAGCAAAAATTTGTATATTCTACTGATTAATTTCTCCTCCGTCCCTTGTATAATTTTGTCCAATTCATTTTGTTCAGTGTGTATCGCATTTAATTTTGTGTCTTCTTTATATTTCAACCGACTTTGCGTATATGTCCACCAATCGATTTCTCTATTTAGATCTTGTTCCAATTCCTGTTTTGATTTCAGATTTTCTTGTTCTTTTAATATATCTCTATATCTTATTATCTTGTCCCACTCAGTTAAATTTGGATGTTTGGATTGTCCCAAGAGTGGAACTCTTGTCCCACTCACTTAAATTTGGATTCTGTAGGTGAAATCCAAATTGGTATTTTTGTGTAAAGTTGTTTTTTTTATCTTGATCTAAATTTTATAGCAATGCATTCCTTAGTATGTGTCTTCTAAAGTAACCATATATTTTGTATTTTTTGTCCCAAAGGAATGCATGCCATCCCACTTGCAAATCGTGCCCTTCAATCACTAATGTACTTTTGTCCCTTAACTCCATCCATTTTTTCAGCCAGGTTATAGAAGATGCTCCCATTCTGGGAGTCCTACTCCACCTCTATCTTTTGTATCTTGCAATGTTTTTAATCTAATTCTCAGTCTTTTTCCTTGCCATATAAATTTGGTAATTGTTCTATTTAATCTTTCAAAGAAAGTCTTTTCTAATTTTACTGGTATAACTTGGAAGAGAAATAGTATTTTGGGCAAAATATTCATTTTGATCGTAGCAATCCTTCCCATAAATGAAATTTGTAAATTTTTTCAATTATCTAATTTTTTTTTATTTGCAGTAGTAATTTGTCATAATTGTCTTCCTTCATTGGGGAGCATCTTGCAGTAAGCCAAATCCCTAAGTATTTTATTTTCTTGGTTATTTGAATTTTTGTACTGCATTCTAATTCCTTCTCTTGTTTCTTTGTAAGATTTTTGGTTAATAATTTGGATTTATTTTTGTTAATTTTAAGTCCAGCTACTTCGCCAAATTCTTCTCTTTTTTTATCAATTTTGGGCCTGATTCTAATGGTTCCTCCACTATAAATACCAGATCATTGGCAAAAGCCTGAAGCTTATATTCTTCTGTCTTTATCTTTAACCCTTTTATTTCTCAATCCTCTCTAATTCTCTTCAAAAATGTTTCTAAAGTTAATATAAATAGAAGTGGAGAAAGTGGGCATCCTTGTCTCACCTCTTTTGTTATATCGAATTTTCCTGTCATATCTTCATTCATGATTACCCTCACCATTTGTTTTGTGTAAATTTTTCCAATCATATTTTCAAATTTAGTCCCAAATTCCATAAATTTCAATTGATTTAACATAAATTTCCAGTTCAAATTATCAATGCCTTTTGGGCATCAAGGAAAACCAGTGAAGCTTGTTTTTCTGGATGTGCTTCATAAAACTCTAGGGTTTTTATTATTGTTCTCGTATTGTTTTTAATTTGTTGACCTGGCAGGAAACCGTTTTGATCTGAATGTATATGTTTGTTCAAGATTTTTTTTGTTCTTTCAGCTATGATTGACATAAATATCTTGTAATTAGTATTTAACAATGAAATTGGTCTGTAATTCTGTATTTATTTATTATTATTTATTATTCAAATTTCTATACCGCCCTTCTCCTTTCGGACTCAGGGCGGTGAACAGCCAAAATAAAAACATCTATACATAATATTACTATTAAAAATAGAGTTAAAATAATTTATAAATTTGGCCCGTAATTTAAAACTTGTCAATTTAAAATCAATATCAAAATTTTAAAACTAACCCTAAAATCAAGACAGACCGGCTAACTGAAAAAAGTAAGTTTTTAGGGCCTGACGAAAAGTCCGGAGGTCGGAAATCACTCGTATCTCTGGGGGTAGATTGTTCCATAGGGTAGGTGCCACCACAGAGAAGGCTCTCCTCCTGGGGGTCGCCAGCCGGCATTGTCTGGCCGACGGCACCCTGAGGAGGCCCTCTCTGTGGGAGCGAACTGGCCGGTGGGAGGCTATTGGTGGCAGAAGGCGGTCCCGTAAGTACCCCGGCCCTAAGCCATGGAGCGCTTTAAAGGTGATCACCAACACCTTGAAGCGCACCCGGAAGTCCACTGGAAGCCAATGCAGCTCGCGCAGGAGAGGAGTCACATGGGAGCGCCCCGTCGCTCCCCTAATCCCCTGCGCGGCCACATTCTGCACCAGTTGGAGCCTCCGGGTGTACCCCAAGGGGAGCCCCATGTAGAGAGCGTTACAATAGTCCAGACGAGAGGTGACGAGTGCTTGAGTGACCGTGCGTAGGGAGTCCCGGTCCAGAAAGGGGCACAACTGGCGTATCAGGCGAACCTGACAAAAAGCCCCCCTGGCCACGGCCATCATATTCCCTTCTAAAGACAGCCGTGCATCCAGGAGGACACCCAAGTTGCGGGCCCTCTCCGTGGGGGCCAATGATTCGCCCCCAATAACCAGCGATGGCGTCAGCTGGCTATACCGGGACGCCAGCAGCCACAGCCACTCGGTCTTGGAAGGGTTGAGTCGAAGCCTGTTTCTCCCCATCCAGACCCGCACGGCCTCCAGGCACTGGGACATCACTTCCAAGGCATCATTGGGATGGTCTGGGGTGGAAATGTACAGCTGAGTATCATCAGCGTACTGATGGAACTCCACCCCAAAACCACGGATGATCTTACCCAGCGGCTTCACATAAATGTTGAACAGGAGGGGCGAGAGGACCGACCCTTGTGGCACCCCACAAACAAGGCACCTTGGGGTCGACCGCTGCCCCCGTCAACACGGATTGCGACCAGTCGGAGAGATAGGAGGAGAACCACCGCAAAACGGTGCCCCCCACTCCCAGTCCCTCCAGCCGGCGCAACATGATACCATGGTCGATGGTATCAAAAGCCGCTGAGAGGTCTAATAGGACCAGGATAGAGGAATAACCCCTATCCCGGGCCCTCCAGAGATCATCCACCAACGTGACCAATGCCATTTCTGTGCTGTACCCAGGTCTGAAGCCGGACTGGAGCGGATCCAAATAGACAGCTTCATCCAGGTACTGGGGAAGCTGTCGCGCCACCACACTCTCAACAACCTTCGCAATAAAGCGAAGGTTGGAGACTGGATGATAGTTAACCAAAACAGCCGGATCCAGGGATGGCTTCTTGAGGAGAGGCCTCACCACTGCCTCTTTCAAGGTGGCCGGCAGGACACCCTCACTCAAAGAAGCGTTGATAATCCCCTGGAGCCAGCCTCGTGTAACCTCCCGGGAAGCCAGCACCAACCAGGAGGGACATGGGTCCAATAAACATGTGGTCGCGTTCAGCCGTCCCAAGATCCTGTCCACGTCCTCGGGAGCCACGGGATCGAACTCCTCCCAGATAACACTCTCAAGGCCTGCCTCAGTCATCTCGTCTGAACTAACCCAGTCGGTGGCCAAGTCTTCCCGAATCTGAGTTATTTTATCATCCAGATACTGTACAAAGTCCTCAGAGGCATTGTATATTTGCCAACATCCTCTTACTGCCTTAGCACTTACATGCTGATGAAAACATCATTTTTGATTAGTCATGAAAAAAAGATAAGTAACTACAATATGTAAAATTATAATGACATCCTCAGGGTAAGATTATGTAATGGTTCAGAGATAATTGATTTGGGTAGCAAATTGATGGGAACAGGTAGGGAAGGAAGCAAAGAAATGGCCCAAAACAATATCAACAGGGCACAATTCAAGTAATGATAGAGATGATTAATTTCTGGATTCAGCTAGAATGTCTGCAGGTATCTCACGGTACTTTGATGATGAGACTTATGAACTTCCAGAGTTGAACTACATCCCCCCAGCATCCTATTTATTAACCATGCTAGCTGTCCTTTTTCTGGGAGTTATAGTTCAGCAACATCTGACAAGACTGACAAGGACCCTGGACAAAGATGTGAGAATTGCAATCAAATGTTGATATGACAATTGCTCTGTTCAAAGCGTCAGACAATCACCTGTGAGGTTTTTTTTCCAGGGCGCACTACTTCATTCCTCTTTTCTACAATTTTTCAGCAGACTTTCAGAACCATTTGACAATAATTATTTCCTTGGGTTTATATTTCTTTCCTTTAAGATTGAACTTAATTCAGGGATTTGCTTCCCATTTATATATATCACTGGTATCTTGTGGCTACATAAAGATTGATATTCTGTAAATGAGTCCAGTGAATTAATATGTACCGGTAGCTCTTTTCTTATTATAGCCTGCAGCATGGAACCAGGAGACTAAGTTCTGCCTTAGGCATGAAAGCCAGTTAGATGACTTTGGGCCAGTAACTCTATCTAAATCCAACCTACCTCACAAGATTGTTGTTTTGGGGAAAATTGAAGGAGGAAGGAGTATTGTGTTCACTGCCTTGAGTTACATAGAAATAATAAAGGCAATGTAAAAATAAATAAATACATTAAAATTTCATAATTACTAGTGTTAATGTTAATGCAGTGAGCATTGATAGAATGAAAGTGTTGGATTTACAGTTGTGACTTTGGAAAGAAATGCTTCGGTTCTGGATCTTCATATCTTATGGGAGACATTGTAGGAGGAGAGCCAATGTGTCTTCCTTCTTATATAGGGAAGTGAATCTCTTTCACACATCCTCTCTCTCTCCCCCCACTCCCTACCTCTCTGTCTGTCTTTCCCTCTCCCTCCCTCTCTCCTCTCCCCCTCCCTCCCCTTCTCCCCATCTCTCTCTCTCTCTGTCTGTCTGTCTGTCTGTCTGTCTGTCTCTCTCTCTCACACACACACACACACACACACACACACACACACACACACACACGGCAACCTTACTGTTAGACTGGGTTGATGAATGGTGCATTACAGGGAGTTTTGTTTGAAGTGTGTTCCCTGATCTAGCCTATTGCTCTTCCCTGTTCCAGCTAAGATAACCTATTATTTTCTAATGGTAGACAGTAACTAGCAATATCACTAATGACTCAATCTGTAAATCTGGCTGGAATCTAATGGGAACCAATGGGGGTTGCCATCTTAACAAGACTTGGTTGGCCCAGTCATCTTGTTATTTTTCTCTGAATTTTAGAACCAAAGAATCACTATAATACATGTTTACTGCAGACAGACATATACTGGCTAAATAAAATGTAGACTGTTAGCTCAGAGGTCCTTTGAATAATTGCCCTTTGTATCTTCCAGCATTATTATTATTATTATTATTATTATTATTATTATTATTATTATTATTATTATTATTATTATTATTATTATTATTATTATTATTATTATTATTGGCTTGCCTAGTCTTCTTCCACCTAACTCCACTGTGATCCGACTGCGTTTCCCAAAGTTTCTGCTCTGGCCTCCCCCATTCGTTGCGGCCCGGAGAAACCGCCTTTCCCAATCTCCTGCTATCTGATGAAGCTACAAAGGCTTGACAGGAAAGCAGCCAACTTGTAATAAACGGCACTAGTCGAGGTGGCGTCTTTTTCTCCTTCACCTCTGCCGCCGATGGGTTGTTTTTTATTAGCGCTTCCTTTTGTAAATCCGATTGGCGTTACAAGCTTTTATCCATCCCAAGATCAGCGCGGCGGAATTTTCTCGACGGTTCTCCAGGAGGGCGGCGATTAGAGAACAATGACCCCTCCTATATAGTTTTAAAGCAAACCGGCTATGGTCTTGTATACATTTCCCCAAGGAAAAGAAGAGGATTGCCGATGCCAAGTGAGGATGGGAAAAAAGCATTTAAATATAATACTTTGGCATGGATGAAGTAAGAAAACTTCTGCGGGAAACTTCGAATTAACGTTTTAGTACTAGTTTAATAATCAGAGCAATTTTAGTAGGGGTGCTGAGGTTATAAATTAAAATTTAAAAAGAAAACCAAACTTCAAAACTATTCGAACAGCTCTTGTTGCATATTGTACTTTCGTACTCCTTCGTTTTTTCTCTTTTGGAACTGTCAGTTTGATACAATGGCTGACTGCTGCTTTTAAGGTCTGTATGGTTGGTCTTATAAATATTTCTCCCTTACAGCATTCCGAAATGAATTGTTTCACGAAAAACAATAGGGTAATCTGCATAGCCACTGTGTGACGAAGTCAGCATTTGAACATAATCTTATTTTAACGTCTGCATTCCATTATTGTTTTTTTTCTCTTCATTTTGCAAGCTCATGAAAACTGTTGAAGTTTTCTTAAAATGGTATATATACACGACACATCTAATGTTTCCTTCGGTCTTAGGCTTTAAATGCCAAGCTAAATGGAACCAGGTTCCTACCAAGGAGCACGTGCAAGTCTATGGTTCACTCAACATTTTGTGGGTCATATTTTTAAAAACCGAAGCTTTTGAATGGTTGTTTCTGGTTTTTTTTCCTCATTTTGTAAGATTTAAGGAAAGTCTCTCTCTGGGCAATTGCATATGGGTAGTGTAATTTTACAAGGTGCATGGTCAAACCCAATCTCTTGTTGTTATTCAAGTAAGAGGTGGGACAAAATTTCCAGAAGGGGCAAAATTAAATTCTAGGTTTTGATTTGCAATCTAGGGCTTTTTGTTTTATAAATAGAGGGATTTTTCCTCACCACCACAACCCTCTAAGGTAGGTTGGGCTGAGAGGGACTGATTGGTCCAAACTCACTCATAAAAGTTTCCAGGACTGGGGTTTAAACTCCAGACTCTTCAGCGCCTTAATCACAGCGACACCTAACAGTCTGTTTTGATCGCGAGTCTCTGCTATTTAAAGCTTTTAGAGACTGCTAGATCCCGATATTTAAAGTAAACCATACCAAACTTCCTCTTCAATATATTATCCATCAAGTTGATTTTCGCAGTTTGTCATGCACAAACAAAAAATGATAGTCCATAGTTTCGAAAATCGCTACTTTTCACATAAATTCTAGTAAAAAATGACGAGGTTTTACTATGCTGCAAAGGCTGGTCAACTGAATGGTGAGACAATTTAATTTTCTCGGATTTTCTCAATCATCAACAATACTAACTCGTCTTCGATTCCTGATTTCATTCGAAGTGAAAGCACGTCCAATCAATTCCACAGAAATTCGTTTAAATGTAAAGTCTACTTCCATGAGATATTTCAGCATTTTAAATTTTTTTAATGAAATCTCGACTCTTCTATCCTCCCTTTCTCCTCTTTTTTAGAGTATCAAGGTCTCAAATGGTTAAAAATAATCATATTAAATCCTCAGTTTTTCATTTACATGTAGTGATCTAAATATCTGGTTTTTGGGATTGTCGCAATAGGAAGTTCTTTTGAAATCGCCCAAATGAAATAAAATATGCTGCTTCGATGCAGGAGGTGAATTCAAGCGGACTTCGAATATTGTGCTCAATAATTTTTCTTTGTACTGTTTGATCTTTTAACAGTCATAAGAAAATATACCAACATTTTCTAAAAAAAAGGGAAAATATCTGTTGCCTGGAAAAAGTCATAATTCCTGGCTATGCGTTTAGGATTTTATTTTTTTAAAAAGCGGTGTTAAATATTGATTCTTCAAAATCAGGTACTGGCACCCAATAAGTCTAATTGTTCTTAAAACGGATTTATACATTTAGCAACCTTTATCACAATCCTTTGTGATATTAAAATCATCTCTTTGTGTAATATACATGTAGAAATATCTTCAGTAGGAGAGGCGAATTCTGCTATAATACCTATTAAATTCGGGGAGACGTCGATGGGAGACATATTTCCGGATAGTTTTTTTCCATTTCTGAGACTTACACAAAATCTCCCGAAACCGAGAATAGGGAGGTAGACAGCGAGCGAGCGAGCGAAACTCTAGTTTAAATGTCATTTCATTCCGCTCCGATTTTCTTCATACAGGAACCCCCTACTTTTATGGGTGATTAATAGTCAAATCTCTCTTTCTCCCTTCCAGTTCGCGACTTCGACGAGTTCCTTCTCGTGTCAGTTGCTTTTCATGTTAATATTTCTCCCTGAATCGTCCTCGAGTCCGAATCCCAACAGGGCAAGGGTAACAGACCCGCGCACTCTTGCTTTCCCTTCCCCACTTGAGAAGAACTCCTGATTCCTCTCAGGTCCGTCCTGTCGCATTGTACTCGCTTTTAGAGGTCACCCGCAACACGGAGACATCACCAGCTATAAATAAACCCGGCGTAGCAGTTTCTGATTTGATGATTACAAACGACATAGCTGCTCAAGGAAAAAAAGAGCAATGGCAGAAGAATGGCTAACCAGTGGGACTCAGGATCGCCGCCCATAGAATCCTGACAAATCTCAGCCCTCTGTTTCTATTTCCTGGTTCGTTATAGCCCTAGGTAAGATACTAAGAAAAGAGTGCGATTTTCTTGATTCCGGCGATCTTCGTCGCCCATTGGTTCGCTGGACGGTTTCGCAGCTCTGTTAGCTGATGAGGCCTCTGTGGCATCTTAGTTCCAATATAATTCTTCGCCCAGGAATTTTTATAATCCAAAACCGCCTCGGATTCCTTATGTTGAGCAAGATCACGCGGCCTAACTTCAATACTATATATAATCTCCCTGGATGTGCATGTGAGATTTAGGGTCGGTCACCACAAACGCTCTACAATTTTTTTCTACTTAAGTTTCCAAATTATGCACTGGGAAAATGATAAATTACAGGCCTGAAGGCAAGCTCCGTAGGCAGTCAGCGGCTATGTTTACACCACATGGTTAACTGAATCGTGGTGACACGAATTAACCAGCTGCCTGCGTTCGCAAAACACACTGCCTCATATACTAACCTTACGCAGATTGGATGAGCACGAAGACACTGACTGCAAACCAGCAGATCACATTTTAATGTAGCGTATTGTGGAAATTCAATCGATGTACAGCCAGCGCCTAGTATCTGAATATGCTGGAATTATTGGGTATGTATTATATATCCAGGTTTGGGTTTTTTGTTTTTTTTTATTACTGTGACCTCTTTGCCAGGATAATTTTTACAGGATGGGATACCCTCCAAATCTAGTTTTTCAGTGCAATTA
This sequence comes from Pantherophis guttatus, assembly GCF_059756535.1. NCBI lineage: Eukaryota > Metazoa > Chordata > Lepidosauria > Squamata > Colubridae > Pantherophis > Pantherophis guttatus. Next base: position 104,603,163 of record NC_142066.1, read on the forward strand.
TACTTTCACTTCACGATTACTCGATTTAAACCTTACTTGGGGCAAAAGTCTGTAACTTCTTCCCTCCTCCACTTAACCATTCAAAGTAGGAAAGGAACTTCCAAGTAGTTTCTGATTTAATTTGAAGCATGAACCCTGAAATTTCCACACTCCACCCAGGATTAAATTTGGTATATTAAAAATTAACCACTACAGGAATCCCTTAAGTATAGTGATTAGTAAGTAATTAGTTAGTAAGAACTAACGTCCCACTTTCAATTTGAATAGGTACTTGGGGTTGAGTTTTAGGTTTGCAAGTCTTCAATGACCAGCTTTAAAGTGCGATATTCCAATAGATCCGCATAGTTTCTATATTTATTAGTTATGGATTGCTCTTCACATTGTCACTTTCTTTGGGAGAATAACACGCTTTATTGTGACGTTGATTTGTGGGCAAAGGTTTGAGGGGAAAGTCCACTCCTGTCCTCTCTAGGAAAATAAGAAATCTCCTAAGGGGAAATCGGAATTATTTTTAAGCCTAGTTATGAATTCAAGCCAATGCCAGAAAACTGATGGATGGAAGGCAGATTGCTTTTCTTCCAGCAAACTGCAGACCAAGCAGTGCATAAAATGCACATGGCACGCATATGGATATATTATAGTTAATACGTTCTCCAGTTCGTCCGAGGAGGGCAGTGTTGCACGCTTTGGAAATGCTGCTGCAGACTACTTGTCTACGAAAGAGACGTTTAGCTTCAGTTCATGCGTCCCTACTCTGGAGAAAGCTAGATCAATTAGGGTTGCTTTTAAAGGACACGTAAGTGCGTAAGACCCCGGGCTAGCACCCAATAAATTCGGAAGACAGAAGCATCACGACCATGCCCCATTTCCCAACCGCTCACGGAACAGAATACAGGCTTCTGTTTGCTTTCTTTCCCCGCCTAATTTAGTTTTCAAATATTTGGCGAACTACATATTCAGGGGATGAGGTGCGTGCAGTGCTCCTTTGGCAGCGAAAAGGTGAGTTTTTGTTCTCCTGAAAGTTGTTCGACTGAAAGGGAGAGAAGACTAACACGCATGTGGCATGCTTCCACAACACGCCCTTATGCGTTCCTCTCCGGATCTCTGGGCCTCTCTCTCCATTTGTCTGTATGCCGCATCGGGGAAGTCCATGCATGAGCACACCGTGGTGATAATCTCCACCCCCAGCCTATAGAAATAGCATCCGGATCCCAGGGTATTCTCTTGGGCACAAGAATACAGGGGAAAAGGAGTGGAAGGTCCGTTGATCGCACAGCAAAAACGAAGACTCAGCCAAGCGGACAGCCGCTTAGTCACGTGTAGCAAGCCGCCGACGCCCGCTCTGTTCTCGAATGCTAATAAGGCGGGGGTGGTGGTAGTGGTCCAGATTCAGGGCGTTCCGGGGATGAGGGTTCTTCCTTCGAGCTCTTCTCCCTCGTGCCCCTCCCCGCTGGGAACCACCCGGTTCTGCAGTGTAGGCCGCAATGCTGTCACCTGATCGCCCAGCACGCCACCTCTCCCTTCCCCCATAAGCAAGGATGGAATGGTAGGGTCTGGAATATGACAGCCAGGCCCCTCCCCTGGATGATCTCTGACGGCCAGACTCACAAACGCCGGGTGTCGCCGCCGGACAGGGATTCCCGTGGTCTGCAGCTGCCACCACCCACCGCCGCGCGACTGTAGACAGATGAGTCAGTTCGCCATCTCTTGAATTAGAAGGCATCGATGCATTCCGGTGGTTTTCCCGACCCGGGGGATAAAGGCTACTTTGGCGACTATGAATCTGCACAGTTGTGCTGGTGGCTTTTTTGCCGTCTGTGCGACGGGGAAGGAGGTCGGTAATAACCTGGTTTGGAAAATCGGTGTGGTATACTTAGATTTTAAACCGAATATTGTAATGACCTTCTAATAGGTTTAAACTATAGATAATGTAAGAATTAAGTAAAAGAAAACCAAAGCGGGTGGTAGTTTTGTTGTCTGGCAAACGCCAAAGTTTTACAAAATGTACAGAGATAATTTCATTTAATAAGTAGATTGGGCCGTACATACATACATACATACATTCCATTTTTATTTTCTGGTAGAAAAGAGAATCAGAGGGGTATAGTATCAGAGCTAGCTTCCATTTCAAGGAAATGGAAGGAATGTGGATGACCAGGGATCACTCTCTCTTGATTTGTCATAAACCATAGAAGTTTACAACAAGTAGGTAAAAATTAATAAAAAGCATTTTCAATACATAATTGATGAAGAACATAAATCAACATTGCCTAGTACAGTTCCTAGTGATTTAACATACTATTATCAAGAATTTCTGATTTGCTGTTGTTCATAAAATCAACAACTGCAACCACACTTTGCAAAAATTTGGATACTAAAATAAAGGAAACATGAAGGGAAACCAAGAATGTATGTTTTGTGTGAATGTTTCTGAGTTTAGTTTTACTATGGAGACAAGTACTTAGATGGAGGTGCATTCTAATGTGCCCTGCTCTTTTAATTCTATCTATGTGCCTACCCCCCTCATTTTTTAAAAAAATCTTACAATTGTGCACTTGCCTCTAACAAGCTAATGCTGAAATGTGGCTGGGGAACAGACACAAAGGAGATTCCACAGCTCTGCCCATCCATTCAGTAGAGTTTATGAAATGGTGCAATCTTATATATGTCTACGCAAATATGAATTCCATTAAATTCATTGTATTTATTCTCAATTATGTTATTATGTTGCCAAAGCTCACTGGAAACATCTACTCCTTGAGAAAAAGCTTTATAGAATTTGGTCATATTTACATTTAGACATATAGAGGATATGTAGATCCTATATATTCAATAGGATCTAGCTATACCTATTAGGAGGACCAAACAGTAAATTGTTAATTCTATATTGTAGAATTAAGCATAGGCTAAATAAATAAATCTGTATTGTATGCAAAGTATATAATCTACACATTTTCAAATGTAGAGAGTTTGATTTGCAAGAAGCTAGGGTGGAGAAAATTCAAGAATGGGTGTGTCAATGAGACTTTTTGCCAAGAATTAGTCTCATGAGTGCCTTGTCTGGACTGCACGCTTGCTGAGTCCAAAATGAAGTTAAAGATAGCCAAATGCTTAATATGGTTAGCGAATACTAAGTATAGGAGACAAGAGAAACTAGATTAATGAGTTATTAGCCACTTTGACAATCTCTCAGAGACCCATTTGCTCTTGGTTAAAACAAAATAATTTGTTTGATAAGGAAAATATTAACTCTTTTAAGATCAGAGTTGTTTGATGAGTGTATGGCCTTATAAATATACTAAATAAATAAGTCATTTTATCATTGGATTCTAAATACTACGTTAAATTATTCACATGTCATTTATCTTTAGGAAGTATATAGTAGAAAAAAAATGGAGACCCAGAAAGACAATTTCATCTTTTTTAGTTTCAGTGATACTACGTAATATTTTTTAAATCTATGTATTCATGAAGAATAAAATGTGAAATATTACTCAAATGGTCAGTGTTCATGATGATGAACAGTCTAGCATTTGAATGAAGTGCAGCAGGAGAAGGGTATTCTATTGTGGCGATAACTAACAAAATATATTATGTTGATGGGTCTAGTTCATTGTATTTACACCATCAGGATGACCCAGTCATAGAAAAACTACAAGGATATATTTCTGTGTAAGTAAAATCAAACTACTTTGATCTTACTTACATAGAAAATGTTTATGGTTGACTGAGTAGGGATAAGTCAGGGTGGTTCACAACCTTTTTGTATCATACTGGGGTATTTTTGGTCCACTTGCTGAAAATTAATAGTATAGTATAATTTCTTATCATTTTGAGGTGGAAGATGCTACAGGAATAATAGCTTAAGCTCTAAAACAGATTTAGTATAGCAGTGACAAAGAAACTCAATCTGATTTTTGAAATACAAGAAAGAAACACACAAAGTCCGTGCATGTGCACTCTTCATTATTGACTCCCTTGCTCAGCCTCCCATCCCCCCCTCAAAAAAGATGAAAGTTATCTACAGTCCTTCTCTCTTAAAAGATTGCTCATTTCTGCTCTATAACCTGTTCTAGAAAATGGGTATAATAAGCATGTCTTGGAGGCATTGAACAGATTGGATGCCAATAGAAAAGAAATTAGATAGAGCCTGCATCCAGTTTTAGCAAAAAATCTTCCTGGTTTTTCTACAAGCTAAAAAGTTTAACAAAACTAACATCACTCTTCTCCAGTGAAGGCAGAGGTTAGAGGTTTTTTTCATGATTTTGTTTTTCAGAATTTTAATTTTGGTTCATAGTAAAATTCTATGATAAATAGAATTCTATGATAAATAAAATTCTATGATAAATAGATAAATAAGTGGAGACAAACAGCGTATGGGGGGAGGTTCAACAACTATCCACAAGGTCCTTAAAAAAATAACCTGCACCTGAACATCAGCAAGAACAAGGAGATGGTGTTGGACTTCCGGAGGAAGAGGAACCTGCCCCACTTTACTCCTCCTTTAATTTCCTGGGAGTCCATCTCAGCGAAGACCTCACCTGGAAAAACAACATGATTCAGGTGGCCAGGAAGGCCCAACAAAAACTGAATTTCCTTAGGGTCTTGCGAAAAAGTAAAGTGGAACAACAACTGATGACCTCCTTTTACTGGTCCACAATAGAAAACATCCTCACTTACTGCATCATGGTATGGCATGCCAGTTTGACAGCCGCGGATAGAAAAACATTACAAAGGGTGGTGAGCACAGCACAAAACATCGTGAGCTGTCCCCTGATACCACTAGATGAGATCGCTAGGTCTTACTGCCTTAGAAGAATGAGGAAAATCCTCAGGGACGACTCACATCCTGGTTAGACTTCTTTACCCTCCTACCATCGGGAGGGAGATATAGAAACATAGCCAGCTGCACAAACAGGCTGAAGAACAGTTTTTATCCATGGTCTGTAAGATTCCTGAATGCGAAATAACGTCGTAACTATGTAGTACGATGGACTTGCAGGGCTGGAGCAACATGTAACATGTTCACATTGGTGCAATAAGACTGGGTGTTTTTTAATATGATTTATTGCGTTAGGAATTTTCTGTCTTCACTGCAAGTTGTTTTGTGTTGGGGAGGGTGCACTGAGGAAGCTCAACCAATCTCATTGTACATATGTTGTGCACTGACAATAAAGGTTTGAATTTAAATACATTTAAGATGTCATTGCTTGCAGCATCTGCACATTTCACAGGCATGAAGCTAACAGTGAAGATACAAAACAGAGTTGGCAACCTGCGGTTCCAGAGCTGCATGTGGCTCTTTCATCCCCCTGCTGTGGCTCCCTGTCAGCTGAACCCCCACTGGCTGGTCCCGCCCCTCCCAGTCACTCCTCACCTGAGAAGGTAAGGGCGATGGCGGTGGATGGAGACTAGCTCCATATTCCAGAGTGGGAGAGAAGTGGCCCTGTACTTGCTTCTTCTTCTGACCCTTGTTGGTGCTGCGCACACCTTGGTCACTCAGGGAGACATGCAACTTGCTCTCCGCCCCGAGACATTGGCCCATCCCGGCTGCAACTGACGCTGCTGGTCTCGCCGCCTCCATGGCCTGCCTGTTGCTCTTGCATCACGTTGCGCAATACACTTAAATTTAGTGCGCTTCACAATGGGAGGAGACAGCATCCCCTCCTCCTCCTGGAGTCCATTACGATGTGGAGCAATGGCTGCAGCCAGGCCAGGCCAGTGTTTCGGGGTGGAGAGAAAGTCACGTGTCTCCCTGAGTGACTGAGGTGCGTGCAGCACCAACAAGGGCCAGAAGAAGAGGCAAGTACAGGGCGCTTTTCTCCCGTTCTGGAATATGGAGCGAGTCTCCATCTGCCATGGCCGCCCTTACCTACTCAGGGAAGGAGTGACTGGGAGGGGAGGGTGAGGGGCTGGGCCAGCCAGTGGTGGGTTCAGCTGACAGGAAGCCACATCAGGAAGATGAAAGAGCTTCGTTTATCTGGGAACCTGAAATGATTCTTGATTTAAATCATGATAAAAAGCACCCAAAGAAGAAGAAAGAGTAACATTAGCAAAACAAAAAACCCCAGCCCTTGCCTGTTTTTGGAAATGATTCAAAAGGGAACATACATACACATGAGAGAGGGAGAAAGAGAGATGAGAGAGAGAGAGTCAGAGGAAGAAAGAGATAGAGATGAGAGAGTAGAGAGATAGTAAGAGAGTGATGAGAGAAAGAGAAAGAGAGAGAGAGAGAGAGAGATGTTTCCCAGAGAAAAGAAAATACCGGGAACCACAAAACCTGGGTAGGAATTGCTGGGGGGGGTGTTCATCTGACTAGGTGGGTGTGAGTGACTTCGAATTGGCCAGGCTCACCCAGATTTTGTGGCTCCTGGTGTTTTCCTTTCTGTGGGAAATGGATCCAAATGAGTGTTTTAAGGTTGCCCCTGGTATAAAATTGGAGAGGAAAGTTGGAGAGGAGATGGCAGTCACCACAAATTTTGATTGATGAAATATATTTGCCAACATGTGCTTGAAAATACCTGAAGAAATATACGAGGGAAACAAACAATTTCTCTTTTGAAAACCTTATTTTGTTGCATTTTTAACTATGACTAGTGCTGTGGTTTTGCGTGCTTGCCCTATAATTGCTGTATTAGAATCTTCTGGAACAAAATGGTTCCTATGTTGGTGAATATATGCATAGAGGTATGGATTGGTAGCACTGCAGTATATTCACCTATTGGTAAGTAGTCATTAAAGCTGAATAAATAATTCAGTTTTCAAATTGACACAGCAGATCCAGAAGACTAAAGTTACAAATTGTAGCAATACAGAAATAGAACTACTGTGATATTTGATTAATTATATATTTATAATTTATAGCTTTAGCTACATGCTGATAACATTTGGCAGCATTACATGTAGTCATCGACTTAAAACCAAAATTGGGCCCAAAATTTATATTCTTAAGCAACTCAGTTGTTAAGTGAGTTTTGCCTCATTTTATGACCTTTTTTGCCTCATTTATAAATGAATCACTGCAGTTGTTAAGTTAGTAAAACAGTTGTTAAGTGAATCTGGGTTCCCCATTGACTTTTGATTGTCAGAAAGTTTCAAATAGTGATCATATGACCCCAGGACATAGGAACCGTCATAAATATGAGTCTGTTGCCAAACATTTGAATTTTGATCAAGTGACCATGAAGATGTTGTAACTATTGTAAGTGTAGAAAACAGTCATAAGTCACTTCAGCAGTGTTGTAACTTTGAACTGTCACTAAACAATGGTTGTAAATTGAGGACTAGCTGTAAAGTGCAGTATCTATTTCACAGACAAAAGCCAGGAAAAGCACCAGGTCCAGACAAGATAACTCCTTGCTTAAAAGTCTGTGCTGACCAGTTGGCCCGAATCTTCAATAAATCACTAGAAATGTGCCATGTTCCTTCTTGCTTCAAATGCTTCACTATCATCCCAGTGCCGAAGAAACCCTCCATCAAGGAACTGAATGACTACAAACCAGTTGCTCTAACATGTGTAGTTATGAAAACTTTTGAAAGGCTAGTGCTGTCCCAGTTGAAAACTATCACGGATCCGCTGTTAGACCCCCTGCAATTTGCATACTGAGCAAATAGATAGACAGATGATGCTGTTAATATGGCTCTGCACTACATCCTACAATATCTTGAATCTCCAAAGACCTACGCAAGGGTCCTCTTTGTAGATTTTAGTTCAGCATTCAATATCATCATACCAGACATTCTTCTAACTAAACTAAATCTGCTAGCGGTACCTGAACACACTTTCAAGTGGATCATAAGCTTCCAACAGACAGGAAGCAGTAGGTGAAGCTAAGCAAAATCACATCAGATACCTGTATAATTAGCACAGCCCCCCCGCCCCGGCCCCCCAAGGATGTATGCTTTCTCCATTTCTCTTCTCTTTATATACCAAGGACTGCATCTCAAACGATCCATCTGTTAAACTACTGAAATTTGCAGATGATACAACTGATTGGTCTCATTCGAGACAGTGATGAATCCACATACAGACTGGAGATTGAACAACTAGCCCTGTGGTGTGACCAGAACAATCTGGAACTGAACACACTTAAAACCGTAGAAATAGTAGACTTTAGGAGAAACCCTCTCATACTACCATCTCTTACAATACTAGACAACACAGTATCAACAGTAGAGACCTTCAAATTTCTAGGTTCTATCATATCTCAAGACCTAAAATGGACACCTAACATCAAAAATGTCATCAGAAAAGCACAACACAGAATATTCTTTTTGCGCCAACTCAGGAAGCTCAAATTGTCCAAGAAGCTGCTGATACAGTTCTATAGAGGAACTATTGAGTCTGTCATCTGCACCTCCATAACTGTCTGGTTTGGTTCTGCAACCCAACAAGACAGGCACAGACTTCAGAGGATAATTAGAACTGTAGAAAAAACAATTACTACCAACTTGCCTTCCATTGAGGACCTGTATATTGCATGAGTTAAAAAGAGGACTGTGAAAATATTTACAGACCCCTTGCATCCTGGACATAAATTGTTTCAACTCCTACCCTCAAAATGACACTATAGGGCACTGCACACAAAGACAACTAGATAAAAGAACAGTTTTTTCCCGAACGTCATCACTCTGCTAAACAAATAATTCCCTCAACACTGTCAAACTATTCAGATTAGGCTGTATTACTATTGCTATTGGTCTTCTCATCATTCCTGTAGCCCATCTCCTCCCACTTGTGACAGTATGACTGTAACTTTGTTACTTGTATTCTTGTGATTTATATTTATATTGATTGTTTCCTAGTATGATTTGATTGCTTATTGTACTGTATGACTGTCACTGGGTGTTGTGCCCTGTGATTCTGGACGAGTGTATCTTGTCTTTTTATGTACACTGAGAGCATATGCACCAAAGTCAAATTCCTTGTGTGTCCAATCACACTTGGCCAATAAAGTGTTCTATTCTATTCTATTCTATTCTATTCTATTCTATTCTATTCTATTCTATTCTATTCTATTATTCTATTGCAGTGATAAACTAAGCTAACTTTGCTGTAACTATGCTAACTATAACTTCTGCAGATAAAATCTAGAAACAAGTATAACATCATCACCAGATGGCTTTGTAACTGGCTGACAAATCGCACTCAATAAGTAGTGTTTAATGATATTACATTTACATGGAAGGAAGGAAGCAGTGGGATATTACAAGGTTCCATTTTAGGCCCAGTACTCTTCAATATCTTCATAAAGGACTCAGATGAGGGAATTAGAAGGGGAACATACCAAATGTACGGATGATACTAAGCTGGCAGGAATAGCTAACACCCTAGATCTGTGATGGCAAACCTATGGCATACGTGCAAGAGGTGGCACACAGAGCCCCCCATTGTGGGCATGCACGCCATCGTCAGTTGCTCTTCCAGGTTCTGTCACGCGCATGCATGCTGGACAGTTGTCCGGCATGCATGCTCATGGCAAAACCCAGAAAAGCGGCTGGCCACCACACGCATGCGCACCAGCCAGCTATTCTTTTCTGGGTTCCGGCGATCTGGCGCGCACATGAATGCTCCAGGGTCAAAAAGGTTAACCATCACTGCCCTAGATGATAGGCTCAAGATCCAGATGGATCTTGACAGACTTGAACACAGGGACCTATCTAACCAAATGAAATTCAATGTAGAGAAAAGTAAAGTCTTACAGTTAGGCAAGAAAAACCAAAAGTAAACATAGATTGGGAGAAATCAGTCTTAATAGCAGTAACAATGAGAGGGATCTTGGAGTCTTAATGGACAGCTAATTAAATATAAGGCAACAGTGTACGGTGGCAGCCAAAAAAGCCAAAGCAATCCTAAATTGCATTAACAGATTCAATCAAGATCATGTGAGATACTAATACCACTCTATAAAGCCTTAGTAAGACTACACCTGGGATACTGCATCCAGTTTTGGTCACCACATTATAAAAAAGATGTTGAGACTCTAGAAAGAGTGGAGAGAAGAGCAACCAGGACGTTTAGGGGAATAGAGGGTAAAACATATGATGAAGGGTTGCAAGTACTCTGCATGGCTAGACTAATGAAGAGAAGGACCAGGGCAGGGGTGGGTTCTATTTTTTTTTACTACCGGTTCTGTGGGCGTGGCTTATTTTGTGGGTGTGGCTTGGAGGTCATGTGACTAGGTGGGCGTGGCTAGTTGGTCAGAGTCATTTCTGGAAGGTCCTCACACTTACGACCCGCCTCATTTGTTTGCTTTTAACACTGATCAGCTGTAGGACGGCCCTTTGAACCCCCCGGCAAGAGTTTAAACAGTTTTTTTCCCTCTAGTCATCAGCTGGGACTCAGGAGGCAGCAATAGATTGGGGGTGAGACCAAATAAAAGGTAAGAATAATGTGGGTGGGTGGGTGGGAGGGCGGAGAGGGAGAACTGGTTCAGTGACATCATATCGTCACCGCTACCGGCTCGGCCGAACTGGACCGAACCGGGAGGAACCCACCACTGGACCAGGGGAAACATGATAGTGTTCCAATATTTGAGGGGCTGCCACAGAGAGGAAGGGGTCAAACTATTTTCCAAGGCACCTGAAGGCCAGACAAGGAATAATGGATGGAAACTGATCAAGGAGAGATTCAACCTAGAAATAAGGAGAAATTTTCTGACAGAACAATTAACCAATGGAATAGCTTGCCTTCAGAAGTTGTGGGAGCTTCATCACTGGAGGCTTTCAAGAAGAGATTGGACTGCCATTTGTCAGAAATGGTGTAGGCCAGGGTCTCCTGCTTTGGTGGGGGATTGGAAATAAAACAATAAACCCAATTTCTTATTTTTGTCATCTCGCCTTCTCTTAGTATAAAGAAATTATAAAGCACTGCAATAAAGGGTGGCAAAATAGTGAAATCTATATTAAGATTGATCAGAATTACTAACCTTCAGCTTTAGCTTTAGAACTTTTTGGAGTTCTATGATTTGATGTTAAGGAAAGATAAAATGATGGCAGAGTAAATACTGTTCATTATCTTAGAAAATCCATTCTACAATTACTGTAGTACCAAACTTAAGTCTAATACTAATAGTCCTTGTTCCAGCAAAATATATTAAAATAAGTAAACTAGGATAGTCTTAATATAACAGCAGAGGTCCAACATAGGAGACTGTGTTATAGGAAATAAAACGGAACCAGGCCAAGCTCTTCGATGCAGGAAACAGTTTATTGGTGCACGGTTCAAACAGTCCAAAGACAAGCAAAGGGTCTGAACATTGATGGCTGCTTTTGGCCAAATATTTATACAGTATAAAGGCAAAGTTATTACGAAGAGTGAGACATTTCACACGTAGAAGTTACCCTTTAATCTATCTCTAGGAAAGACATAACAACCCTGTTCCCACAGGCTCAGGTTCTCAGCTCCGGAGCTCAAGACATAATAAAACAGGAGATAAGGGGCTCAAAGACGCCTCAAGAGCAGTAAAGAGGGCAGTAAGGGAAGCAATATTTCTTCTCTAGGATATACATGACATTTGGGGTGTAATAAACATTAAACAGGATGTATCTGTTTAGGGTCAGTTTGCCCCTTTTACAATTCTGTACCTACGTCAAATACCTTTTGCCATCTTAGCACCCTGGCACAGAAGAGGCACTTCTGTCTTGACCAAAGATTTGGATTTCCAATATTTCTAATATTTGAGTTTTATCCCAATATTGAATCTTAGCCTGGCTCATACCCCCCTTTGTCACTCATCTGTCTTATCCAGACAAGTCACACCTCCAGGTCCTCTTCCTGCTGGAGCCGTTTATAATCCCACATAGCCATCACCTGAGCAGTTGTCTTACGTTCCACCAGCAAGGATAGACTTTTAGAAATAGTTTTAACAAACAGAGGTAAAATACATGGGAGAAAAATACACCCTGCAGCTATTAATCCCACCAGGCCAAAAATGGCCTGCAGGCTAGGTAACTTTGGCCACCATCCTGAAAACATATCCTGTAAATTAAGGCCTTTCCAAGTCTGGACTGGCACATGAGCTATTTTAACCATTTTGTCTGTTATTTCCTTAATAACCTTTCCGCTTTCATCAACTTCTATGCAGCAGTTAGTCAAATTAAACTTTCCACATACCCCCTCCTTCTTTGGCTAACAAATAGTTTAAGGCTAATCTATTCTGCATAATATATGTCCTTGATTTGACACTTTCCCTAGCTAATTGAGTAAGACCTTTCACAGTTTTGTTGGTGATGATTTCGACCACCCCCTCCTCCTACAGCCCCGTGTGCATGTAAAGTAAGGAATGCATATTTACTATCCGTCCACACATTCAATGTTTCTCCCTTAGCCCTTTCCAAGGCACGTATCAGTGCCCACAACTCAGCCACCTGTGCACTATGTCCACTTCCTAGGGGTCCACTTTCCACCACTCTTTCATAATCTACAATGGCATATCCAGACACCCGATACCCATCTACAATATAACTGGATCCATCCGTATACCAATTAAACTGTGCATTGGGTAATGGGATATCCGTTAAATCAGGTCGGGTAGAATAAACTTTTTCTAATACTTGTATGCAATCATGCTGTGTATCCACTTCCGTTGGCAACAACGTAGCAGGGTTCAGCCTATTGGACATTACCAAACGTACCTGGGGATTCTCAATCATGATTGCCTGGTATTTTGCCAATCTTTGTCCACTAATCCATAAGTGTCCCTTAGCGTCCAAAACGGACTGCACTGCATGGGGGGAGTGCACAATTATAGGACAGGAAAAAGTAAGTTTATTGCAATCTTGAATTAATTCTGCGATTGCAGCCAACACTTTTAAACAATGTGGCCAGCCTCGTGCTACTCCGTCCAATTGTTTTGACAGATATGCTACCGGTTGTTGCCAACTTCCTAGCGGTTGGGTAAGCACCCCCACCGCAATATTTCTGCTTGTGTCTACATACAAATTAAAAGGCTTCTGTAAATTTGGTAAGGCTAGCGCCGGAGCCTGGGTTAGCGCAAGTTTTATATCTTTGAAGGCTTTTTTCTGTTCTCCTCCCCATTCAAGGGGTTCTGTATTGGTGCCCCTGGTGGCTGCATACAAGGGTGCTGCCATCATAGCGAAGTTAGGGATCCAAATACAACAGAAGCCAGCCAACCCTAAAAAGCTTCTCAATTGTCTCTTTGTTCTGGGTTCGGCCAGCATCAAAACTGCCTGTTTCCGCTCTGGTCCTAAAGCTCTTGTCCTTTCTCAATATCATATCCCAAATACCTCACCCTCTCTTTCACTAATTAAGCTTTCTTCCTTGATACCCGATACCCACATTCTAGTAACAAATCCAACAACATTTTAGTATTGTCCCAGCATAAATCCTCTGTCTGTCCTGTCACCAAAACATCATCAACATATTGTAAAATTGTATCTCCCGGTTGCTGAGGCATATAATACTGCAGGTCCCTAGCCAATGCTGTCCCAAACAATGTCGGGGAATTTTTAAACCCCTGTGGCAACCTAGTCCATATATATTGCATTTTTGTGCCCGTATAAGGGTTCTCCCACTCAAATGCAAACAGCGGCTGGCTTGATGGATGAATAGGAATTGTAAAGAAGGCGTCCTTCAAATCAATTACAGAAAACCACCCCGCCTGGGGTGGAATTAAACTTAACAAAGTGTATGGATTGGACACAGCTGGGTGTAGGGTAACTGTTAGGCGGTTCACAGGTCTCAGGTCCTGGGCTGGGCAAAAAGACCCATCTGCCTTCTTAATTGGAATAATTGGGGTATTCCATGGGGACTGAGTAGACACCAAGACACCCGCTTCCAAATACTTCTGTATACTATCATAGATGGCGTATATCGCTTCCCATGAAACGGGACGTTGCCTTATTCTTACTGGCATCGCTCCCGCTTTAGCTCAACCACCACTGGAGGGTGGTGTGCTGCAAAACCTGGCGGATTATCCTCTGCCCACAAACCTGGTACGTCAAACAACTTCCACTTCTCCTTTTCTTTCTCTTTAACCTGTCTCCCTATCATCAATCTCCAAATCTCCTCCGGGCAATGCCTTATAGTCATTTTCTGACTGCCTTCATCAAAAGAAATTGTTGCCCCTAATTTACTCAGCAGATCCCTGCCCAGTAACGGAATAGGGCATTCAGGAATATACAAAAATTCATGCTGGATTTCAGCTCCTTTAAAGTCACACAACACGGGCTTTAGGACCTGCCGTCCCATAACCTGTCCTGATACCCCCTGAACCTGGATTTTACGTGATCCAGGGGCTGCAATTTGCTTATTTACGACTGATCTACCTGCTCCTGTATCCACTAAAAATGTTGTCTGCTGGCCCCCTATTCTCATTGTAATCAACGGCTCAGGCGGGGGTTCTTCCAAGCCTGGTCCCCGTCAATCTGACCACACCATGTCTGCCAATCCAATACTCTCTGCTTCCCTTTGTCCGGCACCCCCTCTGGCTCCTCTACCAAAACCTCGGCCCAAGCCTCTTTGTCCAAATCCTCTATTCAAGCCCCCCCCCTTATTCCTCGTTCTCCCCTTCTCCCCGCAAACTGCCCACACATCCCTGGTCCCAACTCCGGTCTTCTCATCATCCCTCTGCCTCTCATCATCTGTCTGGGGCATTCTCTTTGCCAATGCCCTTCTCCTTTACAATAGGCGCATTGGTTAGGGCCCAAGGGAGCCCCTGGGTTGGTGTCCAAATTCATTCCTCCCTGTAGTGCTACTGCCAATAATTCAGCCTACTTTTGCATTCTAGCCTCTCTCTCCTCCTTATCCACTTTATCCCTATTCACATACACCTTCCATGCCAATTCCAACAATTCAATAGTATTTTTCCCAAGGGCTCCTTCTAGTCTGCAGCTTTCGCCTTATATCTTCATAGCTTTGAGCTATGAATCTTTCATTCAACATCCGCACATTATCCCCCTGCCGTGGGTCCACCTGTGTGTATAATTCATATGCTTCAATCAATCTTTGCAGGAAACTTTCCGGACTTTCATCAGCTCCTTGCATCACTAAAGATGGTTTAGACATATTCACTGGGGGCTTCCCTGCTTTTCTAAGACCTTGCACCACCAAATTCTGATATTCCCTCAAACGTGTCCGGTCCTGTTCCTCCTTAGGGTCCCAGCCCGGATCCATTTCGGGCGCCCGGACCACCACCACTGGCTGCACATCTGCATCATTTGGCAACGTTTCTCTCACACACTGCCTAACTGCGGCTTTCCATTTCTCGTTCTTCCGGAGTCAACAACTGTAGCATAGGAAAGGCTTGGGAGTCCCTTTTTGAGTCTTCCTTTAAACTCCTGATGGGTGAATAAGGCACTTGCTATAGGCATTTCAAATTGGAATAATAGTGAAGCTGAAATCTATTTGTCTGGGATCTCCTTATCTGTGTGTCTAATAAATTCAACATATTTTTGATAGACTGAAAGATTCTGAAGATTTTTTTAAGACAAAATTTTCTCCAAAATCAAAGGCCGGCAGTGTCAGGGCATTTATTAATCCCATGTTTGGCTCTGGGACTAATTACCCTGGTTTAAAGGAGGAGATGAATCGAGGGTTATTCCAAGTTGCACTATTCTGATAAAGAAACGCGAAGAAAAGTTTCTAATAAAACTCATTTATTTGTTATAAAGAAAATAAAACACCTCACTAAGAAAAGTTAATTGTTACATTTTTGAAAGTAATTCGGGCCGGCTATCTGAGCCGGACCTCTGGCAAGAGAACAAAGAAAAGAGTGTGAAGAGCAAGGAATGTGGGTGGATACGGAAACACGTAGCTTACTGATAAGAAGTTGGCAAAGCTACGGAGAGTCTGACAGTCCAGAAATAATGAGCTCAGCTGGTAAATAAAATAACGCAGTGACATTCCCCTTTTTTGCCAGTTGAGCGAATATCAGTTCATCATCAAATAAGGCACATCTTCTCACGCAGATACTCGTGTTGAGCTGCTGGAAGTGGTTTGTTGAGCATATCAGCAATTTGATCATGTGTAGATACATATTGCATTTTGACAAAACCTTTTTTCACTAAATGTTTTATGTTTTGATAACGGATGTCAATGTGTCTGGACCTAGAACCTGTGAAATGAGATTCAGAAATATAAACCACCGATTCATTGTCTTCCATCATGGTGATCGGTCGGATCGGGTGTGTCCAGATATCTGTGACTAAAGCATCAAACCAAGTTAGAGAATTACATGCATCTGAAACACAAGCATATTCAGCTTCAGTAGATGAACAAGAAACAAAATTCTGTTTACGTACTTGCCAATAAACAAGACATCCATTTAAGAACATCATATAACCTGAAGTACTTTTACGTGATTTCTTATCACTTGCCCAATCAGAATCTGCATAACAACATAATTCTGCATAATCAGTATGTGTTGGTTCTAACAATAACTTCATGTGTTTAGTGTATTTTAGGTATCTCAATAATTTCTTAATACATGTCCAATGAAACTGTTTTGCCTTACCTACATGTCGAGATAAGAGATTAACACTAAGTGCAATGTCGGGTCTGGTCCAACTACTAATGTATAACATTGACCCAACGACTGAACGATAAAGTGTTTGATCCTCGAATTCAGGACTTTCTTCTTGTGTCAAGTTATGAAAATCTGTTTGCATGGGTGTCTTTGTTGTGTTAGCATCTTTCATGTTGCAATGATGCAAAATTTGTTCAATTTTATCTTCTTGTGAAAGACTAAACCCCTTCTGTGTCTTTTCAATCTGAACACCTAAATAAGTGCTAATGTGACCTAATGATTTCAATGTGAAGTATCTCTGCAAAGCTTTGGCAAAAATTTCACTCATTTGCTTATTTGGACCAATATAAACAATATCATCAACATAAACAAGAACTATCTCATATGCATTGTTAGATCTTTTTGTGAACACGCACTCATCAGTTTCGGACTTAATAAAGCCCATTGAATTTAGTTTGTCAGTAAGACATAAATACCACATTAAACCAGATTGTTTTAGACCATAAAGACTTTTGTTTAGGAACCAGGTATCCCCTTCTTGCTGTCGGAATCCTGGAGGACTTCTCACGTAGATCTCTTCGTCTAGGTCTGCATGTAGATAAGCCGTGTCAACATCAAACTGGAAAACTTCTAAACCAAGGATAGTTGCAGTTGCTAAAGCAATTTTTACACTCTCAGTTCTGACTGTCGGTGAGTAAGTATTTGTGTAGTCCTCAGGATAACGTTGAGCGAAACCCTGAGCTACAAGTCTGGCTTTGTACAGTGACTCACCATTTGGTTTCTTTTTGATTCTGTAGACCCATCGAGTGCCAATGACCTTTTTGTTTGCTGGAGGTTTTGCAGGTGTAAATACCTTAAGTTTCTTTAGACTGTCCATTTCAACCTGCATTGCATCATACCATTTGTCTTGCTCTGAATCAGGGAGCTGCTTGATTTGTGTGAAATTATCAGGCGGAAGTGTGACATTGCAAATCAAAGGCAAGGGTGCTTTTGTCAGTTGCCAAGAATATCGTTGTGGAGGGATCCCTTTTGTGACCCTCTTGGAACATCTTGGGACAACTGTCCAGTCTTCTTCTTCGTCCTCGTCCTCACTTTCATCGCTAGCGTCAGCATCCGCGGCTTGCGAAGACGGAACATCGGGTTGAGAAGAATCAGTGGAATCTTGATCATCAATCTGCGTGGCATCAGCAGTATCATCTCTGGGAAAATAAACTCCAGGATCATTGGAATGAATCCTGGACCAGTCAATATCTTCTTCAAAATTAGCAGATTGAGAAATCACAATTACATGTTTAGAGTCAATAAATTTGCTCCACTTTGAATTATCATCAATACCCATAAATCTCAGTCTCTTTGCTGCTGGACTTCCTTTTCTTCTTTGAGCTAAGGGAATGTTCACCATAGCATATGAACCAAAAATATGGATGTTTTTAAGATCGGGCTTGTAGCCATACAACATGAAGAAAGGAGTCTGATTTGTTACACTGCTCCAAGTACGGTTAACAATGTAATTTGCATACTTGATAGCTTCACCCCAGTATATCATATCAAGATTGGCGTCTTCTAGGAGACAACGCATCATGGTTTGCAGTACCTCTCCGTTGTGAGCCGATGTGTCAGGGGGTGAAGTCTGATGAATAATTCTATTCTTACGCATCCAGTCCTGGAAACGCTGAGACATGAATTCGGGACCACGATCACTCTGGATTCTGGCGATGCGAACTTGGTGTTGGGTAGAAACAAGGGTTGCAAAGTCTTTAAAGATCTGAAAGGTCTCTGATTTTTCTTTCATAGGATATACATATCCATATCTAGAGTAATTATCAACAATTGTTAGAAAATATTTTCTACCACCAAATGATGGCGGAAATGGACCAACTATGTCAATGTGAACCAAATCAAAAATGCGTGTTGACAGGCGTGTAGCGTGTTTGGGAATGGCTGCTGCTTTGGATTTGGCCTTCTTGCATACAGCACAATCCAAAAACACCTTACACCCCTTTAGATCCAAACCTTTTGCGAACTCCAGCATCTTCCTAAGAACACGGAAACTGGCATGCCCCAATCTTCTATGCCATTTGTGGATACACCTGGAATGCAAAGGTTTACCTGTTAGTGAATTCTCAACATTAACATTTTTATGCGGAACCTCAGGCTTGCTCTGAGCAACCTGTTTACCAACTTTATTTTTGTTGGCTTTAGGAGCCTTAGGGGTAGCAACAGGATCTCTCTCTGGAGCATCTCTCTCTGGGCCTGTGCTCTGCCTTTTTGGAGTTTGCATACTTGCCTGTGTTTGTGGTTTAGGCTTTGGCTTTAAGTAATAAACACCACCAATTAATATGGTTTCAGCAACAATATCTCCATCTTTAACTATGTAACTTGCTTTTTCAAGGTGGTGAACTTGGAACTTTAACATTCTAGACAAGTGATACTGACTAAGCAAATTACTGGTTGCTGTTGGTATGTAATAAACATCAGGAATGAATGCATCGAGCTCTTCAACATAAACAGTTCCTTTTCCTTTGACCTGACAAGGATGATTTGAAAAAGAATAAAGTTCACGTAGTTCTGGTTCAGGCTCGTGCATTTCTGTGAAAAGTTCCTTTCTGTAGGTAACATGCAATGCTGCACCACTGTCCAAAGTCCACAGGAGTCGTCTGTCGTACTCTGGTTGAGGTTGTGGATCATTGGTTAATGCCAATGTGGCGAGTGGAGTTTGTGGATCACGCCGGGGACCACGACGACCTTGTCTACCACCTCTGCCTCTGCCTCTGGAGTCTGTTCCTCTGGGCTGGTATGTGACAGGAACTGGAACTCGTTGGGGACAATCCCGGGTGGCATGTCCCACACGATTGCAGGTGTTGCACCTTGGCGTCCTTGGAGCGTAGGTCCTTCCTCGGAAGGGACGCCTAGCTGGAGCTCTTGATGCGGGTGGTCCTCTCAAGTGTGGAGTAGCTAGCATGAATGCCTCTTTTTCAATTAAAAGTCTACAGACATTGTCCACTGTGCGTTGAGCAATTGGGACTTGGTTAATTTTTGTAACAGCATCTTTCCATTCATAATTCAAAGAGTTAATAATGATGCTGATCATTTGAATATCTTCAATGTTATGGCCTCTTTCTCTCAATTCTGTTCTCAGACCTTTCAGTTTGGTCAAATGTCCTCCAATTTGTTCACCAGGTTTCAATCTCGAACCGTGGAGTTCAGACATGAGTAAACATGAAGATTCAATTGAGATAGGCCTGTAGCAATTTTCCAATTCAGCCCAAATTTGTCGGGCTGTTGTGTTTGGTGGAAAAGTGACCTGCAGTTCAGTATCCATGGACATCAATAATGTTGTACGAGCCCTTATCTCTAGATCTCGTATTGCAAAGTCCCATGGTTGAGCAGGTGGGTTAAATACCATACAATGACTGCCTTCTCTAAGAAGCAATAGTGTAATCTCACTGACCCAGGCTTTGTAATTGTGTCCTGACATTTTTAGTTTTGACTCACCAGTTAGTGGAGAGACAGAAAATGCCTGGTGAGGAGCCTGCACTTGGTACGCTGGCTGTGCTGGCAGAAATGCCTGTGGTATTTGCTGTGCCTGTTGCGGACCTAAAAAAGGTCTTGGTTGTGCCATTGGAGGTGGGCCAGGAGGTGGCCCTATTTGCACTTGTGGCTGAGGCACATATGCAGGCATTTGTAGCTGCTGTGGCTGATGCACTGGAATCTGCTGTATTCCAGTTGCCATTTGTGCTTGATCTGCAATATTGGCATGACCTGCTGGAGATGCAATCATTTGCCTTTGCTTTGTTCCATCTAAAAGGACACCAACACCGCCAGGGGGTGTTTGAGTTTGGGCCTGTGGAAACACTTGTGGCATTTCAGCTTCCTGTAGTAAATTACTTTTGCCAGCAGATGGTGCTGCACCTTTGGGCAGCTTTGCATACGTGGCATTGCATGCTTTAGAGTAGGAGTGGTTATGTAAGACATGTGTAACTTGATCAGGGAGACTTTCATGTGACGTATGCAGTGCCCTCTGTCTTAATTGGCCTGACACAGAATCCACCAGGGGGAGTGTCTTTGGCTCTGAGCAAGAAGACAATATGGCGCTTTTTGAAAAATTTAAGTTATCTCCCATATCTTGCTCAAGCATAGATATAGCCATTTTTGCCTGGGATAGCTGCTGTTCATAGAGTTTTATACGGTCACGATAGGCTTTCATAGCCAGCTGATCCAGGGTGAGCTTAGAGCTTCGAGGAGAATAATGAATTGTTTCTCTCTCTGCGTGGGAGGAATTTTGCTCAGCAGTGCTTGCACCGAGCTTTACAAATTCAGAAGGTTCTGGGGAGACTTTTTCAGAGCTTGGAAGACCAGAAGAAAATGTTACTGACCTCAGTCGTAAATCATCATCTTCAAAAACAGCTTCTGTCTTATCTCCTTCCATTTCTGTTCCCACGGCTTTTTCTTGTTCCAGGCGTGTGGCTGTAGTAAGGGGCTGGAAATCTGGAAACCTCCTGTCTGCCACCTCTTCGTTGGAAAGATCAATCAAATCATTTACGAAGAGTGGTCTTGGTTTCACTTTGCCTTTTTTTTCTTCTGTTTCGGCATCTCAGCAATATAATTAGCGTACCTCAGTAGCTAAAAACTAATTGCCTATGCGCTCTTATCAGAAATAACAAAACAAGGAAAAAAGCCATAAATCAGACCATCCTCGTGCTACCAGAATGTCAGGGCATTTATTAATCCCATGTTTGGCTCTGGGACTAATTACCCTGGTTTAAAGGAGGAGATGAATCGAGGCTTATTCCAAGTTGCACTATTCTGATAAAGAAACGCGAAGAAAAGTTTCTAATAAAACTCATTTATTTGTTATAAAGAAAATAAAACACCTCACTAACTAAGAAAAGTTAATTGTTACATTTTTGAAAGTAATTCGGGCCGGCTATCTGAGCCGGACCTCTGGCAAGAGAACAAAGAAAAGAGTGTGAAGAGCAAGGAATGTGGGTGGATACGGAAACACGTAGCTTACTGATAAGAAGTTGGCAAAGCTACGGAGAGTCTGACAGTCCAGAAATAATGAGCTCAGCTGGTAAATAAAATAACGCAGTGACAGGCAGGTCTTTCCCCTTCCAATGTTGGGCGAAACATATTCTTGCTGACGTGGTGATAAATACACAGAGACACCATATATTTGTGCCTATGTTGTCTGGCCTAATGTTCAGTAGATAGTACTCTGGTTTCAGAATTAGGTTATAACCTGTGATTTCCATGATCCACGCCTGTCTGATTTTCCAGAATTCAGTCGTCCTGGAACAGGTCCACCACATGTGGAAATAGGTGCCAATCTCCCCACACTTCCAACAGTTTGGTGAGAGATTTGAATACATTTTAGAAAGACGAGCAGGTGGAAGGTGCCATCTATACAGCATCTTGTACACATTTTCTTTGTATGATGTTGCCCACAGGAATTTCATATGTTTAAGCCAGATTTCTTCCCATTTTGTCATATCAATTGGATAGCCAATATTTCTCCTCCAGGCAATCATAGAGTCTTTAACTATTTCATCCCCTATCCAATAGTCTATTAAAAGTTTATATATCCTTGATAACATTTTGTCCTCTTTTCCTAGAATGATATTGTCCAGATCATGCTGATTCAAATTAATACCATCTTGTTCCCTATCTTTTTTAAATTTCGAACAAATTTGGGCATAAGCCCACCAATCCAGTTGTCTTCCCTGCAACTCCAACTCATTTCTTGATTTCAGACTACCATGGGGGTCCAAAAGTTCCCGGTAAGAGAAGTGATTTTCTTTGTTATATAGAGACTTATACATTATAGCTTCGAGTGGGACCAGCCAAGAGGGGATTGAAGAGTAAAATTTACCCTTAATTTTCCTCCAGGACTCAATTAGAATATTCCTCACATAATGTCCTGCAAGGCACCTGTGCTTTGGGATTTTGTTTTGCCAAAGAAAATAATGCCAACCTTGATGTAGCCCCTCACCTTCCAAGATCAACAACCTCCTTCTTCTCAACAATATCCAATCCCTGATCCAGACTAAATTTGCGGCCTGATAGTAGTATTCCCATTTTGGAAAACCAAATCCTCCTCTTTCTTTAAGCTCTTGAAGCATTTTAAGTTTGATTCTGGGTTTTTTATTTTGCCAAATGAATTTAAGGACATAGTAATTTAGTTTTTCAAAAAAATTATTATCCAATCTAGCTGGTGCTGTATAGAATAGGTATATCCATTTCGGGAGTATGTAAGTTTTTATAATTGCTATTCTACCTAGTAGGGATATCTGCATGTTCTTCCACTTCTCTAGATCCTGACCTGTTCTCTTGAGAAGGTTCAGATAGTTGTCTTCTTTGATTGTGGAGCATTTGGCTGATATAATAATACCTAGATATTTTAGTTTATTTACAATTTGGAACCCCAAATTCGCTTCTAATTCTTTCCCTTGCTTTACTGTCAGATTTTTGGCAATAATTTTAGTTTTTTCCCTATTGACTTTTAATCCCGCCACCTTACCATATTTTTCTATTTCCTGGGTCAGACACGGTCCCGATATCAACGGATCTTCTAATATAAATACTAAGTCATCAGCGTAAGCCTGCACCTTATATTGTTGGTTTTGGATATAAAGACCTTTTATCCCCGTATTACGTCTAATTTCCCTCAGTAAGGGTTCTAATGACAGAATAAATAACAACGGGGAAAGTGGACACCCTTGTCTAGTTCCTTTCTCAATATCAATTTGACTGGATACATCACCATTAATTGAAATTTTAGCAGTCTGCTTTGAGTAAATTGCACTGATTGCCCGAATAAATCTTTCTCCAAATTGCATATGTTGCAGTAAACCTATTAAAAAGCTCCAGTTCACATGATCAAAAGCCTTATGTGCATCCATGAATACCAGGGCCAGTTGTTTATCAATATGGGTTTCGTAGTATTCCAAAACATTCGTAACTATTCTTACGTTGCCTCTAATCTGTCTGCCTGGTAAGAAGCCATTTTGGTCTTCATGTATAAATTGGTTAAGAAACCCTTTGAGTCTCTCTGCTAAAACTGCTGTGAATAATTTATAATCTGCGTTAAGGAGCGAGATGGGCCTACAGTTCTGAATCTGAGATAGGTCACTATCGTCCTTTGGCAAAAGAGTTA
Source organism: Pantherophis guttatus (assembly GCF_059756535.1). Taxonomy (NCBI): domain Eukaryota; kingdom Metazoa; phylum Chordata; class Lepidosauria; order Squamata; family Colubridae; genus Pantherophis; species Pantherophis guttatus. The sequence continues at coordinate 104,626,806 of NC_142066.1, forward strand.
TTAGTGCTTCTGTCCATGATTTCGGGATCTGTCCCTCCCGAATCACCCCATTAAATAACTCAGTCATATGCGTACCTAGTATTTCCCAAAATGCTTTGTAATATTCAATCGGTAGGCCATCTGTACCGGGAGTTTTCCCTGTCATTTGTTTTCTCATGACCCTTTTGATTTTCCCCTCCGTAATTTCTTCATCCAATACTTCCCTAGATAAACCTGGTATTTTTGGTATGTCTGATTCTCTAAGTATTTCTTTATTTCCTGCTCAGACTTATCTTCCTTACAATATAGATTAGTATAAAATTCTTGTGCAATTATTTTCTTCCCTTCTTCCCCTGTAATCCAATTGCCTTTCCCATCTCTCAAGTTATGGATTCTATTCTTTTCCTTTTCTTTATTTAGACGGTAAGTGAGTCACCTCCCTTGTTTGTTTGCCCTTTCAAAGTATCTTTGCTTCATCCACCTTATTTTTTTCTCCAAATCCTGTTGATCTAATAAATTAATTTGGTGTCGTGCTAATTTCAAGTTCATTTTAAGTCCTATATTGCTTGGATCCTGCTGTAACATAGCCTCACTTCTTGCCAGGTCATCCAATAATTTATTGCGCTCAGCCCTTTCCTTCTTTCGTTTCCCTGCCATGTAATTAATCACCAACCCACGAAACACAGCCTTCGCTGTGTCCCATCGTTGAAAAGGCTTGCATCCTCCCTGTTGTTTTCCTGAAAGAAGAACCCCATCTCTTTTTTAAAGTGTTTTAAGAATAACTCATCTTTAAAAGCTCTTATGTCCGATCTCCACTTAGACGTTATTTTCCGGCTTCCCCATGTTATCCAAAGAGGTTTGTGGTCTGCCCACTCATTGACGCCTATTTTTCCATTGCGCTGCTCCTCCAATCCATGGATGGATGAGTAGTATCTCCTAGTTGCTGGGCAGAAACTGAGTGCTAAATTACTTCCCTTTGCTAGGCCACGCCCACCTCGACCAATCAGCTTCAGTCTTTCTCACTCAGTTGCTGTGAGAACTTGGCAATTTGAGTGCTCTAGCTTTAAAACAAATATTAAACTTCCCTTCTTATTTTATTATTTTAATTTCTTATTTTTGTACCTTTAACACTTCTTAAGGAGCTGCAACGTTAAGGATTGCTTGATTGCTGCCTGCCTTGGGCGAGCTTGGGGCTCCAAGCCGCCTGGCTTATCTCCCCTCCGATCGGGGCTGCAGCGTGCCGGATTCTGACCCGGCTGGGCGGATCCGTGCCCAATTAGCCGCTGGCGACGTGCGAGCCTCTCGGTGAGCCGTCAGAACTGCCGTCGCCTCAGCTCCTTCTATCGAGCGGCTCTGGAGTGCCTGCCTTGTGTCGGGCGGCCTCCGTTGACTCCAGGCCAGCTGGTGAGCGCAGGGAGCGCGCAGACGCTTTAGATCGCAAGCACCGGCCGAAGGACAGCTGCTGAGCCGGTTCCCGCTGCGCTGAAGCGCCCGTCAAACGGGAGCGCTGCGCCTTGAATTTGGAGCGAATTCTGGCAGGACCAGGCCCGAAGGTACTTGGCTATCAGTGACGGCCGCCATTTTGTTTGAGAGCTTTGCCGGCATGGCGGCCGCCATTTTGTTTTGGGGCCTTGCAAGCCTGGCGGACGCCATTTTGGGGGTCGAATAAACAAAAATAATATTAATTAAAGTAGATAGCGGCCTGCTAGCAGAGGGGTGGCATTTGGGGCCTTGTTGCCTAACACCCTTAATGGTTTGTGCCCTGATTAGTGGCCATCAACTACCATCTTGTCCCTCCCTGGGCTGGTTGGGTTAATTGCTTTACATCAGGCTTGAGCTCAGCAGCTTCTGAGCCTATATTGCCCCTGCCTGACTGAGTCTTCATTGTGGGCATTTTTCCTTGACAGGAGCCTCGGTGTTGATCTCTGCTGTCTTGGCCTACTGCTGCTCGCCCAGACTTCCGCTTCGCTATGGCAGATATAGCCTTGTCGTCTGACTTGGAGGACGCCTGTGATAACCTAGCCACTCACCACAAGTCTGGCAATAAAAAGGCAAAATCCAAGTCTCAAAGATCAAAATTGCCTTCAAAATCGTCCAATCCGAATAAGGCAGAACAGAGGCGCCATGACGCATTAGAGAAGCAGTTTGAGAGGGCGCAACAGCAACAGGCGAACCTGTCCAGACAGTTTTCCGCTTCTGAGGATTGGGCTGATCCTTCTGGAAAAGTGCAGGCCGGGGCCTCCTCCATCTTTTCAATTGGACTCGCTGCTTCCAACTTACAGCGCTCCAAAGGAGTATCGATGTCATTGCCTGATGTTTCTGGACACTCTGATGCTCCATTGAGTCGTAGGCGTCTGCCGGAGGCTACATTTACACCTACTGCGGCGGGGCTCCGCCCCGAGGTCCCTGATGCACCTGTGAGCTTTCAATACATGTTGTCAGATGCATTGGCCAAGATTTTGGCAGCTGGCATACAGCACGATGGGGCCCGGCCAGTCAATGTCGGTCAGCCCTCTTCTTCCTTGTCTTCTTCGGCTCCAACCCCGGTCAGCGACGCTGTTCCCAGTACCAGTAGGCACCATTCTGTCCAATCTTCTTCTGAGGAATCTGAAGAAGGGAAAATTTGTCCAGAGGATGTCGAATTCTCAGAGGATGAGGATCTTCCCCCAGAGAAACCTTCTTTCACGAATTTGTTCCAGCCTTCTGTTTTTAAATCCTTACTACATAAAACCAAGGTTGCTACTAAATTTGGTATCGCTGAAGGGATAGCTGAGAAACCTTCTGACTCTCAACACCCGCACGATGCCCTATTTCAAGTCTCGGAACAAGACCACGATGTCATCCCCCGTCCACCCTTGTTTTCCAATGTCATTAAATCAGCCTTCGGACAACCAGGTTCTCTGACAGCCCCGAGTGGCCTGGACAAGCGTCTTTATTCAGCCGAGTCGCAGTTGGAGGAGCTTCTGGCCGTACCTTCAGTTGACACTCCAGTTGCTGCCTTGTCCATTTCATCGATGCTGACTTCAGACGTTTTGGACAGCCTTAAGTCAGAGGACCGCAAAATGGAGATGGGGTTCCGTAAAGCTCATCAAGCCGTTGCTTGGGCCATCAAAGCGGCCACCACCACCTCGTTTTTCAATAGGGCTTCCCTGATCTGGCTCCGCCAGCTTCAGGAGAGATTGCCTCCCACTGATACCAGGCTACACCAGGACATTAATGAACTTGTGGCGGCAACGGAATACTCCGCAGATGCCTCTCTGACGGCGACAAAATTTGCTTCACGGCTATGGCAGCAACGGTGACCAACAGACGCCTCTTCTGGCTTCGTAACTGGCGCGCAGACAACAAAGCAAAATGGAAATTGGCATCAGCACCATTTACCGCCCCATCGCTTTTCGGCCCTTGCCTAGAACCAATCTTAATAGAAGATAAAGACAAACGCAAGGTGTTGCCGTCTTCCTTTCGACGTGCTGAACGTAGATATGCACCTTACACACAGTGACAGTCCTTTCGGGCCCCTTTGGGGTCCAGTGGCTCGTATTACCAACGCTCTTATGCCCAGATGTCTGACAGGGCGTCAGACAAACAGCCATTTCGTGATAGAGCCAGGAACAAGCCCCAAGCGAAACGTCCCTTCAGAGGTTCCTCCTACCGGCCTCCACGCAGAGGGAAGTGACTCGGTGCTCCCAGGTCCCATCGGGGGGCGACTCCAGCAATTCTCCCTCCAGTGGGCCCATTCGACAACCGATGCTTGGATCCGCGCAACCATTCAACAAGGTCTACGTCTGGAATTCCACACGGTACCGCCCACCAGTTTTCGCTGCTGCCCCATTCTGCGGTGCAAAGTGCAGAGGGAGCTCATGGAGGCGGAGATCTCACACCTCCTCTCCATCGATGCCGTGGAGCCAGTACCCAAGGACCAGGAGGGAACTGGATTCTACGCTACCTTATTTCTGGTGCCCAAGTCATCGGGGGGCCACAGGGGCATCTTGAACCTGAAACGTCTCAATCAATATATACTTTATCGCAGGTTCAAGATGCACTCCCTCAGGTCTATTCTAGCGTCCATCAGACAAGGGGACTATCTTCAATCTGTGGATCTGCGCGAAGCGTACCTACATGTTCCCATCCATCCGCTGCACCGTCGCTACCTCCGCTTCGAATACAACAACATGCATTTTCAGTATCGGGCGATGCCCTTCGGACTGTCCTCGGCCGCCAGAACCTTCACGAAGCTGGTGGCAGTGGTCGCGGCTTCGGTCAGGTCTCGTTCTGTGCGTCTCAGCTGTTACCTCGATGATCTGCTGGTGATGTCAACGTCACCATCGCAGGCTCGGGCGGACATGGAGATAGTCCTCCAAGTGTTCCAGAGTCACAGTTTCTCCATCAACTGGCAGAAGAGCCATCTGACGCCTACGACGCGCCTTCAACATCTGGGTGCAGTAATCGACTCCCAATTGGGCCAGGTATTTCTATCCCCAGATCGGATTCACGACATCAGAGCTATGGTGAGGCAGGTTCAATCCCAGAGGAAGGTATCCCTGCTCCTGTTGAATCAATTGTTGGGAAAGTTCATATCCTGCATCCACGTTGTTCCGTGGGCACACAGACGTTCCCGTCCTCTTCAGTGGCTGTTGCTCCCCTTCCAGAGAGCGCACCGCATCACATCTACTCGCCAGATTCTCTTACCCCCACAAGCTCACCTGTCGCTCATGTGATGAAGGTCCCCCGCTCTTCAGAGGGGATGTGTCTTTCTCGAGCCGGATCGTGTGATCCTGATTACCGATGCCAGCTTGTCAGGCTGGGGAGCTCATCTGCAGGACGCAGTGATTCAAGGTCAGTGGTCTCCGATGGAACGGGCGAACAGCATCAATTGGCTGGAGTTGAGGGCTGTTCGTCTCGCTTTACGCCATTTCGTGCACGCCTTGGAGGGACAGCACGTGTTAGTCCGGACGGACAATGTCACCACCAAGGCGCACATAAATCGGGAGGGAGGCACAGGTTCCTGATGATGGAGTCGAAGAGTTTGTTGGCTTGGGCGGAGCGGCACACGGCATCTTTAGTGGCGGACCACATATCGGGGCAGGACAACATCATGGCGGACTGGCTCAGCAGGGAGCACATAGACCCGGCAGAGTGTTCTCTCAATCCAACTCTCTTCGAGCAGATTGTAAGTCGCTTCGGTCGTCCTCAAGTGGACCTCTTCGCCACGGCCCAGAACACCCAACTCCAGAGGTTCTACACACGTTACCCGACCAGCGGAGCGGAAGGCTACGACACCCTGCGCTGCCAGTGGCCTTCCAGGCTTCTCTACGCCTTCCCGCCTCTACCGTTGATTCCGAAGCTGATTCGGAAAATGCTGTTGGAGAAAGCCGAGTTAATTCTGATTGCTCCCCAGTGGCCTTGCAGACCCTGGTTTGCGGATCTGGTGGGTCTGTCTACGACTCCACCGTGGGTACTTCCACTGGAAGAGAAGATGCTAAGCCAGGGGGTCATCTTCCACCCCGATCCTGGGTGGCTCCGATTGGCTGCCTGGCGCTTGAGCGGCTCCAGCTACAAAAGGACAGATTATCGGCGGATGTCATTAAGGTGATACAAGCTGCAAGGCGCCCTTCCACCACTAGAATCTATGAGTCTTCTTGGCGCTCGTTTTCTGCCTGGTGTGGTTCACATCATGTGGACCCAACTTCTGCGGATGTGCCGGATGTGCTAGACTTTCTGCATGAGGGTCTAGCCAAGGGTCTTGCTCCTGCCACGCTTCGTCGTCAGGTGGCGGCCTTATCCACCGTCATCTGTTGCGAGAGACACCGTACTCTTTCACACAACCCCAGGATTAGGAGTTTTCTTCATGGGGCCACCAACATCTCGCCACCTGTGATACACAGATACCTGTCCTGGGATCTTCCGTTAGTGCTTCAAGCACTTACTTCCTCACCATTTGAACCCTTGGCTTCTGTGTCTCTAAAATTTCTGACGCTTAAGGTCGCCTTCCTTTTGGCCATTACATCGGCCCGGCGTGTGTCTGAACTCACTGCTCTGTCGGTTCACAAGGACCTTTGCATTTTTCATAGCGACAGGGTAGTCCTGCGCTTGGACCCATCTTCCTTACCAAAGATAAATTCGCATTTTCACCACGCCCAGGAGTTGGTTTTACCTAACTTTTGTCCGCATCCTCGACACCAGACTGAATCCTTATGGCATACCCTGGACGTTAGACGGGCTCTCAGGCGTTATATCAAACGGACGGAACCTTTTCGACAGACTGAGTCCTTACTTGTGTCTTTCACTCCTTCTTCGATGGGGAAGAAGGTATCGTCCACTACAATTGCCCGGTGGATTAAGGCTTGCATCTCCACGGCCTATGATGTGAGGGCACGTCCTCGCCCGTCGAAAATTTACACACATTCCACTCGCAGTGCTGCTGCGTCGGCAGCTTGGTCGACTAATGCATCAGTGTCTGAGATCTGTAGGGCTGCCTCTTGGGCTTCTGACTCATCCTTTTGTTGTGGCCCCGCCCTCTGAGCCTGTCCCATCGGAGGAAGAAAGCTCCGAGCCTGAGGAAGAGGAGTCAGCCAGGCCTCCCTCTCCAGGCCCCTCCCCTCTGGCATTGTCTCAAGTGCCGGCCGAGGGAGAGGAGACAGCTGATTCGAGTCAAAGTGATAATGAAACATCATTCCTGGACGCACGCCTCCGAAGGCGTGATAAACGTTTGCAGCAGCTTGGGAGGCGTGCTAGGGATTAGAACTGAGTCACTGGACCACACCCCAGAGACTATATAATAGAGGGTAGTGGTCAAAGGATCCTTGTGACGAACAAAGCAAAACCTTGGACAGTCACTAAAGCCTCGTCCGGAATTGCTGGGAGGAATATTATTTCTGTTTGGACTTTCTTGAACGTTCGTACCTTATCTGTCTGTTTGTGAAAATAAAGTCCCTTGGCAGACGGTGTGTCTATCGCTGCCAAGAGGGAGATAAGAACTGGGTGCGTTCCAAAGTGTTTCCTTAACCCTCGGCTGGCTGTGTGTGTGTGTGTGGGGACGGGGACAGATCACCTTTATCCGGCACTACAAAATTGACCAATATGCCTCGTCGGATGCTTCGTTTGGACGTAGAGTTTTGCAGCAAGTGGCCACGCCTCGGAATGAGGGCTCCAGTCAGCCTCCCGCCCTGGGCATTTGAACTTGGGTACATCCCATCCATGGATTGGAGGAGCAGCGCAATGGAAAACGGATGTTGTGGTCCTGAACGTCCATTTTCGGGGCGCTGCGACTCCAATCCATACCCTCCCATTCGGCTTCCTGTTGTTTGTGGTTTGGTTCTTGTGTTGAAAATTTTTATAATTGGCCTTGTTCCTGCACCTTCGTGAGGAAAGACTGAAGCTGATTGGTCGAGGTGGGCGTGGCCTAGCAAAGGGAAGTAATTTAGCACTCAGTTTCTGCCCAGCAACTAGGAGATACTACCCATCCATCCATGGATTGGAGTTGCAGCGCCCCGAAAATGGACGTTCAGGACCACAACGTCCGTTCTGCTTTCTGCATCCCCTGACTCAATTCCCCTGACAACCACGCCGCATCTATCCGTGACCAAGATGAGTGTCTGGCGGAGAAGTATGTATATTGTTTATCATCTGGGTGCTTTTCTCTCCAAATGTCTCTGAGTCCAAATTCTTCTTGTATTTGATGCCAGATAGAAGGCAACCTTTTCTTTACCATATTCTTTCCCCCTTCCTGCTTCCTCTTTCCAGATGTATAATCTTTGCTTTTATCCTCTATAGCATTAAAGTCTCCCACTACACAGATATGTAGGTAATCATATTCAACCAGTTCAGAGTGTAAGGTCTGAAAAAAAACTTTCTGATTTCCATTGGGTGCGTAGTGAAGCTGAAATCAATTTGTGTGGGATCTCCTTATCTGTGTGTCTAATAAATTCAACATATTTTTGATAGACTTTTTATTTATTTATTTATTTATTTATTTATTTATTTATTTATTTATTTAAATTTTAATTTGATTTATATGCCGCCCTTCTCCGGAGACTCAGGGCGGCTTACAATGCGTTAAGCAATAGCCTTCATACTTTTGTATATTTATACAAAGTCAGCTTATTGCCCCCACAAACTGGGTCCTCATTTAACCTACCTTAGAAAGGATGGAAGGCTGAGTCAACCTTGAGCCTGGTAAGATTCGAACCTGCAGAAATTGCAGGCAGCTGTGTTAATAACAGGGTGCATTAAACCACTGTACTACCAAGGCTCCTAGACTGATAGATTCTGAAGATATTTTTAAGACAGTAGTTTTTTTACTTATGGACTCAGGTGCCTTTGAGTTTCAATCCAGTGGTGGGTTTCAAAATTTGTTACTAACTACAGGTTCTGTGGGTGTGGCTTTCTTGGTGGGCGTGGCTTGGTAATCGTGTGACTAGGCGTGACAGTCATGTGACTGGGTGGGGGTGGCCAATTTGACATCACTCTCATTAAGGGTTAGGGTTAGGGTTAGGGTGCCTGGCCTCTCCTTGCCTCAAAGGCCTCAACGAGATACAATTTCCCTGTCTATTTATTTACTGAACATCCAAAATATACAATTTAATCCTATGTATATATGCCATATGTGTATCTACATATTACATAGTATAGAGCAAACATATGGCACGCGTGCCACTTGTGGCACGCAGAGCCATATCAGTAGGCACACGAGCGTTGCCCTAGCTCAGCTCAAGCACGCATACGTGCAATGGCCAACTGATTTTCGAGCCTTCCAGGCCCACCAGAAGTTGGGAAATGGGCTGTTCCCAACCTCCGGTGGGGAAGGCCATTTTCACCCTCCCTAGGCTCCAAGAAAACCTCCGGGGAGGGTGAAAAATGGGCCTACCAGGCCTACCATGCCATCACGTGCCAAAAGTGGGGGGAGCGGGGGGGGTTGCACGTGCATGCACGGAGGGTGGGGTGCATTGATTTATGGGTATGGGCATGCATGCATACGCAACCCCCCCGCGCTCCCCCCACTTTTGGCACGCAATGGCAAAAAGATTAGCCATCACTGATACAGAGTATGTAAAGGCACACAAAAATTATCTACTATATATACTGTATGTATATGTGTACACACACACACACACAGAGCTCTTCTAAAACTATACACATTCAATCTGACTTACTACATTTTGAAAAATACACCCAGAGTCCATTTTCTGCCACACATTTAACTATAATTTCTGTACTTTAGAACATTATACACGCCTTCAGATGTTCTTCCCTAGCTTGCACATGACTGTTAGAGCAATGAGGGGTCATGGATTGGGTAAAATGTGGTGAAACTCACTTAACAATGCTCTTGCTTAACAGCCAAAATTTTGGGCTCAAATGAGTCAAGGACTATCTCTGCCTTCCTTTGCACAGCAGCCTTGTCCTAGTAAACGCCTTTTCCTTTCTGGCAATTTTCCTCTCTGTTAGAGGCACCAAAATAATCCAGATGATGTAAGGTTTCCTGCTGCAGCAAAGGGTTGGACTAGATGACCTCCGAGATCCCTTCCAGCCCTATATTGCTGTGCTGTTTCAAAGAGTCTTCTGAAGTCACGATCAAAAGCTTCACTTATATTTAAATACTGAATATAGTCTGTTCTTTATATATTTGAAGATACTTCACTTCTCATCCAAACTTCTTCAGTTCTCAGAACTTTAGTTCTGAAGAAGCTTCTTGGATGAGAAACAAAACGTCTTCAAAAAACAAAACAAAACTAGAAAGTCCAGTTGCCTCTTGAAAAAGCACTTTTGGGACAACCATGATCTGGATGATCGAGAATCTCCATAGATAGTCTGCTCTTTATAATATACTGTATTTTTTGGAGTATAAGACGCACCGGAGTATAAGACACACCTACCTGTGTGTGTAGGTGTGGAAAAGAAAAAAAAAATCTCTATCTGCCTGTGAGCAATTTTGCCTGGTTGGAGCAAACAGCAAACAGACTACTTTACTTTCATTTTCGTTTTCAGCATAGCTTGATTAGCACAAGGAAAAAAAAATCTGCTCCAGCAATTTACCTCTTTGCAGCAAGTAGCAGAGCCCTGCGCAAAACAGCTGAGAGCAAATCAGCTGAGGGTCGGGAGGCCGATCTAATCAACTTGTGCTAATTAGGCTGTGCTGAAGCTGAAAGGAGCTGTTTTTCTTCCTGTTTGCTTGCAAGGAGGTAACTGCTGTGAGGCAGAGGCCAAAGGGTGGGGGCCAGTGGGTAGGCGGGGCCACATTCGTTATATAAGATGCACCTAAATTTTCACCCCCTTTTAGGGGGGAAAAAGGTGCGTCTTATACTCCGAAAAATACGGTATTTTATTTTATCCTGAAACGATCATAATTTTTTTGCTACCTTCATCTAATTACCTTACTTTACCTTTTATTGTTGGCATAATATGAAACACTATTACTACATTTTTTTAGATCCTACAGAATAGTAGTGCGCAGTTATTTGGCCCGATTCCTCCTTCTCAAGCCTTCCAAAATTTAAAGCCTTCAGTGAGAACATCTGCTGAATATGCTACCTACCTTCAGTAGGTAGCACTGCTGAATATGAAATGCCAGCAAAACCCAACACTTTGCTCCTAAAGTGGCCTAGGGCAGGGGTCTTCAACCTTGGCAAATTTAAGATTTGTAGAGTTCAACTCCGCAGCCTTCCTAGGGGTAGCTAGGTAGGCTGCGACTCACAGGCTTACCTGGCAGGCAGATCAGAGCTGCTCAGTTGGGGTGCAGTGCTTCAGGCAGGCATGCTGACCCACACAGTAGAAGTGAGGAGTGACTAGGTGGAGCAGGGGGGGGCAGGGCGAGCAAGTGGTGACTGGGGGACTGGTTCGGGGGCGTGGCCAGCCAGCAGTCACTACCGGTTCGGTGACCCAGGCCAAATTCCCGCTACCGGTTTGCGCGAACCGATAGAAACCCACCACTAGTTCAGTCCAATCCCTGGCAATTATTAGATTAGATTAGATTTATTAAATTTGTATACCGCCCTTCTCCCGAAGGACTCAGGGCGGTGAACAGCCAAGATTAAAATACATACAATATAAAAGTTAAAATAAATTAAAACAGAATTAGATCAGTTTGGCTTCCCCAAATTTTAAAACCCTTTACCCATAAAATAACCCATTAAAATTTTAAGCCAGCCCGGCTTGCTGAAATAAGAAGGTCTTCAAAGCTCAGAGGAAAGTACGGAGGTCCGGGATCAGTCGTATTCCTGGGGGTAGCTCGTTCCAGAGGGCGGGTTCCCCCACAGAGAAGGCTCTTCCCCTGGGGGTCGTCAGTTGACATTGCTTGACCGACGGCACCCTGAGGAGAGCCTCTCTGTGGGAACGGATAGGCCGGTGGGAGGTTATTGGTGGCAGAAGGTGGTCTCGTAAATACTCAGGCCCTAAGCCATGGAGCGCTTTAAAGATGAGAACCAATACCTTGAAGCGCACCCGGAAGACCACTGGGAGCCAGTGCAGCTCGTGCAGGAAAGGTATTACATGGGAGTGCCATGTCACCCCCATAATTACCTGCGTAGCTGCATTCTGGACCAGTTGGAGCCTCCGGGTGCTCCTCAAGGGGAACCCCATGTAGAGAGCATTGCAGTAGTCCAGGCGAGAGGTGATGAGGGCGTGAGTGACCGTGCATAAGGAGTCACGATCCAGAAAGGGACGCAACTGGCGTATCAGGCGAACCTGCTAAAAAGCCCCCCTGGCCATGGCCGTCATATGCTCTTCTAAAGATAGCCGTGCATCCAGGAGGACGCCCAAGTTACGAGCCCTCTCCATGGGGGCCAATGACTTGCCCCCAATAACCAGCGATGGCACCAGCTGGCTATATCGGGACACCAGCAGCCACAGCCACTCGGTCTTGGAGGGGTTGAGTCGGAGCCTGTTCCTCCCCATCCAGACCCGCATGGCCTCCAGGCACCAGGACATCACTTCAAGGGCATTATTCAGGTGGTCTGGGGTGGAGATGTACAGCTGAGTGTCATCAGCGTACAGATGGCACCGCATCCCAAATCCACGGATGATCTCACCCAGCGGCTTCACATAAATGTTGAACAGGAGAGGCGAGAGGACCGACCCTTGCGGCACCCCACAAACAAGGTGCCTCGAGGTCGACCTCTGCCCCCCAGCCAACATGGACTGCGACCGGTCGGAGAGATAGGAGGAGAACCACCATAGCACGGTGCCTCCCACTCCCAACCCCTCCAGCCGGTGCAGCATGATACCATGGTCGATGGTATCAAAAGCCACTGAGAGATCTAATAGGACCAGAACAGAGGAACATCCCCTGTCCCGAGCCCTCCAGAGATCATCAACCAAAGCGACCAATGCTGTTTCCGTCTGTACCCAGGCCTGAAGCGGGACTGGAACGGATCCAGATAGACAATTTCATCCAGGTACTGTGGGAGCTGTCGCGCAACCACACTCAACAACCTTCACCACAAAGCATAGGTTGGAGACAGGACAGTAATTTGCCAAAACAGCCGGATCCAGAGAAGGCTTCTTGAGGGGCCTCACCACCTCCTTTTTCAAGGTGGGAGGTAAGAAACCCTCACTCAAAGAAGCATTTATAATCCTCTGGAGCCAGCCTCGTGTAACCTCCCGGGTAGCCAGCATCAGCTAGGAGGGACACGGGTCCAATAAACATGTGGTTGCGTTCAACCTCCCCAGCATCCTGTCCACGTACTCGGGAGTCACAGGATCAAACTCCTCCCAGATAACATTCTCAAGACGCGCCTCAGACACCTCGCCTGAACCTACCCAGTCAGAGTCCAGGCCGTCCCGAATTTGAGCGATTTTATTGTGCAGATAATGCGCAAAATCCTCAGCACACCCTTGCAAGGGGTTTTCCCACGCTCCCAGGTGGAGAAGGGAGCGGGTCACCCTGAACAGGGCAGCTGGGTGATTATCTGCCGACGCGATAAGAGCGGAAAAGTAGTTACACTTTGCCGCTTTTATTGCCACTAAGTAGGTCTTGATATAAGACCTCACTAGTGCTCAGTCAGATCCAGAACGACTAGCCCTCCAACTACTCTCTAGGCGTCTTTTCCGGCGCTTGATCTCCCTCCTCCCTATAAAATAGACACATGCTATTTTATTTAACATGATAATGATCTGTAGTTCTTCAACCACTCCTTGAACCTGATAATCTGTAGCTCTTCATGATCTCCTTGCTCCTGTTCCTTTGCCATTTGTTCCATTGTCTTTTCCTTGTATATCCTTCAACCTTATTGAGCTTGATTGGATTTTGGTGTTTTGTTTTGTTTTGTTTTTGGTCCTTCATCTATTCACATCACATTCCAACATTTGTGAATTTCTGTTTACTGATCATTGCCTTGAGGAAGCAGTCAAACTGAGAGATTGGTTGGGTTCTACATGGATTCTGAGTAGCCTTTAACCAGTGGTTTCATTTTTTTTGAAATAATAAATTTCCCTGTCATATCACAAACGAAAGAAAATCTGTTTTCAAAAGCTACTTGCTCTGAAGTATTGAGGAGGTGGGCATTTTTTGAGAAGCACTCTTTGGTTTACTCTGTACTTTGATACTCAATGAGTTGGTTCATATTGTCTTTTTTAAATAGTGAAATATCAATGTCTTTAATTAAGGCCTACAAATAGCTCTCCATTTTTTGCAGTTTTACTAAGGCAAATAAATGCAATATGATTGTGCTGGAGATTCTTATTCTCTTTTCTATTTCTAGATTTTTATTTGTACATGAATCGAAAGTTAGCAGTGATATTTTTCTTCAGTGGGATTGCAGAATAAATAATTGCACTGTGTCTGCCAGCCAAGTTTACATCAAGATTATCTATTCTGACTTTTTCTCAAGAATTTTGAAAATTGTGAAACTAGTGAGAAGTTCAGAGTTTTTGGACAGACATTGAGTTTTATTTTGTTATTTGTTTGTTGATCAAAAAACCATGTCAGCAAGTAGCTCTGGGCAGTGAACAATCTTAAAATAAACAAAAAACATATGCCATCATAAATACTTTTGTGTAAAATTACAATTCCCATAATATCAAGACTGTTTTTTTCAATTTAGTTCAATTTGAATATTAGGTGCAAAGCCACCATAAAGTAACTTAATGTTTTGAGCGATGACAAAAGTAAAAGTGAGAATTTAAGCTGAAAAATGGGCATAATAGCATATTGTTGTGGTGAATTACCAAACAGGTAACTCATGTTACCTAAAAATAACATGAGAGGTAGCACTGAATATTTCTTGCTTGACACATGTAGAATAGAATGTTTGCGTTCTGATTATTAGTCATTAACCCAATATAAATATGAATATATTGTTTCATTCTAAAAATAAGACTGTCATAAAAATAGCAGAGAGAAATAATTTAGGAGAGCCACATCTTGGTAGAAATTATTTGCCTTTGAATTTGTGTTCTGCTTAATATAAGGGTTTTCAAACTTTCTTGAAGTACGGAATCTGTTAATGTATGTGTATACCTCCAGAACTTCTGATTCCCCCAATGGTAGTTATGGGACTTTTCAAAAGAAGAAAATCCTTACATCTTAGAAAAATTGCTGTGGGTGCTCCTGGATGCATTCAGGTAAACTTTCTTTCCTCTTAATCTCTCATGGTACCCATCAAATTCTCAGGGAACTCTAAGGCTCACAGAACACAGTTTGAAAAGCCCTAATTTAATAAACCTGTACTATTGTGATATTTTTACACCTATTATGTGGCTGTCTGCAGTTTTCAGTTTGCACATGTGAACATTTTATTTTAATTAATAAAATAACCTGGGAAATCTGCCCCAAGACTATTTTTCTTTCAGGTTATGATTTTTATATTTACAAAGATTGATTTGATTTTGGTTTTGCACATATATGAGATATGCCTTTTTTATTGCTTATGGGATAGTCTTTCCAACTTTGCCTGCTTTTCATAAAAGGAACTTTAGAATACTACATATATATAGTAAAAAAGTGCAAGTATACTAATCTTGCTGTTATTCAATATGGTCAATTACGTGGCATTGATGTTTGCTGTGTGCGGTATGCAGTTCAATATAGTAGTTTGGTAGTTGATTTTTTTCACTATTTTAGATTTATTGCACAGTCTTATGTTTAAGTTTATTCGTGAACTGACTATTACTAGAAAACTAAAAGAAATCTCTATAAAATTTAAACAAAGCTTAATAAACAAAGTTAATGCTTCAAGATAACTCTTGCTTGTTTAAGGCAATGTTTAGAGTATCAATTTATCACAATAGATACCGAAAATAAGACATGTCCCGATAATAAGCCCAATTGGGTTTTCGAGCGCAGGTGCTATAATAAACCCCCCCAAAAAATACCCCTCCCAAAACAACTTACATGCATGTGTAGCTGCTGTGTAGACAGCATGAGGTGAAGAGGCGAGGCGGGGGAGCGAATGGTGGGGGAACATGCCCCACGCGCACCTGCAATCTAAGGTGCTGATTCTCAAGTTACACACCGCTGGGGGGAGGAAGGAAAGGGGAGCAGGAGAAGAAGCCCCAGCCCACCCCAGCAGTGTGTAACTTGAGAACCAGCACCTTGGATTTTCTTTTTTAAACTCTTCCCAGCCATCCTTTTGTTCTCTGCTTCGGCTCCAGGGGGGAGGAAAGGGGAGCAGAAGAAGAAGTGGATTGCAAAAGCTCGATCTCCTTCCTCTTGAAGAGTCTGCAGGGCAAACAGGAGATCTGGGGTTTGGGTGAACGGCAGAATTCTCGCTTCTCCGCCTCCCACCCCTCCCCACCTGCCACTCCCTCTCATGGGCTGAGATCGTCAAGCCCGATTTGGGGAGCTGAACATTCTGCTGCCGTTCAGGAGGAGGAGAACGTCAGAAATAGGCTCTCTCACAGCACCTCCATTCTCTCTTCTCCCGAGTGGCAGCAATGCATCCGGCTCACCAAATCTGGCCTGCTGATCTCGGGCCACAACGGCTCTGACCTGTTCCTCGCTGGCAATGCTGCAGGCAAGAACCGGCCATGCAGATCCTGCTTCATGGCTGCGCAGACAGCCCACACTGGCCACTGCTCAGAGCTCTGGCACCAGTACCCCTTCCCCCAGGTTGATAGGGCTAGGGTTGGCAAGAGTTTGTTTGTGGCCACTCTTTGCGGCCGCCACTAAGAGAAGCCCATATAAAGGAACATGTTAGGAAAGACTTTCCAATTAATTATATTGCTCCATTTTTTCAAGACTTGTCAGAGCGTTTGCAGTGTGACTACTTTTAGGAGACAACCCAGGAGCAAAACACAGCACACAGAGACTTAGACATTTAACAGTGGTTTATGTACAAGACATATACAGAAATATATGTGGTTGGCAAATACCTTACAAGCAATCAAACTTCTTATTAACTCTAAACGGAGGACTCTGCTATGAATGCCGGACACAAGGCGAGATAATACACCCTCTCCTGTCTGAAATTTATAAAAAACTTTTAAAGGGGTAAAATACTTGTGTGGACTCCTTCAGAGTCTTAAACTGGCTATACCAATGCTGATTCATACTCATTGCATCGGCCTTACATTTCATCAGCCTTATATTTGCATTAGCCTTACATTGGCTGGTTAGCTTTAAATCATCGTTATCCTGACAAGACTCTGCTGAATTATAGTACTCTTTTTTTATCATCTATTTTTAAGCCTAATTCACCATATTTGTCATTATCTTTAAAAGATAACTTGTCTAAAAAGCTGCTTTCTATCACATAAGGGATGGATACACTTAGGGAATTTCAGGAGACTCCTTCTTACTGTATCCCAAGATGTCAGATGAAATTCTACTGGCAGATTTGCAGGAAAGTTTTTCTACAGTAGAATCAATGGTGAGATTCTACCGGTTCTCCCCAGTTAGGGAGAACCGGTAGTGGCAGAAGCGAGAGGCTCCGCCCACCCACCTAGACATCCTCACGGACGCTCTGTGCATGTGCAGAGGTGGCGCGCACACTGATAGCGAAGATAAGTGAATACCACTACTAAGTAGAATGTTATAACAGCAAAAAGTCAGCTCTTCTCAGGTGATATTTCATTGCCATGTGAAACCTGATTTTTCGAAAGGAACCTCTGAATTTAGTCATGCTTTAAAAGTGACTGTGTAAATAGCATTTTCCTATTAGTACATTGACTGCAAGCCATTTTGGGTATTAGCTAGGGAAGACATGGAATAGTAATAGAATCTGCTCCTTGATGGCTCATCCAAGACAAAAGCAAAATTCTTTACTGACAAAATGTAATTATGAGAAGCATAGATTTCATGCATTTTATAAAATACACTATGAAAAAAGATTTGGGTATTTAAAAATAGCAACCACATGTTTTGTATGCACCATCTTTTACATTTCCTAAATTACATATCAAGTTAAATGGAAGTGATGCAATCTATATATATTTTAAATCATATCAGCTATTATTATTCTTATGTTCTCTATAATACCCAACTATCTACCCAAATTGCTACTGAACCCCTCCAGATCATCTTTTACTGTATCACCAGGTCTTTTCATTCTGGGCCTACCAAATTTGGACTGCAAGAATTCAGACAGCAATAGATGACAGGAAAGGATATTCATCTTTACAATCTAATAATTTAGAGATGATACCTTCTGACTGAGCCTTTTGCTCCTGCTTACTAGGCAGCTATGATGCAAGCTTTCTGTTATCTGACCTTTCCCTAGGTAGCCTCTCTATTTCATATAGTTATTCCATGTGTTTTAGCTTCTTCTAGCCAAAATTCCTTTCAGTGTTTAGAATAAGATAGCCTAGCTGCTTCTGCTCTAAAGATATCCTAATTTACTTCTCTTCTTTAATCCTAAAATTTAGAAGCTTGCATTATGATCACACAAACATATGGAGGTTTTGTAATGCTCATATCATCCCCAATGAACCACATTGTGTTTACAATACTATAGTGATAAGCCCATTTTCATTGTTTCAAAACATATTATGGCTGCTGTCACAAAATGATTACCACAGTGTGTATAGGCCATCACAAAAGACCCATTTACAAGAATGCATACTGGTGAAATTGGTTCTTGTTGTTCCTTTATTCTTCCCAGATAATCCCAGATTTCCATGGTTCTTTTTTTGAGCGTGTGTAAGTGTTTGAGCATACTTAGAAAGCATTCAGCTGCAGGGACTTAGCATTTTTATTTCATTAAAAAGCATGTGGGATCTGTGTGGGCCCCAGAAACAAAGATGATGCTGGAACTTGGTGTTACACCATTTTAATTTCCATTTTTTAAAAATCCTTTTAAAACAAAACGGGGAAATACAATCTTAGAGTTTAAAAAAAGGCTTTCTTATTTAAACATTTCTGAAATTGGTTCTGTCTTATTGATAATATAACATATCATTTCTTTTAGATGCTGAAATATTTTATAAACTAGGAGTTTTCATTCCCTTCCCACTCAGTTTCAAATTATACGTATCCGTTCATCACACTATTCATTTTTGGGGTCATTATGCAGAATGTAGAAAAAAGTAAGAAATACTAATCCGAAGGAATTAAAGGCTTGAAATAGGAAAGGGAAACATAAGTTATATCAATAACATTCATTACGCTCTCTATTCATTTTTGTCTCTGCAAATTATCCCTATTTATTTATTATTACATTTATATTCCAACTTTGCCTTGTACAATTCAAGGCAGTGTACATATTGTTCCTTCTCCTATGCTCCTTACAACAAGCATGTGAGATGGGTTGAACTGAGAGATGGTGACTGGCTCAAAGTCACCCAACCAGTTTACATGCCTAAGAGAGGACTAGAATTCAGGGTGTCCTGGTTTCTAGTCCACTAGCTCAACCATTACATCAAATTGACCCTCTTATTTCCATCATTTCCATATACAAGTAGCCCTTGCTTAGCAACCATTAGTTCAGTGATCATTCATAGTTACAATTATGCTGAATGAATGATAATTATAAACAGTCCTTGAAATTATAGCCATGGTCATTTGATCAAAATTCAGTCTATTTGAAGTCTCTCCTCCACCCCCCTAAAAAAAAATCAAGACAGTGTTTGTATGAATGATAATATAATGGAATATATTTCATGGGATTGCTGCCAGAGCAAGCTGGTTGCTGGAAGAAGGTCTCTTCCTCTTCTAGCAACCAAAACACAAATGACCACAGAGGGTCGAGCTCTGCCTGGATAGAAGAAGTGGTCCCACAGCAAGCCATTTGGAGTTCTGCATGTCACTGTCCTGCTTCTGGTCCTTCCTTTATGCAACATAGAAGGGGTTGTTTCTTTTTCCCATGGAAAATATTATTTTCCTGCTGCAGATCCCACCAATATGCCTTCTGATGCATACCAAACTGTTATGTGGAACTGCCTTCTTCAAACTGTAAGCGGACTATCTTGTCAATAGGATGAGGAGGCTTTAATTTTACAAACACCTAACATACTGTACCTGTTTTTCTTTAATTCATTGCCATTATGAATTAATGTTCTTTACCATTTATTTCTTTTACATTCCAGATCCAGTTGTCCCTATGCCATGGTCATTCCCATATAGGCCCAGTACCCATCGTGGCTTTAGACATGATGGAATCCTTTGTTTTGGTGGTGGGTGATCAGTGCTGGGATTCAAATTTTTCTACTACCAGTTCTGTGGGCATGGCTTGGTAGGTGTGGCTTGGTGGGGCGGCACCTTGCTGTGAGTGTCATCAAGTTGGCCATGCCCACTCAGTCACATGATGCTCCACCAAGCCACGCCCACAGAACTGGCAGAAAAGGCAGCTCCTGTGGCCTGTCCCTTTATGGTCCTTCCTCCCTCCCACGTCGAAGTACCTTAAAGGGAGACCGCAGTCCGGCTGCCTTCCAAGCAGCTCCGCTGCAACACGTTCCCTCTGGTGCAGCAGGCCATTCCCCTGACCAGGCCAGGTGCACCGGCAGGCAATGAAGTCTGCGAGGAGGGCTGGAGAGAAGAACAGGGCGATGGCAGCAATGAGACTTCAAGCCTTTTTTTTGGCCTGTAGTTTTCGGTAGTTTTCAGCACAAGAAGCCTGCAGCCACTGCCTCTTTTGGTGCAAGAAGCCTCTGCCAGCCGGAACCTTAATTTTAATAATTTAATAAAAAAACTTCAATTTTAAGAACTACTTTAAAATGCTGTTGCCCAGTTTGCAGCAAGTAGGAATGTAGCCACATATATTGAGATTACCATTCGAGTGTTGAAATTAACTAGCCCAGGTGGCTATCCATTTATTAACTCACCTTACCACCTGGTTGATTTTGTCTGGGATTGCCCAATAAGGCTTGGTTGGGAAGAATGGTTCTGTAAGGTAACCTAGTAAGTTGAAAGAATAGTGGTAAACCACTTCCATACTCCTACCAAAAAGCCTTAATGGACATATGTCCATGAAATCAGCAGGAGTTAAGTAAAAATAAACTGCTAACAAGTAAATGTTGAACTTATTTGCATCTGACAACATTTCTAGCTGTAATTTGCATGGGTGTCCTGCCTATGGTTCCCAGTGGCTACAAAGTTTTCACATGTTTTACTTGCACAGGTATTAACAAAATTCTGTATTCCATCTGAAGCACAAGCATTTTTTTTAATATCTTAACCCAGCAAAGGCTACATGATAAAATAAATATCTAAAGCCACTTCATGAACAGCTATTTATATTTTTAATTTTCATGCAGCAGTAATGTGGTTTAAAACATTTCTCCTAATTGCAGCTATTTCTTAGTACAAATAGTTCCATTAAATGGAGAGTCATAAGTCTTTGGTGGAGCACATGTTCCTCACAGCTGTTGTTCATACATCTAGTTCTTGATATACAACTGTACGGGAGCTTATCCATTACGGTCATGTCATAACATTCATAAAGCCAATCAATCACATGACTGACCCAATTTTACCTTTTTTGTGATGGTTGTTAAGTGACTCAACATGGTTTTTAAGCAAATCTGCAAGTTGTTAAGTGAACGCCAAAATCATTAAATGATCCAATAGGTTGCAGTGCGATTTTGACCAAAGTGCTGTAAAATTGTAAAATGTGGCCATATTATTTATTTATTTTATTATGGCAGGATGTTACAAATGATTGTAAATGTGAGTGTGTTGTTGAGCATTCAAAGTTTGGTCACATTAACTCTGAAGGGAATCTGACACTTAGAACTTAAAATCCAGGTAATCTTTTTTCACAACCAAGATTGGGATAAAAATATCTCTGATTCAACTGTATTTTTAAACAGACTTTTGAGATTCTTACAACTTTAACTCAACAACCATACAAAGGCCAAATAAAAAGAAGAAAACTGTCTATTACACTTCCTTCCCAATTCATATTATGTTTCCATAATAATTTCAATTACAAAGAAGAATGAAATACTTTTACAGTAGTCTTGAAATGTAGTATGGGAGGGCAATTGAACAATTAATATTCTTACGTTTCTTCTTCAAAGCAGCATTGTTTTCATCTACTACAGATATGTCACATGGATTGCTGAGGTATAGAATGCAAGAAGCCTCACTATAGAAATTTTAGCCATTTGATATTACCATCCACCAAGTTCCTTCTTTTTGCTTTTAGTTGTTCAGATTAGAACATTTTTATGTCACTGCATTCAAACAATACTTAACACCATGCACAGAAAAAAAAAAATCATATTAAGCATAACTAAAGCATTCCTGCCTTATGAATATGGAAGACTATGATCTAAATACAAGATGCATTTTTGTTCATTTTTGTAACTTTCAGAGTGTTTTTTTTCCCCCAGTTTCACAATAAGCAAATTTCATTTGCCAACTGTTACTTCTATAAAGGTGGAACACTTGATGAAAAATTCAGCACTGTAAACTGGGTTCTATCATCAGCCTTCTTTCAAGGATTGGAATGGAAAATTCACAGAAACTAAAAGTGATCAGATGGTGAGCTAGAAACATATGAACGCCAGTATATTGCACATATTACTGCTGCAGAGAAACAGCAGCTACCTCAGGTAACATAAAATAGGAAATGCAACAGTGATGGCAATCTCCCTCTACTATATTGATAGCCTTGGTTAAAAACTACTCATTCAGCAACTGTTCAAATTGTGACAGCACTGAATAAGTGGTACTTATGACTAGTCTTGAATTTATGCCCATCCCCACATTCCTCTGGTCACAGTGCTGGGGAGACAGTGCTACAGCACCATGTGTTTGGGGGCTGGAGGAGTGACTGTAGTGCTATGCAAGTGCAGCTAGATGAGGCTGCACTCATCTGTACGTTTATATCTGGCTCATTTTAGTCATGTTTGTGTCATGTAGCATAAAATCTACATAGTGTGGCATCCATCCTCAAACAATGTGAGGATGAGACAAAGCGGGAAAACAAATCACATGAATTCTATATGGGACAAACAGGAAGGCAATTGAAAACAAGGGTTCATTAACATCAACTAGCAGTTAAACTTCATGACCAAAAATCCCTGATCTCAAGCCACATTGATAATAAACAACACCAGTTCAATTGGGAAGGAACAAAAATCATTGGCCATGCCAGCACCTGCCACACGTGAATTTATTGAAGCCTTGTATTCTACCAAAGGAGCTATTAACAAGTACATTAATCCAGATCCAGCATATGAATACATAAGAGACCAGAACATTCCAACGACCAATCCACAAGAGAACCAATCAGCTGCTCAGAATTTAAATATAGCTCCAAATGAACAAATGACCAACTGACCACACTGGCACACAAGACATAAGCTAAGGAGAATAGGACAAGAAAATCCTGCTCCTGATGTTATCTAGTCTGGTAACAAAACATTCTGAAACTAAATTAAAACAAGCTTGGAGAGTAAACCACTGCCAAAATCACATGAATCCAAGATGGGTGAAATCTACTTACCTTCCTTACCGGTTTGGAAGTGCACTCACAAAACCTGCGTATGCGCAGAAGGTAAAAAAAAATACTTCCTGGTTAAAACCCGGGCAGCGATCACTACCAGTTCACCGAACCACAGGGAAAAATAGCTACTGGATCAGGTGATCCAGTCTGATCTGGGAGCATTTTCCAGAACGCTGCTACTACACTCCAGCATTGGGAAAATCCTCTTATCTGACAGCAACTGAGAGAACTTTTTTTACTTATCTACCTACTCTGTGCTCTCTCCACGCCCCCTTTTGCACCCGAATCCCCAGTCTTTCAGTTGCTGACACACTGGGAGGATTTTCTCTGTGCTCTGAGTGTTGCGTTAGGCCTTTTGGTTATTTTTGATTAGCCCCCTTTTTTATTTCTCCTTTTTTCGGTTAAGTTTAGGTTTCTCTGAGTTCCTGTGAGTCTATCAGCTGCTTGTCGGTTTCATGCCCAGGGAGCTGGGTCGTGCCGACTTTCGCACTTCTGCGCCTGCTGCTGCCGGCTTCTGTCCCTGAGGGGCGGATCCGGTAAGGTTATTCTATTGCCAGGGAGGTCGGGGCTGAGTGGATCGCTCCCCGACTCCCGTGTGGAACAGCGAGCCGGAACGGAGGTATTTTCAGGAGCGGCTACCGGCTCGCTGTGTTTAGTGGCGTGACTCATCCAGCGGCCGTCCCGTCAGGCTTCTGCGGGCGGCGCTGTGACTGGCGGTGTTTTTTTTCCGGCCTCGGAGCTTTGGCCGTAAGTGATCGCTGAGGGGGGGGTGTGGCGTGGCTGTCAGAGCTCGCTACCCTCCCGCCATCCAAAGCCGCTCCGGTCTCCATCCCTGATTGGCGTCCGCGTGTGAGCGGTGCCAGGGGGAAAGCGCTCCGCCATCCTTCAAAGCTCGGGCGGCCCGCCATTTTATAACTACGCCACCAACTTGCGGCCGCCATTTTGAGCCATTAGGGCGGCCGCCATTTTGGGAATCACCTCATGGCAGCGCGGACCCTAATTAGAGGGCCGCAGCCTTTTCTCCGAGGTCTGGCTGGCTGAGTCTCTGTCCCGCCCTGGGCATTGACTCGGAGGAGGAAAAAGTGGGGGAGCGTTGCCAGTTTATAGCTCACCCCCTTTGCAGCCGTTGTGCAAGGCTTTCCCACACACCTGGGCAGAGAGAGGGGTGCCCTGGTTCTTGGCGTGGCAGGAGTGCCAGCACTGCTTGTTGGGGCATAGTGCTTGCCCAGAGCGGTAGCCAGACTTTTAATTCATCAATCAATTAATTAATTAAGCAAGCTTTCCTCCAATCATTCAAATAATTAATCAATCAAGCTGATATTTATTAATTAAGTAATGAAAGCAGCCAGTCATTCAATCAACCAATTAATTAATCAAACAAGTATTCATCCAATCAATTTATCAATTAATCAGGCAAACTGATATCTGTCAATCAATCAATCAATTATTGATTCATTATTTATTATTATTACAAATCCATCTGTCAATCAATTAATAATTACTATTCAGCTTGGGGCACTCTCACCATGGCGGATTGTTCGTTCTCCTCAGACAGTGATCAGGAGGTCAGCCCTGTCAGATCTAAGTCCCGCAAGAAACAATCGGGCAAACGCTCTGAGTCTGGCGGTCACAAGTCCCGCCACTCTAAGACCTCCTCTGCCGCTGAGAAGGATGCTCTCAGGCGTCATAAGGCGTTGGAAAAACAATGTGAGAAGGCCAAGCAGGCGTCAGCCTCTTTATTCCGTGGTGATGCGGGATCCACCCAACAGTCTGTTCCTGTTCCTGACATTTCGGAGCGGAGAGGGGTCCAATCCGGTTCCTTGGCTTGGCAGAAGGGCGTGTCCCAGTCGATGCCTGATGTTTCCTCAGCGGGTTTGGAAGCCTGTCCGCCCCCTCGGCGCCAACATTCGGCCACTTTCACGCCTACAGCAGCGGGACTCCGAGCGGTGGACAATCCTCCGCCTCCGTCTCAGTTCGACTTCCAGACGATGTTGTCTATGGCGTTGGCTTCTATTATGGCGGCTGGAGCGCAGTCAGCGGCCCAGACATCGGCGGCGGGGACTTCTTCAAGCACGTTGGCTTCTTCAAGCTCCCGCAGGGCTCGCTCCCCCTCGCCTCGTGAGTCTGTTTCGTCTGAGGGCTCGTGCCATGACGAGGAGGGCCCCGACAACCTCGAATTCTCTGAGAATGAAGGTCTGGTACCTGACACTCCGGCCTTCACGGGCTTGTTTCGTCCCGCACTATTTAAGTCCCTCCTTCACAAGGCTCGCTTGACTACTAATTTGGGTTCGGTGGGAGCACAACCCCCGACAACCCCGTCTGAGACCGGTCCTCATGATGCCCTATTTAAGCAAGTCAAGCAGGAGAAGGACTTTATTCCGTGCCCTCAACTGTTCGCGGATGTTCTGCAAGCGCCTTGGGCCCAACCAGGGTCGTCCACTGCACCAAGCAATTTAGATAAGAAACTGTTCTGTGCGGCGCCCGAACTTGAAGCCATGTTGGACTTGCCCACAGTGGATGCACCGGTGGCGTCTCTCACTTCTCATTCGATGGTTTCATCTGATCCGCTGGAGGGTCTCAAATCGGAGGACAGACGCACTGAATTGGCCTTTCGTAGGTCTCATCAAGCCGTGGCCTGGACTGTTAGAACTGCCACGGCTACCTCATTCTTAAATAGGGCCCCTTTGATCTGGTTGCGCCAACTTCAGGAGCGGCTCCCTCCAGAGGATACCCGCTTGCGCCACGATATTAACAAGATTATTGCAGCCACAGAATATTCGGCGGATGCTTCGTTGAACTCTGTCAAGTTTGCATCGCGGGCGTTGGCGACATCTGTCACATCGCGACGCCTTTTCTGGCTGCGGCCGTGGAAGGCCGATGTGAAGACCAAATGGAAGTTGGCGGCGGCCCCGTATAAAGCCCCGAACCTGTTTGGCACGGCATTGGAGCCGGTCCTTGTGGAGGACAAAGACATACGCAAAATTATGCCCTCGTCCTTCCGCAGACAAGACAGACGTTACACCCCTTACACGCAACGTCAGCCATTTTGTTCCTACTCGGGGCAGGGAGGCCCCTCAACTTACCGGCAATCGTTCCAAGCTCCAGACCACTTTTCCGACAGACAGCGTTTCAGAGAGCGTGGCAGGTCACAGTCCTCTTCCAAGCGCCCCTATCGTGGGTCCTCTTCTAGGCCCTTCAGAAGGGGCAAATGACTCTCCGACTCCGGGGCCAGTGGGGGAACGTCTCCAGGCCTTTTGTCATGAGTGGGCCCGGTCCACTCCGGACGAGTGGGTGCGTCGCACAATCTCGGAGGGCCTCGCAATCGAATTCACGGATCGGCCCCCACGACGGTTCATCCGGTGCCCAGTTCCCCTGTCCACAGATTCTCGCAGCCTGATGGTGGAAGAGATAGCACACCTGCTGGAGCTCAACGCGATAGAACCGGTTCCGTTGGACCAACTGGGGACCGGCTTCTATTCGAGACTGTTTTTGGTTCCCAAAAGTTCGGGCGGGGTCAGAGGCATTCTCAACCTCAAGGAGTTGAACCGGGCGGTACGTTACCGTCGCTTCAAGATGCATTCTCTTCGGTCCATTCTGGCTTCTATTCGCCAAGGGGACCTGATGCAGTCGGTGGATTTGCGAGAGGCTTACCTACATGTTCCAGTGCTTCCTTCGCATCGACAGTTTCTGCGATTCGAGTATGCGGGCAGGCATTACCAGTACTGTGCGATGCCGTTCGGTCTTTCCTCGGCTCCCAGGACTTTCACCAAGCTGGTGGCGGTAGTGGCCGTGTCTCTCAGTACCGTTCCGGTGAGGGTGTTATGTTACCTGGACGACATTCTAATCCTGTCCTCGTCCAGGGCACAAGCGGCGCAAGACAGGGACAGGGTGCTTTCGGCGTTCCGAGAGCACGGATTCTCCATCAACTTGGACAAGAGCCAGCTCGTCCCCACGACCGCAATTCTACACCTCGGGACCCTGATAGACTCCGAGAAGGGTCAGGTTTTCCTGTCTTCAGAGAGGGCGAAAAACATCAAGTCGCTTGTGGGCCAAGTGCTGACCCGGAGGAAGGCTCCTCTATTGACACTATCACGATTGTTGGGGAAGATGGTCTCGTGCTTCCGCATTGTTCCGTGGGCACGCAGACATTCTCGTCCACTGCAATGGCTTCTTCTCCCGTTCCAGAGAACAGGCAGTTCCAACTCCGCAAGGACAGTGTTCGTGCCTCCGCAAGTCAGACTGTCACTGAGTTGGTGGAGGTCGCCGGCCATCCTGCACGGATGCAGTTTCCTGGAACTAGACCGGGTTGTGATCACCACCGATGCCAGTCTCCATGGCTGGGGAGCCCACCTGGGTGCCCAGGTGGGCCAAGGACAATGGTCTCCAGAGGAACGTGCACAGAGCATCAACCTGTTAGAACTTCGAGCCATTCGTCTCGCCCTTCTGCATTTCCGGGCGCTGGTTTGGGGTCGTCACGTCCTGATTCTCACGGACAATACATCTGCCAAAGCGCACATAAACCGGGAAGGGGGGACGAAGTCACAGACGATGCTCGAGTCGACACGTCTGTTCAACTGGGCGGAGAGAAATCTGGAGTCCATCCTCGCAGACCACATTTCCGGGAAAGCCAACACATGAGCGGATTGGCTCAGCAGGGAAGTGATAGACCAGGCCGAATGGCAGCTGCTTCCCAGTCTATTTCAGGAGATTTCTCTTCGCTTCGGACGACCTCTGGTAGACCTGTTCGCCAGTCCGACCAACGCCCAACTTCCCCGGTTCATCACTCGGTATCCGACTCCAGCGGCGGAAGACACAAACGCTCTGCGGTGTCGTTGGCCAGCGGGTCTGCTATACGCCTTCCCTTCCGTCACACTGATTCAGCAGGTGATTCGCAAGATGATAGCGGAGAGGGCGGAGATGTTACTGGTGGCTCCACATTGGCCCCGCAGGCCGTGGTTCGCGGATCTTGTGGAGTTTTCGGTGACAGACCCGTGGGTGATTCCTCCACATCGGATCGTGCTGTGTCAGGGGGCCATTCGTCATCCCGAGCCCCAGTGGCTGCAGTTGGCCGTCTGGCGTTTGAGCGCGTCCTCTTGAAGAAAGGCCGGTTGCCGGATACAGTGATTGGTACGATTCAGTCGGCCCGTCGACCATCCACAACGAGGATCTACGAAGCCTCGTGGAGAGCCTTTTGCCGTTGGTGTGCGACTGCTCATGTGGATCCTACGTCTGCGACGATTCAGGATGTCCTCGTTTTTCTACAGGCGGGTTTGGAACGGGGTTTGTCTCCTGCCACTCTCAGATGTCAGGTTGCGGCCCTGGCCACGGTGTTATCCTGTCCGCCGTACACTTCCTTGGCTCATCATCCGTGGGTGAAGGGGTTCCTTCATGGAGCTACGAACCTGAGACCGCCTACGGTTCATCGTTATCCCTCTTGGGATTTATCTCTAGTTTTGCAGGCTCTCACGTTGTCTCCGTTTGAGCCGCTGGGTTCCACTTCGCTTAAGTTTCTGTCGTTCAAGGTTGCATTTCTCCTGGCGATCACGTTGGCTAGACGTATTTCTGAGCTCGCTGCTTTATCAGTCAGGAAAGACTTGTGCATTTTTCATGCTAATACTGTGGTCCTGAGGATGGATCCTGCCTTTATGCCCAAAGTTAATTCGTGGTTTCACCGGGCGCAGGAATTAGTGCTTCCGGATTTCTGTCCGTCGCCGAGACATCATCGTGAGGTTCTTTGGCACACTCTGGATGTGCGCAGGGCGTTGAGACGTTACATGCGTAGGACGGCGGCGTTTCGGAAAACGGAAGCCCTCTTTGTTTCGTTCCATCCTGCATCCATGGGTCAGAAAGTGTCGTCGACCACGATTGGTCGTTGGATTAAGGCCTGTATTGCTTCTGCTTATGAGAATCAGCGTCGTCCTGTTCCTGGGAACATTTTACCTCATTCAACACGGAGTGCGGCTACTTCTGCCGCCTGGGCTACCCAGGCGTCTGTGTTGGACATCTGTAGGGCGGCTACTTGGACTTCTTTGTCGCCCTTCATAAGACATTATCGGATTGATGCCTACGCTTCAGCTGAGGCGTCTTTTGGGCGAAGAGTTTTGCAAGCAGTGGTGTCTGAGTCCACTGAGGTGACTAGTGTTTTGCCCGGCCCTGGAAGTTAGGCTTGGGTATGTCCCAATGCTGGAGTGTAGTAGCAGCGTTCTGGAAAATGGACATTGACTTACCTGAATGTCCTTTTTCGGAACGCTGCGTATACACTCCATTTCCCTCCCCGTTTTTTTTGTATGCTGGATTGTGGTTGTTTTGTGTTAATAAATTTTGTTGTGGTTCACCTGTTGTGTCTTCGTTCAAGACTGGGGATTCGGGTGCAAAAGGGGGCGTGGAGAGAGCACAGAGTAGGTAGATAAGTAAAAAAAGTTCTCTCAGTTGCTGTCAGATAAGAGGATTTTCCCAATGCTGGAGTGTATACGCAGCGTTCCGAAAAAGGACATTCAGGTAAGTCAATGTCCATTTCACCCCGATCCAAGATTTTGGGAAAATGAATACTTTTTCCATACTTTTGTCAAAGCTCAGTACAGAAAATAGACATGAGTTAAATTAAAAGTTTAGGCACATAGAAAACACATACTGTATATCCTCTCATATACACCTGTCCTCACAAACCACCTTTTTCAGGAAATGAAAATGAAAGAAGTCTAAGTAATAGAAGAGGTAAATATTCACAATGGAATTAATACTGTAAATCAGGATTATAAATTCTCTTTGTTTACACAAATCAAATTGAAATGCACACACAAATAATTATGATCAGAAATGAGCTGGGGATATTTCTCATCTCTGTTGTGCTAAATCAGTGGTGGAATTCAATTTTTTTTACTACCGGTTCTGTGGGTGTGGCTTGGTGGGCATGGTGTGGCTTGGTGGGCATGGCAGGGGAAGGATATTGCAAAATCTCCATTCCCTCTCCACTCCTGGGGGAAGGATATTGCAAAATCTCCATTCTCACCCCACTCTGGGGCCAGCCAGAGGTGGTATTTGCCGGTTCTCCGAACTACTCAAAATTTGCGCTATTGGTTCTCCAGAAGATGTCAGAATCTGCTGAATAGCACCCCTGTGCTAAATCATCTTCAAATAGCCAAATCCTCTGCTTCTAACATTCTTTAATAAAGCATTTCCCTCATTATCCTAAGCCACCACATCCCTGTTTTCATTTCAATCTGAAACTGGTCCATATTGTGACTCGCTGCCTACTATACTGTAGTCCCAATAGCTCATAATTTCTGAGTCATTTTCTCTCCCCTCCCCTCCCCCCTCAAATAAATTGGTATCTCATGTCAAGCGTTAAATTTTCAGCAGTTTATCTGAATAAATAATTGAAGCACAAGATTGTGCTGAGTCTATCTCTAATACAGTCAAACTATGTGATGTCCTGTCCTCTCCTGCATTTATTCCAGTGGAATTCTTGCAATGGTTATCAGATATATATTGATGGTCGTGCTCATTTGGTTCAATGAGGAAGTTATTTGATCAATACAGCTTCGGGTTCAAAAGGTTGTTTTTATTATTTACAAATATATACATGCATACGATAATGAACAGGGTGTCCTGTTACATTTTTACCCTAACTGTATGACTCAGATGTTGAGAGAGAAGTTCACGTGTTGTCTCGCTGAGAGATAGATGAGAGAGAGAGAGAGAAAAAGGGGGAAGATATCCAAGTGGTTTCTAGGTAAGAGTCCAATAAGAGAGTTCATTGGCTGATATAGTCACATGTGATGTTTGTAAAGACTTAACCCCTTCTAGTCTCTGGTGCATCATATGCAGGCAATATCTGACAGACCCCTTCTATTGCCAAGTGTGATGGAACAGTGTTCAGAAATAATAATAAACACAAGTATAAGAAAAAATAAATTATAAGTACAGTCCAACTGATTTGCAGTGGTTCCAATGTATTTCACAAGGTACAGGTTTAGTTAAGAAATTGGCAATTTGGTCCTTGGTATCGCAATGAACAAATTCAACAAAACCGTTTTTAACTAGGTCTCTCACATTTTTATAACGTATATCAATATGGGGAGATCTGAAGCTGGCATCATCCCTGACCGAAGAGGCTATGACTGACTCATTGTCCTCGTGGAGAGTGATAGGTAGTAAAGGTTGTGTCCAAATATTTGTAACTAATTCGTATATCCATGTGAGAAGTGTGCAAGCGTCTTAAGCACTGGCATGTTCAGCTTCGGCCGTGGAATTAGCAATGAAGTTTTGGCGACAAACGCGCCAGTCTATGGGACAACCATTTAGGAAGTATATAAAGCCTGATGTGCTTTTTCTTGATTTTTCATCCCCTGCCCAATCGGCATCTGAATAACAGATAAGTTCTGGGGTGACCCCTTCATCAGGTTCTAATAATAAAATCATATCTTTTGTATTATACAAATATCTGAGTAACCTTTTCATAGCAACCCAATGTTGTTCTTTAGGCTCATCTACTTGTCTAGATAAGAGATTTGTACTTAATGATATATCGGGTCTACTCCATCTGCTGATATAAAGGAGTGATCCTATGATGGATTGATATTGAGTTTTATCATGATGCTTGTTACCGTCTAGATAAGCAATTTTATTATAGTCAGTGCACATGAGTGTATCTGTGGGGTTGTAGTCTTCCATGCCACATCTTTGTAACAGGTCTTCAATCTTATCCTTTTGTGAGAAGCAAAAACCTCTATCAGTTTTAAAAATTTGTACGCCCAGATATTGGTTTATATGACCTAAGGTCTTTAAATTAACATGTTCTCTTAATTTGTTTGCAAATTGTTCGCTGGATTGTATGTTGGGCCCGATATAAATCAAATCATCAACATAGATTAAAATAATTTCTTTTCCCCTTCATAAGGTTTTGTCATTACGCACTGGTCAGATCGAATTTGATTATACCCCATTGATTTTAAAGTTTTGGTAAGACAGTCAAACCAGAGTTTGCCCGATTGTTTTAAGCCGTGTAACCCTTTGTGTAGCCTCCATGTTTTGCCGAATTCAACTTGGAATCCTGGTGCCCCATTGACATAAATTTCCTCCTCTAATGTTGCATGGAGGTATGCAGTTTGGACATCAAATTGGTAGACTTCTTGATTTGAGACAATGGCTGAAGTCAGTGCCGTTTTTACGCTTTCTGGTTTTACTGTGGGAGAGTAAGTTTCATTGTAATCTTCGGGAAAGCGTTGGGCAAAACCTTGGGCTACGAGGTGTGCTTTGTATAGATATGTGTTGTCAGGGAGTGTTTTAATTTTGTAAACCCATCAAATGCCAATCGGGTGTTTGTATTGTGGAGGTGTTGTTTTTGTGAATACTTTTAAATTTATTAAACAGTCCATTTCTTTGGACATAGCGTCCCACCATTTTAATTGTTCTGATTCCGGTAATTGGAGAATGTGTTTAAAATTTTTTGAAGTGATGGGTATTTGGTTTGTCTGGGTCACATTGTTTACATCAAATCTTTTAGGTGGGATGCCTTGTGTAATTCATTTGGATTTTCTGATGGTAGTTGTGTATCTGTATTGTTTGTTCGTGATGTAACTTTTGGTGTTGTTTGTACATGTTGAATTCTCTGTGGTGTATCTGATGTATTTGTTTCTTGGGTTAATACGTATAAGTCATTTGAGTGTATTTTGGTCCAGTTGTGGTTTTCTATGAATGTGGCTGAACGGGAAGTTATTACTGTGTTTTATGAATTGATATGCTTTTCCCGTAGGTGCATATCCTACGAAACGTAATTTTTTGGACACCTCATTCCCCTTCCGTCTGAGTGGTTTGGGGATATTGACCTATGCATAGCAGCCAAAAACGTGAAGATCTGTGAGGTGTGGTTGAGTGCCATATACAAGAAAATAGGGCGTTTGGTTAATAACCTAATTCCATGTGCAGTTAAAAGTGTAATTGATATATGCAAGGGCTTCTGCCCAATAGCTAGGGGGTATATCAGCATCTAACATGACGCTGCGCATCATGGTCTGTAATATTAGTTTAGTTTAGTTTAGTTTAGTTTATTTGATTTGTATACCGCCCTACTCCCGAAGGACTCAGGGCGGTGAACAGCCAACAATAAAATACATAAATACACAAAATTTAAAAACCCGATAAAATCAAATTAAATTATTTGGCCCAGACAAATTAAAATACCCCAATAATTTAAAAACAGATTAAAATTTACATATTTAAAAAGGGAAGAGATCAGGCCAAGCCCGCTTGATGGAATAAAAAGGTCTTCACAGCACGGCGGAAGGAGCGCAGATCCGGGATCCTCCGTATCTCCGGGGGGAGCTCATTCCAGATGGTAGGTGCCCCCACAGAGAAGGCTCTCCCCCTAGGGGCCGCCAGTCAACACTGTTTGGCTGACGGCACCCGGAGGAGTCCCTCTCTATGAGAGCGTACTGGCCGGTGGGAGGCTATTGGTGGTAGTAGGCAGTTCCGTAAATAACCAGGCCCTAAGCCATGGAGCGCTTTAAAGGTGGTAACCAAAACCTTGAAGCGCACCCGGAAGACCACCGGGAGCCAGTGCAGCTCGCGCAGGAGAGTGTTACATGGGAGCGCCATGTCGCTCCCATTACCACCCGCGCGGCCGCACTCTGCGCCAGTTGGAGCCTCCGGGTGCTCCTCAAGGGGAGCCCCATGTAGAGAGCATTACAATAGTCCAGGCAGGAGGTGACAAGGGCATGAGTGACCGTGCGTAACGAGTCCCGATCCAGAAAGGGACGCAACTGGCGAATCAGGCGGACCTGATAAAAAATCCTCCCGGTCATGACCGTCAAGTGCTCTTCTAAAGACAGCCGTGAATCCAG